>NC_061513.1:160414540-160498040 GCF_022539505.1 Lolium rigidum | reverse complement strand
TAGGGGTGCTGACGTCCTCCGGCTTCTTTGACCGTCACCCTTCTCTTTATCGTCAGCCCTCCGTCTAAAGTTACTTTGCTTAGCTCATCTTTGTCTTCTAGCTCTGGAGAGAATCTTTGACCAGTCCTGCCGACAGGCGTTCCTTTCCGGTATCTTCTTTACCGGATTCCGGTATACCCCTCTTGGGGATACCGGCTTAGCTCCACTTAGCTAAACTCTTATCCTTAGGTTCCGGTACGAACATTAAACCGGTATCTTGATGGCACAAACCATCCGGTTTAGCATGCCTTTGGCATACCGGGGGTCATCCCCCCAACAGTGGAGGAAGAGAAACGGCGGAGGGGAGTAGGGTTTGCGACCCGAACTCCTCTCCGCGAACCCTTTTAACAGGGGCCGTTCGGAGATTTGTTCGGGTCCCTAAACTTATTTTACGGGCCGGCCCATTTTTTCGGTCACTGATCTGCGACACTTTTGAAAGGGTGCGTGTTCAATCGCCTGTGTCCAGACTCCAGACGAGGGAAAGGAGGAAGAACTGTACCAAACTTGGGGAAAGCAAAAGGGAAAAGAAAGGTTGCATTTCATGTTTCTAGGCTGAAGCTGAAGGTAGTGTATAAGGGCATCTCCAGCGGCGCGACGCATTTTAGCGTCCGCGCGCGTCCGTTTGCGTCGGCCCTTTTGGTCGAAAACGACTGCGCGTCCGTTTGCGTCGGGGGTGGCTCCAGCGGCACGACGCATTTTTTTTAGGACGAATCATTTTTTTGAATTGAAACATAATTTACAAAAACTGAAACATAACTTACATACTTGAAAACATAAAAAAAAACCTAAAACGCCTATCGCTCGCGCATCGTGGCCGTGCTCGCTCCTCGTCGCTATCGAGCAAGATGACCTCGGGTATGTCCCACGGCCGTAGCCATCCGGGGGAGCGTACGCCGGGCGCGATCGCGGTGCTCGAGGTTGAGGAGGCTGCGGCTGAGGCGGCGGTGGAGGCGCCAAGGGCTGCAGCTGTGGCGGCAGTGGGGGAGGCGCCCAAGGCTGTGGCGGCGGTGAAGGAGGCGCCGCCGAGTCCAGGAGCGCCTGTCGAAGGGCTTCATCCGCGGACAGGCCCGGCGGCATGACAGCGGTGGCGTAGCGGGGCAACGGCGGCTGCACAGGCGCGTCGTACTCGGAGACGAGGAGGCCGAGCTTGGCCATCTCGTCGTCCGTCATGTTGTCGGGGAACTCGAAGTTCGGCCCTCCGCCATGGCCTGCTGCCATTCGTGGAAGACGAGGCCGACGTAGTCGTCGCCGCCGTCCTTCACGTCCTCGCTATGGTACGCGAGCGCCTCGATGTAGTCGTCGTCGTCGTCGTACATGGCGTAGGCTTCGTCGTCGTCGTCCTCGTCCTCGCGGTCGTTGTGCTGCGGCCGCTCACGTCGCGTCGGCGCTCGCCGACGACGAGCCGGCGGTGCAGGGCCGAAGGGATAATCCTCGTCGCCCATGAAGCCAGCCCTTCGTCTGCTGTCCGTCTCCGTGGACACGTACGTACGCCAACTCTCCGAGTCGATGGTGTACGCCGGATCGGCGAGGAGGTCCGCCGGCAGATATCGCCTCCGCCGCCGGATCTCCTTGGTCCGCTCAGGCTCGCGCGCGGTACCGGAGGGATGGGCACCCGGCGGCAGCCGAGCCGCCGGCCGCCGTGCAGCCGCACGCCGGACCGGGCGTCGCACGGCACCCATTTGCCGTGCATGAGCCTCCCCACCGTGACGGGGAGCGGCACCTTCTTGCTGCCGCTGCCGGAGGCCTCGAAGTCGTTCTTCTTCCCCATGGCGCAGCCGGTGGTTGTGGTGCGAGTGGAGCTGTGGGCGAAGGAGCAACGCGGCCGGCCCGGACTTTTAAGGGCGGCCGCGCACGGGATACGATGCCATTGAAGGCGCCGCGAAGCCCGGCCGCCGCCCGCCGCGTGCACGCGCGAACAGGAAGCTGCGGCATTCATGGCGGCGCGCACGCGGAAGCGCTGACCGCGGAAGCGATGGCCGCGGAAGCGATGCCCTCCATGCAAGCTCGCTGCCAGGCGGGCCCGGTGGAGACCGCAGTGGACACTTTGCGCGTCCGCGCAGCGTCCGCCGAGACGCAAAACTGGCGCATATTTGGGCCAGATTTGCGTCTCCGCGGACGGTCCGGTCACTTTGCGTCGTGCCGCTGGAGACGGTACCAGACGCATTTACGTCCAAAGCGTGAGCGATCGTTTGCGTCGTGTCGCTGGAGATGCCCTAAACGCTGCTTCATGTTCTTACTTCTTACACGTGGATATGAAACGTGCTGTCGCTGGCTTTACAAGCCAAGCAATACAGTGTAGTACGAGTAGTTTACTAGCATTCCGAGGAACCCGCGAGCGATTTCTTGGCTTTGGGGAAGACTGCTAGATCCTCTCGTCACATCGGTCTCGTCCTTGTCCGCGATACAGAAGCACGTTTGACATTTATAAATTATTACTCGTAGAAGCCTTTGCCCGATGTGACGACTGTTCATGCATCTCTGGACTCCCAAAACTCGCACGGAGACGGTTCGTTTGTTACACCAAGAAGCATGCGTATCCAAGGAGGATAGATGCCGGTTGTTTCGCAGCAAAGGACATGGATTGCAGGATTAGCAGCCCTCTGAATTTTTGTAACCATCGTGTCTTCCGGGTCCTGTCGAGAACGACGAGCAAGACGCGGTTCATGCATATCAGTCAGCAGGATAGTCCGGAATGTCATTGCACACGCCTCTTCCTCAAGGAAAATCGTGTGCAGGTTCACGAATGAGAAAACACCCATGATACTGTATTTTTTTCGTTTCTCATGTGAAATCGTTACGCCCAAGTCCCAACATGGCGCATAGGAAGCATCGGAAGAGCGACCTGCTATGATTCCCGAAAACCTCACCTACAGAAGTGACGTCAGCACTGATGTCATCCATATGGTTAATAATTGTTTCACAAAATTCTAAAATAAATCTGAAACATAATTGAAACATAACTGAAACACGAATATTTTTGTGAAACAAACTGGAGTGACATCGGCAGTGACGTCATCAGTTTCACTTTTAGCCACAATGTTTCACAATATTTTGCATGTATCACTTTTGTTTCATAAAATTTTCATTTATGTTTCAATTATTAGTTTTATATTAGATAAATATCAAAAGACTCACCAATCTCAAAGCAGGGACTTGACGGTAGATGTGACACCGGTAGGTACCGTTGCCGGTAAAATCGTTGTGTTCCATCCATTCCATTAGTGGTGGAAACACATATAGTATTGCCCGTCCCACATCAATTTTCATATTTTCAAAACAAACATAAATACAAATATGAAATGCTGACGAATATAAACTCGGAGTAGATGTTACTCAAAGAAGGGTGCGGAGCAAATGTTTATTTGTTTTTATTTCATAACAGGTAGAACATGACGAAATAATAGACTTATATATAGTGAGTCAACTATATAATGGTAGATACAAAAATATATTGATAAACTTCCTCTTTACTAAAATGCAGTGCATGTAAGATTTTTATAAGTCGAACGATGTAAAGTTTGACCAGGTATATGAAAAACTATCAACATATATAATACCAAATTGTTACCGTTAGATATTTTAGACGTTGTGATCAAACTTAACACCATTTGACTTTTAAAAGAAAACTTTATATACACTACATTTAGCAAGGAAGAGTAATACACATTAGTTTCAAGTTCAGTCACATAGAATTAGGTTTTCTCACTTTGTTAACTTTTCTAGGTTAGGTAATTGTCATATGAAGGATGGAATTACTAAAATTGAATCTTATTTGGATACAGATATATCTATTTTCATATCTATATTTGCTTCAAAATTCAATACCATACTTTTTTATAAAACGGATCCGGATATTTACCACATCCACTTCCGTTGATATTACCACTCATTTTTTATTATTCAAATATGAATATCAAATAATTTAATTTATGCACTATGAGTTTCAAGCCCTATATACATTTGATGTACTCCCTCTATCCATAAAATTTATGTGAAATTTATTAAAATTTAAATGTATCTAGAGTCTAGACACTAAATAGTATATAGATATATCCCAATTTTGATAAATATGAGACATATTTCGTGAAGCAGAGGGAGTATATAAATGGGCGGTTGAATCGAATCGTAGCATCATACAGTAGCATGGTTCCCTTCCCGTCCACACAAGCCGCACAGTTCTCCTTGCACGCAGAGGCCACCATGATAGCCATCTCTGCAGGTGCGTCTGCCCAAGCACTGAGCACAGTTGTATCCTGCCTGCATACGGCTACTGCAACTTCTACGAGCCCTACCGAAAGAGCACAGAGCAACTCCCTCGCCTCTCCAAGCAGTCAAGATCCGCGAATCCTACGCATCAAATTCCATCATTGCGCCCGCAAGCCTCTCGGATGCAGTTTTGTCATCAGTAAAAGCGCACGAACAAGATAATTAACCCTGAATGAAAACAAGAACGAAAACTTGCACTTTCACAGCATAATAGTAGAAAATTTTCCGATGGGCATCATAGCCGCGGGCCCCGACCGCTCGGCCTCAGATGCACGCTCAGGGCTCCTCCTCGGATTCGCTGCTAATGCTGACGGCAGTGCTGTGCAGCAGCGCAAGTCACGCAGCTTTTGCGCTTAGTTAAGCTTTGCCGTGGCTTTTCCTCCAAATTATAACGAGATTAAAGGCCTAAAGCCAACCCCAAGGTCAGACTAAACAATGCTTTCCGACCTCCTTTTCCTCCGTCAAAGCTAGTGTAGCTTTGGGCCATTCTCGCGAGTCGACCTTTTACTTCCCTCTCGTCGCGATAACGCAGGTAAACGAAAGGGCAGCAAGCGAAAGCGAGGCGAGCATGGACAGGCGGCGAGCGCCGGAGATAAACAATGGCGAAAGAAATGGGCGCGGCGCGGTTCCCCGAGCGGGCCGAGACCCCCATCAGAATCACGCGCAGATCTTTGTCTTCACCGCCCACATCGATCGTACGTACGCCACATCGCTCACGCCTCCACCGGCACCGGCTCGTCGGCCATCATGGCGCTGCGGAACGGAAGGGCCCTCCGAGACCTTTTTCGAGCTTTTCCGAGATCCCAACCTTCCGTCTCCATCTGCTAGCTTTTGCTTGTCCAAGCCAAGAAGAAACCATATCGCAAAGTTCTTGCAAGCAGAGGAGCCCGGTTGCTTATGCATTTTTGTGACATCTCGTACGTGTGCATTGCAAAATAATTATATGAGACCTGGTGGTCGTCTTGCTGCTGAGTATGGTCACATCCGCCATTCGACGGAGCGATATGGAAATGGCGACGAGATATCATGATTCGTGCTATTTTTTCTCATAATTGTAAACGACACACATAGTGAGAGGCTATGGCAGTCAAAAGGCAGAGAATGTAGGAGTGGAGTGCCTGATTACATACAGGTAGTGTTCGTGTACAAGCAAGACGAGAGCATGAAGAAAAGAAAGATGGACGAAAGAACTGGCACCCTTCCACGCTTGTACATGTGGGTAGAAGGTGGCTAAAAGAGCCTAAAAGGAGCTCTTTCTCCACGCCAAAAAATACAAAAGAACTCTCACACAAAGGACTGTTAAAGATCTCGCTAGCTTGCTAAACCACCGCATGCCCTCCAAGCTTTTAACAATTTGTGGTACTTCGTCGTCTTTTCGTCGCCAACTTTGCGAAATTCAGCGGGAAGCTTCGGTCCCGCTTCCCCCAGAATTCCCAAGCCAAATGTTCTATAGTTAGAGCATGTAAAGCAAAGAGAAGTCTCTTTGATTTGATTGGCTACGACGCTCGTCGGGATGCAGGTTCTGTTCCTCGATCACTCCACGACCGCAGAAGCGACGAATCGCTGTCCGACATGGACGCTGCACGAAGCAATGGAAGTGAGACGCGCGTCAGTCAGAACAACTGCTTCGATAATACAGTAATGATCTCGTTAATGGGTACCAAATTAGCGGAGGACGACGGGCACGCACGTACCACGGTGGATGGACTCCTTGCAGTGCGCGATGGCGCTGGCGATGCCGTCCTGCTTCTCCAGGAGCGTGTCGTCACGGCGGGACGGCGGTGACGAGAACTGAGCAGGAGCCGCCGTCTGCGCCGCGGACGCCGACCGGCTCTTCCGCAGCCGGATGTCCGCAGCGGGCGCCACCCTCCGCAGCCGCCTCGAGATCTTGCCCAGGTACCGCCTGATCACGTCGGCCGAGGGCGGCACCCTCTTGGCGCCCGTTTCTTGTTCTTGGTCCGGCGACGGCGAGTCGTGGCCGTACGCAGCGAAGATCCTCGCGGAGCGCGCGCTGCTGGAGCTGCGGGAGAAGCTGGCGCGGCCGCCGTAGAAGGCGGCCTTGGCGGAGGCGGCTCCGAAGCTGAACGTGCGCAGCCTCCCGCGCCTGCCGCTCGCGCTGAGCCGCGCGGCGTCGCTGGGCTCCGAAGCGCAGAACTTCAGCTGCGGGGGCAGCGCGCCGCCCCACCCGCACCGGCCGAAGGAGAGGCGGTCGTAGGGCGGCGGCGACGCGGAGCAGCTCCGCTGGCGCTGCAGCGAGATGACGAGGTCGGCGTCGCCGCCCGCGCCGCAGGAGGAGGAGGAGGTTGAGGAGTCCTCGGACTCGGAGCTGGAGCCGGCGCTGGAGGCGGGCGCGGAGCGGCAGCACGACAGGTCGAGGTCGAAGAACGGGCCGTCGTCGTCCTCGACGCCGTAGCCGTGGCTGCACGGGGTGGCCGGCGCCGTCGCCGCGCTCGCGGTGATCGTGGACACGGCGCGGGCGCGGCGGCGGAACCGCCGCGCCGCCAGCAGCCAGAGGACGTGCATGGGCGAAAGCGCTGCCGTGCTTGGCTGCGCGTGGGTGGGTTCGTGCGTGCGCGTTCTGTCCGGTGTTGGGGCGTGGGGCGAGCTTGGCGAGTGTGGTGCTGTGGAGGTGGTGGTGGTAGTGGCCTACTGGCTTTTAAACGGGAGCGGCAAAGTAGGCAGACGTGTGTAGATCTATCAAAATGCTCGGGGTCCGTTTTCTTTGTTTTGGCGGTGTGACGAACATACATGAACGATTTGGATTTTGGGCATTCTTGCTCTACGAGTGCAGGATATCGACTTTGGGTGCAATTGTTTGGTGATCGTCTATTGGGTTTTATTTAGCCGGTGCGCCTAGCAGCTTGATTGTAGGCTAAATGTTGATATATTGGTGGTTGTTTATTTTGTATATTTTCAATTGGTTGATTCATGTATTGATCTTAAGTGGTATGTGAATTAAGCTTGTAACAAGACGTACTAGGATATGCTTTAATAAAATAATAATAAAGGCTTTATGCAATTTAACAAGGCAGAGGCTGGGGGATTTCTCCATTTTCGAAAAAAATGTCTTTGTGACAGGATCAGCCATTTCAAACACCTGCCGAACTGACAACTTTTTCAAAGATACCACCACAGAGACGTATCGATTTCATAGAAGAAAAGCCAAGATGGCTGGCACATGTTCGCCATAAGGCCACAACCCATACACCACTTGAAATGTCATACAGTGTACCCGCTGAAACAATCAAGCGACAAAAACTCGCCTTGCCCATAATCCTATCCTGAAAGGTGAGGACATGAGGCACCAATCTTTAAGACCGTGTCACGATCAAAGTGAGACCCACCGTAGCACGACCAGAACTCCAATGCTTCTCGAATCAACACGCCTAGGGGGATTCGACGGGAAGAAGGCACAATACAACCAGTCTTGGGAAATGCAACTGCTTTGGTACATCCACCATGATGTAAATTGCACCCGAAAGGCCTTCACAATGGGTATCGACCAACACAGGGTGGCGCAACATCCCACATCTTTGCCGAAGAGAACACCTCTGATAGCCAAGGCGAAGACTTCAAGAAAAGAGTGACGACATCGCCTAGACCTAGGGTTTCCCCTAGCACCCGAGAGATAGGGGACACATTCTGGGCCATGGCCACGCCTCCAGGGAGAAAACGGCGCCGCGGTAAGCATCAGTTGGCGCCGGCCAGGGTTTTCACCCGACCATGGACCATGACCCCCCGATGTTGCCCAATCGGGAGCGAAGTGTGCACAAAAAGGGGGTTCAAACAATGGACCAACCAAGAGACTAGTGATAGTGGGTCGACAAGGAGGGTTTAGATGGAGTTTTTGTTCTTTGTAAGTGAGTGGTGTGGATCTAGACGTGGCTTTCACATTCAACTAAGGATACGCTCGTTATTCACAACGAGTAGTCAAAATTCTGTCTTGTGTAGAGAAAATATGGTACGCCTTGGGGAAAAAACGACCATCCGAGAGATTGGTGAGGCCAACCATGCATGCCGAAATTGTCAATGTTTTTTTCCGGATTTCACATTTGTCTCTTCCCCACCTACCAGATCCCTCATATCCACAGGATGCCTGCTGCTTACCAGTTTTGCGTTGTCGCTAATCATGCTGGGTTACCAACTAGCTAAGCGAAGTTGGATTTCTTCCACACTTGCAAAAGAATAACGTAGCTCCTTTGTTGAGGAAAGGGCGATCTGGTGATGTACGTCTGATGTTTATAGACTCCTCGCCTCATGATGGGTACTGAGGGCATGCCCAATGCATAGCTCTAGGGGTGTTGCCTCACACCTTTAACTAGGTTCGGGTGGTCCAAAGTAGGTTTGGATGAGGAGGCAGCCTCTTCATCAGGAGGCAACCTCTTCAGCCATAAAGTGGAAAATGTGAGAGAGAAAAAGAAAAACCAAATCAGCTTTTGAGAAAAAGACATATTAATGGGACCATAACATGGCATGCATATGTCAAAAGTTTTATCCAAGCCTAGTTGGACAGCTGCCTCCATTGCTCATGCCCTGAGGACCGGTGACAATCACAAAGCCGATGCGATGCTAACCACCATCCTCCATAGCAAAAACGAAAAACTTTGGTTCTGGCTTTCCCGCGAAAATCATGGATACGTTCAAATGATATGCTTGGTCCCTGGCCCCTGGGAGTGGGGGGCTACACATGTCATATGCATCGACCGAAAGAGAAGAAGAGTGGGCGGCCTGCCTGCTGCGCCAGCGCCACTCCATCGATGCCTGGCGCGATGGGAATTGACGGGCACCACCACCGCCAGGGCAAGGGCAGGCGCAGCGCAGCGCAAGCGGCAGACGCAGCAGCACTTGACTTGCTGAGATGATGAGTCCAAGTCCATGGCAGCAAGCTTTTACAGCCTTTCCCGCCTGCGGTCTACCCTTGCCCTCCTCCTCGTCTCGTCTGGTCCAGCCCATCTACAGTAACAGTACTCACCCCATCGGGTCAAAACCTGCAATTATTCGGCTTGACTGACCCGGGCCAGTCGCCCAAGCGGACCGGCTAGCCGCTTGTCACCCAAGACCTGTGTCTAGTACTCCCCTAAAAAAAAAGTCACTGTGTCTAGTACAGTACTCGTCTACTCGACACGACCTGTGGTACGGTACGTGGCAGTACATGTTTTCGCTCAAGTTATTCGGCCCACTGGTGTTTTCGTGCAACGAGGGAATCTATAGCAGTTTGACTAAGGGCATCTCCAGCCGCGCGACGCAGACGTCTAAACGGACGCGTCGTGTCCATTTGCGTCGGGCCAATGGTCGAAAGTGTCCGGGTGTCCGTTTGCGTCGGGGGTGGCTCCAGCGGCACGACGCATAAATTTTTTTTTCATTCATACGCCATAATTTACATGATAATAAAAAGGACATAAAAAGCCAGAAAGGGGTGCTAAAATAGGCGCTGCTCATCGGTCGTCGTCGGCCGACGAGGTCAATCGACCGCGGCGTCGGCCATGGAAGCTCGTACGCCGGCGGTGGAGGAGGTACCGCCGCACGGGCGGTAGGGCTGTGGCCGGGGATCCCACGGCCGGAGCGCGAGCGGAGCGCGGACGTTGGAACGCGTCGGCGTGGCCGGAGGAGTCACCGGCCTCCCCTGTGAGAGCGCTGACTCGCGGAGCTGGATTGCGAGTCCGTCCCACAAAGAGAGCTCGTTGAGCTCGTCCTGCTCGATGTTGGCCAGTGCCATGGCAATGGCCTCCTCCTCTGAAATGTCCGGCGGTTGGTTCTCCGGATCCCACGCCGGTCCGCCGTCGTCGTGGTCGTACTGCGGCATGGTCACGTCGCCGTCCTCGTCCTCATCGACGTCCTCGTCCGCGTCCTCGTGGTCGTTCTCTTCTTCTTCGGCGGCGATCTCGCGCTCGAAGTAGTCTACGTCGGTGAGGTAGGCAGCGCGGCGCCGCGCGTCGAACTCCCACGCCCCGAAGGAAATCCAGTTGTAGGAGTTTAGCGCGTACGCCGGATCCTCCCGCAGATCCGGCGGCAAGACCGCGCGGCGGCGCCGCACCTCGTCCCGCCGCTCTCGGCCGATGTTCTTCCAATGCTGCTTTCATAACTCCCGAGGGTTTTTCTTCCTTCTCCTTCTTCTTTGGTTTCTTCGGCTTTGTAGATCTCTCTGCTATCTCCTCCCAGAACACGCCTGGTGGAATCGCGAGACACTGCGACCCGATATTTGCAAGAACATCGGCTTCATCATTATTGAGCCTGCTGATGTGATTTACCTAGCATCCATCAAACAGCTTCTCCAGCTCGTTATACACTTCCTTGTATGCTATCATACTTTCATTGACTGCATCACATTGATTCATAACCTGCTGAGCCACCAACTGTGAGTCGCCAAAGATTTTTAGTCGGGTTGCGCCACAAGCCTTCGCCATCTTCATTTCGTGTATGAGAGCTTCGTATTCTGCCTCATTATTAGATGCGTTTGGGAACGTCATCCGTAAGACGTACTTTAATTTGTCGCCTTCAGGTGATATTAGTATCACGCCTGCTCCAGCTCCTTCTAATCTCTTGGACCAGTCGAAGTTCATAGTCCAGGTTCTCGATAAATCGGGGGGTCCCGTATTTTGTAGCTCCATCCACTCTGCGATGAAGTCCGGTAAAATTTGCGACTTTATTGCTTTTCTTTTCTCGTACGTGATGTCCCGAGGGGAAAGCTCTATTTCCCAAAGGGAGACACGACCCGTAGCTTCTGGATTGTTTAATATATTGGATAAAGGCGCCTCGTTGACCACTATTATCGGGTGCGCCGAAAAATAGTGTCGCAACTTCCTTGCTGTTGTAAACACTCCATATGCTAGCTTCTGGTATTGTGGGTACCGCTGTTTTGAAGGCGATAATACTTCACTGATGAAATATACTGGCCTCTGTACTCCATGGAGTTTTCCTTCTTCCTCCCTTTCGACTACGAGTGTTGTGCTGACCACCTGAGGTGTGGCTGCAATGTATAACAAGAGGGGTTCCCTCTCCTTGGGCGCCACCAAGATTGGTGGTGTTGAGATTGTGCGTTTGAGATCCTCGAAAGCTCTGTCCGCTTCTTCGTTTACTGAAACTTCTCTCATTGCTTAATCAAAGCATAAAACGGTAACGCCTTTTCTCCCAGCCTGGCGACGAATCTGCTTAAAGCTGCGACTCGCCCAGTTAATTGTTGTATTTATTTTAACTTTGTTGGCTTCCTCATTGTTACAATAGCTTGAATTTTTTCTGGATTAGCCTCGATTCCTCTTGCTGAGACTAGGAACCCGAGAAGTTCTCCCGCAGGGACGCCGAAAGAACACTTTGTCGGGTTCAGTTTAAGGTAAAACTTGTCAAGGTTGGCGAAAGTTTCCTTTAGATCCTCGATCAAAGTTGTCCCCTTTTTTGATGTTATGACGACATCGTCAATGTACACTTGCACGTTTTTCCCAATCTGTGTTGCCAAGCACTTCTGCATCATCCGCTGATATGTTGCTCCCACGTTTTTCAGACCAAAAGGCATTGGTTTGTAGCAAAATACGCCATAAGGTGTTATGAACGCTGTCTTGACTTCATCATCTTCTTTTAATCTGATCTGATTATAACCAGAATATGCGTCCAGGAAGGAAAGACGTTCACATCCTGCCGTGGAGTCGATGATTTGATCGATCCTTGGGAGGGGAAAGTGATCCTTTGGATAGTGTTTATTGAGACACGTAAAGTCGACACACATGCGAAGGACTTTCGTGTTTTTCTTCGAGACCATAACTGGGTTACCTACCCACGTGGCCTCTGTATGTAGCTCTTTGATAAAACCAGCCTCTCTGAGTCGATCTATCTCTGACAGCATGGCTTTGCGGTTTGGTTCCGAAAAACGCCGCAAAGGTTGTTTGATTGGTCTCGCTAATGGATCCAAATTTAGGTGGTGCTCGGCAAGTTCCCTGGGTACTCCTGGCATGTCAGCTGGACACCATGCGAAGATTTTCCAATGCTCACGAAGGAACTCGACGAGCGCGCTTGCAAGGTCCATGTCTGTTGCAATGGATGTCGTTTTCTTTGGGTCTGTCGGGTGAATCTGCACCTCCTTGGAATCTTTCGTAGTGTTAAAGGTTGGCTCCCTGAGAGGCCTTCCTACGTCTGGCAACACATCGTAATCAGTTGTGAGCCTTGATGCCATATATTCTGCTTGCATCCCGAAAGTTTCTGACAGTCGATGAAAATCCTTGTCGCATTTATCAGCTAACGCGAAACTGCCTTTGACTGTAATTTGTCCCTTAGGTCCTGGTAACCTCCACAATAGGTATGTATAATGTGGTACCGCTATAAACCTGGCATATGCTGGTCGTCCCAACAAAGCGTGATATTGCGATGGGAAATTCACAACTTCAAACTCCAGCCTTTCTATCCTATAGTTTTCTCGGGTCCCAAACTGAACATCGAGATTGATCCTTCCCAACGGATAACTCGGCTTCTCTGGCGTGATTCCATGGAAACGTGTGTCAGTTGATTTTAGATTTGCCAAGGATATGTTCATCTTCCTTAGTGTATCTGCATACATAAGGTTCAGGCTGCTGCCTCCATCTATGAATACTCGAGATACATCGAATCCTGCAATCACCGCTGGTAAGATAAGTGCTGACTGCCCTGGTCGAGGAACTTGCTGCGGGTGATCCGCAATTGTGAAACCAATATCCTGTCCCGACCAATTTAGGTACTCAATCGTTGGTGGAGGCATCTTCTCTGCCATGAACACTTGTCGTGAGATTACTTTATGAGCCCTATTAGACGGCCTAGCTTTCTGAATCATCGAGACCGCGCCGTTGGAGTTAGGATCAACGTATGGAGGTGGGTGTGGTGCTGCCGCGATTCTGAGCTGGTGCCGATTTTCGTCTGTAATTGCGGGAGGAGGTGGCAGGTGGATCTCACTCCTGAGCCCTTGGGGGTTTCTATTTGTTACTTGAGCATTGGCTAGTCCTGCGACCCTCAACATTGCTTGAAAATTTCGACAGTCCTTCTGCAGATGTCCTGACTGCCTCTTCCCATTATTGTCAAGATAGAAATTCATCTGACATGGCCCGTTCATCGTATCCTCAGGCGATACAAAAGGTCTCTGAAACCTTGATCCATTATTTTGCTTGTTATTCCGAGAATCATCTCTATTGTCGCCTCGCTGCTCGCTACTCCTTTGATAATCGTCTCGACTATTTCCCCCAGTGTTTCCTCGGAAACCAGCCGATATTTGGCCAGGAGCGTCATAACTCGAAAACTGCCGAGAGAATCGTCGTCTATTTTGAAAGTTTCGACTGCGGTCCTCCTCTGGTGACCTATGTCGCTTATTGTGAACAACATCTTCTCCATCAGCCCATCTATTTGCTATCTCCATTAATGCTGATACTGTCCTTGGGTTTGTTCTCCCCAAGTCCTCGACGAAATCTCCTCGTCGAATTCCTGCCACGAACGCATCTATTGCCCTCTCGTCAGATATATTCTCTGCCGAGTTTTTGATAATGTTACACCTCTGGATGTATTTCCTCATTGACTCATCATGCTTTTGTCGACATGATCTCAACTCTTCTAGTGATGCGAGGTTTTTGCAGGTGGATCGGAAATTCTTGACGAATACATCCTCAAAACCGTCCCAGCTTATCGATGGAACCCGGAGGAACCTTCTTGATCCAAGATCTTGCGGCTCCACTTAGGTGTACTTGAATGCTCCGCATGGCTGTTGCTCTGGTTCCACCTATCAGTTTCACCGTCTCGAGGTAATCCACTAGCCAATCCTCGGGATCTTGTAGGCCATCAAATTTCTTGAAATTGTCGGGTAACTTAAATCCTGACGGGACTCGAGTTTTTTGAACTCGTCTCGTGAAGCACGGGAGTCCACACATATCTTCTTCAGCAACTTCTGGTGAGTGCCGGTGTTCCCTTCTATCTTGTCGCGCTCTATCCACCCTGGCCTGAGTCGGTGTATCTCTAACCCCGCTCGCTCTCGGGGGATCCTGCACTGATACGGTAGGTCGTGGGCTATTTTGTCTTGCAGCTCCTTCGGGAGGTGTAGCTGCGAATGCTGGTCCCATGGCTCCACATCCTGCCATGGCCATGTTATACAACGCTTCTCTTGGATCTCCGGGAGGTGGTCTGGACGCTAGGATGAAAGCTTGCGTTGCCATGTACCCAGCTTCCGGTGTTTTAGGAATGATATTCCCCCTCGTGTCGATGGACATAAAAGACATGTCGAGGTTTTGAACCAAATTCTCTCTTTCCGCTTCAGGTATGTTTTGCGTACCGAGATCTTGCTCTCCTTCGAGATTCTCTGTGACTATCTCCCGAAGTTCCTGATTGTCGGCTTAAATCTGCCCTTCGCACCGCTTGACGCGGAAGGCTGCCTCCCTTCTTCTATTCAAAGCGGCTGTCTGTTTTTCTAATTCTCTGCCAACGCGAGCGAGTCTATATTGATAAGCTTGCAATTCTTCTGCCGTAGCAGTTGTAGTCATTGGTTCTGTACCGTCCATAGCTCTTGCAGCTCTGTCTCATGCTTCTTGTGGGAGTTGAACCCTTAGACGCGGTGTAGACCCAATATATTTAGTGCCTAAACCTCGCCCGAGATCAGCGGGATCGACATATGTGTTTCCCGCATCGTCGAAAGCCTCTGACGTCTCTGGTTCTGATCTGCTTGGCTCTCCGATTGCATAGATCTAATGATATTTATGAACTTTGTCGGGTTTGGTGACACCATCATTGAGATTGGTGAAGACCTTTCTAACAGTAATAGATCTGTCGATGAAGTTGAAGCTGTCGATGTAGCTCGAGTCATCCCTTATATCGGAGTCCGCAGATGACTCGAAAGACATGTCGCTGAAGATCTTGGCGAGTTTTTCACTTGCCCTGGTGCTAATGAAGCGTGGCGACGAAATCTCCTCGTCGCTTGACTCGATTGACAATGCAGAGCTTGAAAAATCGGGATCGACCGCTGATAATCCCGACGAGATCGGAATTTCGAGACGATATGATCCTTCCTTCTCGACGCGGAAGTGGAACTTTCCCAACGTCATCTCCATGGGCTCCTCCAGATATGCATATGCATCCAAACGGGAGGGCGGGTGAGGAACAAAATCAACGAGACCAGTTTCGATCTGTTTACCTCTGTCCATGGCGTTGCTTGCTACCGACGAAGTCGACGATCTTGAACGTGCCTTTGAGATCAGATCCTTGACACCTCTAATTCCCACAGACGGCGCCAATTGACAAGGGATTAACTTATCAATGCCTACAAATTGTAGACTAGGGTTTTAGTCGGAAGTAGAGGGCAAGTAGATCTCGAAGGTTTCAGCCGAAAAGTACTCGACGATGTAAAAACTAGGGTTGCGTGAAACAATGAATCGATCCTCTCTTTGTCCCTCGACTCCCCCTTATATAGGAGGCGGAGCCGAGGGATTTCGTAATAAACAAGTTACAGAGTCCGGGAGGGTTTCTAACCCGTCCCGTAAGATTACAGGTAGTACTTCCTAATACAAATCTATCTTTCCTTAATAGTAACTTGGGCTTCCGAATCTTCTTTATTCTTCGAGTCATGGGCCTTCAGTAAACCCCGGGTACCATCTTCGGCAGGCCCATTGGGGATGCCTATGTCACCGAGCGCGGCACGGGGGGGACCGGCACGCGCCGCGAGTTCAGGTACCAGCCCCCTCCCAGCAAGTTCGCGTTCGGCCATGGTACCGGCCGGTTTTCCTCCCATAGCTGCCGAGCGAGGTCAACGTGGACGTACCGGCCGACCCGTGCTTTCTTGCCGGAACGCGAGCCGCTAGCCTCCTGGCCGTTCTTCGTCTTTCGGAACGGCCAGCATTTCTTCCCCATGGCGTCCGTGTGGTGGCTACTGTGGGATTTTGCCAATGGTTTTGGTCGGGGAAATGGGTGCCGGCAGCGTCCCTTTAAGGCTCCGAGGCCATCTCGCCTTCAATGGCCTGCCAGTGCAACGCCTACTAGCTGCGCACGCTCGCGGAAGCCGAGGCACGCTATTAACGCGGCCCCTGCCAAGGCTGCAGCGCGCCGCCCAGAAGTAATACCGCGGAAGACGAAGCAGTTGTGCCCCTGCCAGGCGGGCCCGCGCGAGGACCGAGCGGACACTTTGCGCGTCCGCCGAGCGTCCGCGGAGACACAAACCTGACGCATATTTGGGCCAGGTTTGCATCTCCGCGAACGGCCCGGTCACTTTGCGTCGCCCCGCTGGAACAGGCCCCAGACGCATTTCCGGTCACGGCGGACACAAACGGTCGCTCAGCGTCCGTTTGCGTCGCGCCGCTGGAGATGCCCTAAGGTAAAATTCAACGAGGCGCAGAACCTCCGCCTCTGACCCAAGACACATAGCGGCTTGTCTCTACACTGACTCCTCTTATCTTTTAACATTTAGGGCATCTCCAGCGGCGCGACGCAAACGGACGCTGAGCGACCGTTTGTGTCCGCCATGACCGAAAATGCGTCGTGCACCCTCTCCAGCGGCGCGACGCAAAGTGACCGGATCGTCCGCAAAGACGCAAACCTGGCCCAAATATGCGCCAGGTTTGCGTCTCGGCGGACGCTGCGCGGACACGCAAAGTGACCGCTTGGTCCTGGCACGGGCCCGCCTGGCAGCGTCACAACTGCTTCGTCTTCGGCGGCATTACTTGCGGGCGGAGCGCCACAGCCTTTGCAGGGCCGCGTTAATGGCGTGCCTCGGCTTCCGCGAGCGTGCGCAGCTAGTAGACGTGCGCAGCTAGCAGACGCAGCGTCGATGCGTCTTCTCCGCCGCATCGCGCAGCGAGGCGTCGCTTCGGCAGTCTGCGGCTGCCTCGCGTGCCGCGCGTAGTAATGGTGATGCCCCGCGTGGCGCGGCCATCGCCCTGCCTCCGACCTATATAAACAGGGGCGCCAGCATCTCATCTCCTCCGCACTAAACCCTAGCCGCCGCTGCCGTAGCGCCACTCGGTAGATCCACCATGAGCAGCGCCGGGCGCGGACAGGCTGCCGCGCCTCCACCTCCACCTTCACCTCCCACTCCACCTCCCCCGGCCTCGAGCTCCGACGACGGGTTCGACTCCGATGACGGGTTCGACTCCGATGACAGCACCGACCTCCTCCACCCGGTCAGGGACGCCGCGGACCTGGCTGAAGCGGAGAAGGAAGCAGAGGAGGAGCGGGCGGCCCATGCGGCTGTCGACGCCGAGCTGGAACAGCGCAGGCTGGTGGCCGCCGCTGCAGCCGAGGACTCGACTCGGAGATTTCATGGTCATCCGATGACCCTGATGCGCCGACGCCGGAGGAGAAGGCGGCGGAGCAGCGGGCCCTCGTCGAGTCTTTCGAGACGCTCAAGGACGAGGCCGCCAACGCGAGGCTGGAGCAGGCACTGCAAGAGGACGCGGCGGCGAGCCATAGTGGCCGCGCGGGAGGCGGCGGAGAAGCAGGCCACGGAGCGACGCAACGACGGTGCCGGCCCGTCAGGAACCAAGTAGTCTAGGTCTTGTATAATTTTTATGTACTTTCTATGTTTGGTTTTCATATGAATCAATCGCTCGTGGTAGAAAACCAAAGGAATTATATGAAGATCAAACTATGTTGCAATTCAAAAATGGGTCGCCCCGGTGGGAGCACACCCAGACGCAAACGGACGCGTGGTCAAAATATGTCCGCTGGGCGACGCAAACGGACGCTGCCGACCACTTTTGGGCGTCCGAAATGCGTCGCGCCGCTGGAGATGCCCTTAGTTTTTAGGCTATACAGTTTAATATAATTTTGGTTATAGAAGGCTCAGGTTGTAGCTTACTGTGCCTCGGCTATGACTCCTTTTTTAACAAAAAAGAAATGTAATATTTATGGATATTTTTTCCTCAATGACACGAGTTTTCTCTTGCCTTCCCAAATGTGCAGAACAACACCAACCCTCATCATTTTGTTATGTGATTAATTTCAGAGATACATATGTGTATACACGTGTACACAAGCAGAAACTATCGGTAGAAATAAGAATCATGCATACAGTCCCCTCGATCAATATAAATAAATATTTTTTTCGTAGGTTATAAATATTCTTTTAAGCTTTCGTGTGTGACCAAGTATCGAAACTTGACGCGAAGATTGTTAAGGGGGCGATCGTGCTTAAAACTTGAGTAATATTTTTAAAAATAGCATAAATAGATATCTTTAAAAATTCTTCTGGAGTAGGTAATCCCTTCTCTCCTCTGTATCCCATTACGCGCCTAACTCTTTCATGATCCTAGACCGGTGAGGGGAGGATGCGTGAAGAAGAAGATCTGGGTTCCATGCTCGGTGTAGAACAGAAAGGCGGAGCGAATGTATGAGGAGGTGGGAGGTGGAAGAAGGAAAGGCTCAACGAAATGTAGTCGCCGCGAATATGGAGTGTGTCCGGCAAGGTAAAAAAACGTGGACAAAAGTGAAGACCAATTCCAATGGCCGGTCTACCGTTTAAGTGGAAATGTATTAGCGAATACGGATGCCCTGACCGGTGTAAGGTTGCGCTCCCGACGAGGAGGGTTGTGGACTGCTAGGACTCTGCCCTGTGGTCGTTCTTCGCCTTCTTGTAAGGCCACGACTTGCCCATGGTCCTCTTGTGGTTGTTGTCGGTGCTTCAGTAGGCAAAAGGTGGACGAGAGTGGTAATGGCGAAGGGTTTGTGTGGACAGGAAGGTTTGATCTCTTGAAAAGGACGGGGACGTGACCATCATCAATGTTGCGCTGGACTCCAAGAACATATGGCATTGATGACGTCGCAGAAGCCAAAGTTGCAACTGATGGCAGCGGAGAATACACGCGCATGCAAGCGCACGGGGTGAAGGCAAAGTGGACATGTGAAAGTGCATAGAGCCCCCATGTGTGGTTTTGGTAATTAATGATAATCCCTATGTACTTATGTTTGCATTGAGTCATATGTGTAGAAGTTGTCCATAGGCAATGCTTGAACCATGAGTTGGCATCAAGGTTGCAATACGAAGAAATGAGGTGCAAGGTCAAGATGAGTCAACTTGGAGAGCTCACATGCTTGAAGCTTGCGATTCATATGTGTTCATGGATATGTGAAATTGCACCGAAGAAGAAGCTCATCCATAGTGGAGTATGGGGGAGCAATCCGCAAGACCTCATCTTCATCAAGCAAGCACAATCAAGAATGGCGTTTCATCTTGTTGCTGTCAAGATCGTCATCATCGAGCTCAAGTGGAATGTGCAAGGTTAAGGTTTTACCTTTATAGGGTTTCTTTCTTACCGGTCTAGTGGTTTAGTTGGGAGACCGGGTTATAGGTTAGTTGTCGCACTATCAAGGGGCTCTCGAGTGAGTAACTTAATCGTATCGTTCGGAGAGAGTTTAAACCTTTGCATTCTTGCATCATCTTTCTTGGTTGTTATTTGGATATTATCCATATGGTGTTTTATAGCTTGTACTTATTCTCATGACAAGCTCTAGTTCATCGAAAATGGATTCCACATGAAATACTTGTTGCGTTTTCGATATTGGAGTTTTTTCCGCTTCTTTGTATTGAGAGGTTTCACCTCTAAATTCATGGAAAAATTTATCCCACATGTTATTAAGATTTTCACTCTTTGTGGGGTAGCTCTTGTCATCATTTTTTCAACTAAATTCGTTTTAACTTAAATTCGAGTTTTCTAACTCAAGTTGTTGCAATTTCCTTATTGGAGGTGTTACCGGTTTAGCTCTTATAGATAGGTTAAAACTTTCCCCTTTTGATCTTATACTCTCCCTGCATGATCTTGTAGCACTCTTCGTTGTGATTCCAACGAGCCCAAGATCATCAAATTCGGATTCCCAATGTGAAAATGGCGACGCTTTTGTTGTGCGGTGTGCTGCCAGCCAGATTGATCCGGCCATGGGCCGGAAGGTCCGGCTAGGCCGGACCAGTCCGGCCCCCGGTCCGGCCAAGCAGTCCCGGCTCTCAGATTAGTCGCCGGAATGGGTCCGGGGCCGGCCCGGACAAGTCCGTCTGGCCAGATTGGTCCGGCCAAGCCCGGAAGGTCCGGCTGGGTGCGAAAATGGAGCTTTTTTCTCCAAACGGCTAGTGCTCCTCCTCCCATATATAAAGGGGTCTTCTTCCCCATTGAGCGGGAGCTTCTCCTACTCTCTCTATACTCCATTGTTGACCTTGAGAAGCTTCCTCTCCCTCTAATCCCTCCATGATTCTTGCTCATATTTGAGGAAAAGATAGAGGAGATCTAGATCTACATCTTGACCAAACAAATTCCTCTCTTTGTGAGGGAAATCCACTAGATCTAGATCTTGGAGAAATTTGGTGTTCCTCCTCCCATTTGTTCTTCCTCTCTTATTCCCCCAATAGATTTAGTAGTTTTGTTGGAACTTGAGAGTGAACGACTGGGCATCTTTGTGGTGTTCTAGCCATTGCATTTGGTGCATCGGTTTGACTTCTCCGCGGTGATGCGTGGAGGTGAAAGTTCGTGAGACATACACTTCGGGAGCTTGTTCCCGGAGCTTTTTTCCTCTTGGGTCTTTGGACCCTAGATGGCTTAGTGGTCTTTGTGGTGTTCTTGGGGCCTCCAATTAAGTTGTGGAGATTACCTCAAGCTTTGTTCTTTGTGTCTTAGTGGTGTTCTTGGGGCCTCCAATTAAGTTGTGGAGATTCCTCAAGGGCAAGGTCTTTGTGGCAATTTATTGGGAGCCTCCAATTAAGTTGTGGAGATAGCCCCAAGCTTTGTGCGGGTTCGGTGACCACCCTAAGGTTCCATAGTGGATCAAGGACATCCCTTTTGGTGGGAATTCTCGAGGAGAATACGGTGGCCCTCGTGCGTTTGGAGTGACTTGTCCTCCACACCGCTCCAACGAAGAGTAGCACTCGCAAGAGTGTGAACTTCGGGATACATCGTTGTCTCCGCGTCACTTCGGTTATTCCTATACCCGAGCTCTTTACTTATGCACTTTACTTTGTGATAGCCTTCGTGCTTGAAGTTATATATCTTGCTATCACATAGTTGCTTGAATTGTTTAGCATAAGTCGTTGGTGCACATAGGTGAACCCTAGTTATATAGGTTTTGTGCTTAACAAATTAAACGCTAGTTTTATTCCGCAATTGTTAAGCCATATTCGTAAAAGTTTTAAACCGCCTATTCATCCCCCTCTAGGCGGCATCCGTGTCCTTTCAATTGGTATCAGAGCCCGGTCTCTCACTATAGGCTTTAACGCCTTGAGAGTAAGGATGTCGGCTAGAGATTTAGTGCATGATCACACTTTTATATTCGATGGCACAAATTATGATGTTTGGAAAATTCGCATGCTTAGTCATTTTCGGGCCATTGACCCTCATATGGAGCGAATTGTAGATATAGGTTTTTCTCCTCCGCTGGATTCCTAAAATCTATCTTTAGAGGATGAGAAAAATTTATATCTCAATGCTCAAGCTTCTAACGTGCTTGTTCATGCTTTGAGCAATATAGATATTCTTGAAATATTGCATTTCTGAAGCGCTCATGATTTATGGACAAAGCTTCAAGAAAAATATGATGTGTCCAACATTATTGAGGATGATTGTATTCCCTCCACTTCCGACCGTGATGAACTTTCATCCACTTCACCATTGTGTTGCAAGACACAAGGAAAAGCCAAGGTGAGTGGTGATGAACAATGCAATGTTGATAGTGTGATTACTCTTGATGATCCTTCATCTATATCTCATTGCAATGCCTCATCTTTGGACTTAAACACATATAGCACTATAAGTGATTCACATGCTTGTGTTGATAGTCCTTGCATACCATGTGTTAAATGCTCATCTAAATGCCATGGTGATATGCTTGCTAATTCTTGCCGCCGTGATATAGATGCTTCTATTTCCCCTAGTTGTTGTGTGTCTAACAATGTAGAGGAAACCGAAGAATCCATTGGCAATGACAAGATCTTGAATGGAGCTTCAAGTATCTCTTCTTCTCCATCATCTCAAGTTTCTCATATATGCCTTATGGCTAAGGCTTCTTCGATATCTCATACCTCGGAAGCTAATCTTTCTCATAATGTTGAAAATGAAGTACATGCATAAGAAGAGGAATTGATTGCCTCTTTACATGACAAGGGTGAGGTTGTTCATCGTGCTCTTCGCAAAAATAAAATTGCTTGCTCTAAATTTGTTGAAATCTTAGTTTGTGCTATTGAGAGCCAAAAACTTACTGAGATGCACGAGAACACCATATTAAAAATGGGTGTTCTTGAACGCGGGTATGCCGATGAAATAGGTTCTCTAAAGGATGAACTTGAAGAAGAACAAACCACCAAAGAATCTCTTGAGGAGACCTTTTCTCTAGAATTGTCTAGAATAAAGGAAAACCATGATAGAGATCTTGAAGTGGCAAATGATCTAAAGCTAAAAAATGATAAGCTTGTGTTTGTGAATTCTAAACTCCTTGAGGATTTTGAGCAACTCAAAAATGGCTCTAGGGTCATTGAGTGTGCGCTCAACAAACTCACCGAGTCACATGAGCAACTTAAAGCTTCATATCTAAAAGAGCATGCCAACTTGCCTTCTCCTATTGCTATTAATGATGATGCTTGTGCTACTAACTCTACATCTTGTGAAGCATCCGTTTTGACGGAGAATGTAGAGCTAAGGGCCCAACTTGAATTGCTAACTAGCAAGTATGAGATTTTGGAAGAAAATCATGGAAAGCTCTCTAGCTCCCATGATGAACTTCTAGTGTCCCATGAGAAGCTGAAGTTAGCTCATGAGGCTATCATGTCAAAGGTAACATCTTGTGAGCCTCATGTGGATACTAGCACTAATTCTCAAAATGCTATATTGCCATGTGCTAGTGCTATTAATTCATCTACTCATAGTATTGCAAAATCTTGTGATGAATTATCCTCCTTGCCTTGTTGCTCTAACAATGAAGTTTCTACTTCCTCTAGTATTTGTGTTGTTACTAACCATGTAGAGGAAATCAAAGAGCTCAAGGCTCAAGTCACTTCCTTGAAGAAAGACTTGAAAAAGGGTCATGAAGGGAAATGCAAACTTGACAAGATGTTGAGTGTGCAACAATACCCCAATGATAAGAGTGGACTTGGATTTATCTCCAACAACAAGAAGAAGTCCAAAAGCTCCAAGAACAATAAGGGCCAAGTTCAAGTCAAAGATCCGACTAAGATTACTTGCTTCAAGTGTAAAATTGAAGGGCATCATGTTAGATCTTGCCCATTGAAGAAGAAGCCTCTTAGTGAGAAGCAAGAAGGGAAGTGGCCTCAAGTTCAAGGCCATGCCCAACCTCGGGTTGAAGAAAGGCCACTTCCCAAAAAGAATCAAGCCAATGCTCCCATTATGGAGAAATCTAGTGAGAAGAAGGAGAAGAGAAGAACTTGCTACATATGTCGTGAGAAGGGCCACATCTCCTCCTTTTGCACTATTGGTACCTCATCCAACCCTATCATCATTGATGATGTTTATTCTCTTCGCAAGGATGAGGGTGGCAATGTGTTTGCCAAATATGTTGGTGCTCAAAGTGGTGTCAAGAAAATAACCATTTGGGTTCCCAAACCTATTCTGACTAACATCTTAGGACCCAACTTGGTTGGGGACCAACAAGCTAAAACTTGATCAATAGGTGATGTTGGAGGGCATTGGAGACTTGGCTACATCATGAAGAATTAAGGGTTCTTCATCATTTATATTATCTCAAGCCAAGTCTTTTGGTTATCTTGCTTCTATCATATATCCAATGTTCCTCCTCGCGGTAACGTGTGCTCAACTCACTTATATTGAAAGTTACTCGCCCCTTTGCCTGTGTTTGTTTTGTACCTTGCATATGATTGTATACGTTGTTCTTCCTACTTGACTTATCTTGAGAAATCAAGTCTATGTATGTTAGGTTGCGCTTCATGTACTTGTATTTGAGTTGGAGCCTATTTGCATCTTGTTGTATCTTATGTGGCTCTTGTGAGTGATTAATGGACAATCCCATTTTGGGGGACTGATATGCCATTAGGAATCTCACAACCCTAAAAATGTGTGTACATGAGGAACACCACTTAGAATTGATATTGCAAGTTTATCTAGTCTCTATGTGGCATGTCATCCTCATGAGAAATTCAAATTCTATGTCCATTAATTACCTCTAGTTGGTTCTTTGTTGCCTTTGTGAAAATAAATTCTCTATCACATTATGGGGGAGTATTATGCTTTGTGCATATTACAAGCCATGAAAATGTGTATATTTGAGGTTGTATCAAATAGTATCAATATTGTAAATTATCTCATTACTATATATGTGGCATGTTTTGCGCAAACAAGTCTAACTTTGCTTAAATAGTTTGCTTGCTAATATATTTGTGGATCTTGTTTGTGAGAGTTGTTCTTCGCATGGTTTTCCACAATTGGTGTCTCATATCCTTTTTGGGAAATCATGCGCTTCAAGTTATGCTACTCATTGCTTTGCATGATGGTGTAATTAATTGAAGCTATCAAGAAACTCCCGTTGCATGATGGTTAACTCGTATATTTTACCATATGCTTGATTTGCTATTAAGATGATCTTGGATATACTTTGAAACTACCACCGGGAAATTTTTCCCAAATAACTCTTGTCCTAGGACAATTGGTAATCTATTGTGAGGTAGATATTTATTGATCATCTTTACATTGGCTCTTGTGTTTAATTGCTTCATTTCTTGTCATGAAATGGTTTTTCATTCGACTCCCATGTGTTTTACTTGCATATTATGGATATAATTTGTGTACTTAAACTTTCTTAGCGTTTTATTAAATAAGGGTAGAGTTATGATCCCACTTTTTTGCATTTTTTATTCAAATACAAAATCCTAATTAATGCACTAATCTTGGGGGAGCTCTCCTATTTGTGTTAGAATGCTACTTTTATGATCCTATCATTTCATTTCTTGATCTTTATCAAGTATTTTATGTTGGAAGACAAACCTTTTTATTTTTGGTACTTGTGCCATCATGAAAAATGTGAGGGTTTGGTTTATTTGTTGGAACCTTTCTCTCTTGGGAGTTGGTTATCTCATTGATTGTTTTGGGTTTAATTAGCTTCTTGTAATGAGATAATTCTTTGGAATCAATCTTGTGTTGATTTGATTCTTTAATATAATTTGGACAACTATTGTTATTGAATTAATTGGTGTTTCATCCAAATTGTATTTCCATTTGGTTCTTGAGTGTATCATGCATATTTACTATATGTATATTCTATGGAAGCTTTGCTTATTTGTTCCAATATATAGGGTAAACTCCAACAAATCCTAAATGGGCTAACATGTGCATGAAATTCAATTTCATATCAATATGCACATATTTATGTGGAGTTTGTCCTATATGTTGTAGTGTCTAACTACTTTGGACCCAAATAGTTTGGGAACCATTTTGTACTTAAATTTGTTTTAGGTACATGAAGATGCATTGGATGCTTGCCAAATTCATAAGGAATAAGTGGTTACTAAATGATTATTTGAGGCAAGCTAGGATGATCAACAAACTCATATCTACTACATCCACACCAATGCTATCTTGGTAACAAGTATCTTCTCATGCATACTTTTATTGTATCCAACCTCGTGGTTGCTTCTTGGCATGAATCTCTCTATTTGCAAATGTCTTAATGAAACCTCCTTATTGCAAATTGAGTGCTTTCGTTTGGTATCATTTAGTTGTGATACTTGTTTATTTTCTCAAAGCATCCCAACTATCTTCTTTCCCTTGTTGATATTTGTGATGTATTTGATGTGTTTGTGTTTGAAGTTCATTAATGTACAATGAGATAAAATTGAGCCTTTGGGCATGCTATTAAGCGAAGATCTTATTTGTATATTGCATGACTTTGTTTTGGATATCATGTTTCAATTATTTTGTATCTATTTTTTATGTACATGTTTCTTTGTGGATAAATATCTTTGTGATATTGTCTACTTAGAGAAACTTATACACGTAAGAGATGATAATTCTCCACTTGATATCTTATTTAATTGTTATGTGTTATTGTTCATGCTAAGCAAAGTCACTCTTTGAAGACTATGATGATGCTATTTTCTCATCCTTGTATTAGTCTTATAATATGCTTGGCCATGCCTCTCACATATCCTTTTGGTTGAGCATTTTATTATGGTGTCTCTTACTTGTTGCTCAACCATTAATTTGCTCCAAGTGTTAAGCTTAATTTATTATCTATGGTCTCTTGAAATTATTTGTGGTTTAAATGGTAATGAGGGAGTGAGGATTCCATGTTGTGCATACTGTATTCAAAGGCAACAATCTTATTTATGCATGTACCTTGGGGAGCTTCCTCATTTATTTAAAGCACTATCTTGCGGCGATCATAAGACTTTATTTCACTTGGTATCTTTTTCTTTGAATGATATTATGGGAGTGATGATACCATGTTTGTTCACCTATATTCCAATACAAATTGTCTATCTTTGTGCACAACCTTGGGGGAGCTTCCTTAAGTTATTTAGAGCACTCTACTTGATCTTATCATAATATATGTCTTTCATTTGGTTCCATGTTTGGGTTCATTGGATTGCTTGCTTCATGTGTTGAAGTTTATTGACTTCATTATCTTTTTGCAATCTTTGATCCTACATCTAGTTTCAATCCCTCCGAGTATTTATCATTGGATACGTGCATTTGATTCCCCTCACAATATGAGAAATGCACACCTTATGGAGGAATTCTCACTATATTGACCTCTCTAGATTTTTTGTCCATTTCGGCAATGGATGCCAATGGGGGAGAAGTTTTGAGGGTTTAAGGGAATCGGGGTTTTATGCTTCTATATTTGTGCCAAAGTATTTGCCTTTCATGCTTTGCATCTTGTTGCCTTGCTTGGTCGAATATTGAGAGGAAACTCCACTAGGCTTTGATTGCCAATATATGCAATGAAATTTTCACACATGCGTATATTATGGGGGAGTTTGCTCTATGTATTCAACTTGTTTGTTACTTAAATTTCTTATATAAACCCTCTCAAAGAGATTGTCATCAATTACCAAAATGGGGGAGATTGAAAGTGCATAGAGCCCCCATGTGTGGTTTTGGTAATTAATGACAATCCCTATGGACTAATATTTGCATTGAGTCATATGTGTAGGAGTTGTACATAGGCAATGCTTGAACCATGAGTTGGCTTCAAGGTTGCAATACGAAGAAATGAGGTGCAAGTTGAAAGGACTAGATGTCGCCTAGAGGGGGGTGAATAGGCGTTTAAAAAACTCTTGCGAATTTGTCTTGTTAGAATGCGGAATTAAACGAACGTTTAATTTACAAGCACAAACCCTAAATATGCTAAGCTCAACTAAGTGTAACAATAACAACTAGAGCTAAGCAATATAGGCACAAGATATATGTAGCACAAGTGATAGCAAGATATATGTACTTCAAGCACGATGGCTATCACAAGGAAAGAGACACTACTAGGAAAAGGCCTAGCCGTAAGGTTGACTTCAGTGGCGCACCATGATGGCCGTGCGCCACTACTACTTAGCAGTGGCGCACCACAAAATGGTGGGCCACTGTTACAAATGTAGTAGTGGCGCACCTTGTTTGTGGTGCGCCATTACTAATTCCGCGCGGGAGGCCAGCTCCCACCCAAAACTAATAGTGGCGCACGTCTCCATGGTGCGCCACCGCTACATGGCTTACTTATAGCGCATGTCTTTGTGGTGCGCCACCGCTAGGAGGTGGCCGTGGCCCTTTAGAGATGAGGGCTTTAGCAATGGCGCACTGCTTGGTGCGCCACTACTAGGTATGGCGCACCGCCGACATGGTGCGCCACCGCTAAGTTGGGCAGGGCGTGGGTTTACGTGTAACGGTGAGCGGTGGCGCACCACTTAGCAATGGCGCCATTGCTATGTCACCCTAGCGAGGGCGCACGGCTAGGTGGTGCGCCACCGCTAACCTGGGACCATTTCCTCGCTTTTCACCCTCCACTCACATGTGCCACCCACTTTCCCCAAACACTCTTCCACCACCACCTCCCACCAAATCTGGATCCGGTCGTGTTGCCCCTCCTTCCCACCTCATTTTCACCTCTTCATTCACCAAAATTAAGTTGGTAAACTTAATTTTCTTCATAGGTAACTAATGGTGAAGCTTTCTCAGCTCAATACCCTACTCAATCTCAACTTTTTACCTCATCCAACACTCTAGGTCTCGCCGTATCGGTAACTTTGTTGGTTTTATGCTTTGTGTGTGAACGGTTCCGATCGTCTTGCACACACGTCATGCACATATGTTATGTGCGAAGCTCGATGATATCATGTGTACGTGCGTCATGCACATATGTTGTATGCGAAGCCTCCGGATCCACATGTGTGTTGTATATGCGAAGCCTCCACACATGTGTTGCATGTGTTTTTGTTTGCAGGGATTTGAAATGCGATGGAGTTGCCAATATTTTGCCGAAACGTTGATTCATTTCCGTTTCGGCGAATGTTGGGCATACTACGCATATACATGTCCTATTTTTAGGGAAGGTCATGCCAAAATTTTCTTTTGGTATGCTAAGATATCCATTTTCTCTATATCCGCAGGCGACCATGGTCCGCATGATGAGCGAAGGCGTTGTGGCTAGGTTTTTGAAAGCCGCGACGCGTCCGAGATGATTAGAAATAACCAAAAGGAGATAAGATGTCCGTGTCGAAGATGCAAGCTAACGAGCCTTATGGACCCTAAAGCCGATATGGTGCGGGACCACCTTCTCATGCGTGGTTTCATGGATGGCTATCAGTGGGAAGGCGACGAAGATGATTATGAATTTGTCCATGGGAATTCAACAAGAAGTAAGGAAGGCCGAGGTGATCGTGATGTAGAAGATCTCGGCATGATCGTGATGTAGAAGATCCCGGAGATGATGATGACCACAATGTAGGAGATCCTGGACCCGATGATGAGGAAGATCAAGATGGAGGTCATCATGACGATCATGAAGATGAAGACGATGAACCATCGTCGATGGATCGGTGCAGGACCCTTATCTTCAAGAGTTGCTTCTCAGCGACGAGTAACGCAAGAGCTGCCGCCCGAGAGAAAGCCAAGATGGATCAACCGGAGGTAGACGCTGTTACTCCATTGTATGAAGGATGCAGGCCGGAGGATACCCGCCTGAAAGTAACGCTCATGGCTCTGGAGATGAAGGTAAAGCACAAAATGACCGACACATCCTTCAACGACAACATGTCATTCTGGCAGGAACGTCTTCCCAAAGGTAACACGTGTCCGACTAGTATCGAGGAGGCCAAGAAAATCGTGTGTCCTCCGGATTTACCGCATGTGAAATACCATGTGTGCTTGAACGATTGCATCATTTATCGGAACGAGCACGCAGAGTGTACCATATGTCCTGAGTGCGGCGTCAGTCGGTACAAGAAGGGGAAGAAAGCTCCTCGGAAGGTGGTGTGGTACTTTCCAATCACTCTCGTCTGCAGTCGGTATTTCGCGGATCCTAAGCAAGCAAAGCTAATGCGCTGGCACGCGGAGATGAGGAAGGGAGAAGATGACGCAGATGATCCGAAGAAAAAGAAAAAGGACAGGATGTTGAGACACCCTTCGGATGCTAGCCAGTGGAATGCGTTGGACCTCGAGTACCCAGAATTTGGGGACGATCCTAGGAACATAAGGCTGGGCGCGAGCACCGATGGAGTCAATCCGTTTGGCAGCCAGAGCAGCACGCATAGCACCTGGCCCGTGTTTGTGTGGATGTACAACCTCCCCCCCTGGTTGTGCATGAAGAGGAAGTACATTCAAATGAGTATGCTAATTGAAGGGCCGAAACAACCAGTGGAACGACATCAATCCGTATATGGGGCTTCCGAAAGAGGAGCTAGCCACGCTATGGGACACGCCCGCTAATACGTGGGACGCCGCCGCGGAAGAATATTTCCCTATGAGAGCCGCAATGCTCACGACGGTGCACGACTTTCTCGGTTACGGATATGTCGCGGGGCAGGTGGTCCACGGATTCAATGCATGCGTAAGGTGCATGGACGACACAACGTACCGCCGCCTAGATAGAGATCCCGGGTCCTCGAAAACGGTGTTCATGGGACATCGAAGGTGGCTTCGCGAGGACGACCCATGGAGGAAACGCAAGGATCTGTTCGATGGTGAAGACGAACCCCGAAGACGGCCACGTACGAGAAGCGGCGAGCAAATAGACGAGCTATTGAAAAATTGGAAAGAGTGCCCACCGCCGGGAAAGAAGCGAAAGGCGCCGGAGCCGTCGCTTAAGGTATGGAAGACGAGGTCTGCTTTCCGGGACTTGCCGTCATCTGGAAGATCCTCCGTGTGCCTCACAGCCTTGATGTCATGCACATCACGAAGAACGTGTGCGAGAGTCCGCTTGGTACCCTCCCGAACATGCCGTAGAAGACCAAAGATGGGCCGAAAGCAAGGTACGACTTGCAATCAATTGGGATCGAGGAGGAGCTTCACGCGGGACGCCCTAATGATGATGATGACGATGACGATGATGAGGCGGAGGACACGCAAAGTCGTCGCAAGGGAAAAAATGCCAAAAAGATTGAATATTACTGCCCCCGCGTGCTTCACTCTAAGTCGAAGGAGATCGAGCAGTTTTTCGACCGTCTCCTAGGAGTAAAACTTCCCTACGGTTACGCGGGGAAGATAAGCAGGTACCTAGACAAAGCGAAGAGAGGTTCAGCGGGATGAAGTCTCACGACCGTCACGTGCCGATGACGCGGATACTTCCGGTTGCAATCCGTGGGATCATGGACGCGCACGTCCGTGAAACGCGTTTTGGCCTATGCAACTTTTTCGACGTCATCTCTCGAAGTCCGTTGGCGTGAGGCAACTTAGAAGGCTACGAGAAGAGATCGTGGTGATATCGTGCGAGCTTGAGATGTACTTCCCGCCCGCTTTCTTCGACGTTATGGTGCATCCGCTGGTACATATCGTGGAGGATATCATCCAATCGGGGCCGACGTTCCTGCACAGCATGATGCCGTTCGAAAGGATGAATGGTGTCATCAAAGGGTACGTTCGCAACAGGGCACGTCCAGACGGAAGCATAGCCAAGGGCTTTCTGACCGAAGAGTGCATCTCCTTCTGCACGAGTTATCTAGAAATCGAGAACCCCGTTGGCCTGCCCGTAAACAGGCATCTCGGGAAGCTGGCTGGATGGGGTCACCGCGACGGTAGCCGCGAAATGCATGTCGACTTCAAGGGTCGAATCGCCGACTTTGAAAGAGCAAACCTAGTCGCGCTACAACACATAGACGTGGTCGATCCTTGGGTGGTAGAGCACAAAACCTTCATCGCAAAGACGCACAGTGATCAGGGCCAACAGAGGACGGACGGCGATATAATCAAAGAGCACAACTCAACCTTCACGCGGTGGTTCAAGGACAAGATGCCGACGTACCCTATAGACGAGGATTCTTCGCGGAAGAAAAACTCATATTCGCCTTGTCACGGGCGCCGAACACAACTCGATGACATTTCAGGCGTACGATATCAACGGCTACACATTCTACACCGAGGAAAAGGACATGAAGAGCGATTATCGAACTCCGGGGTAACGATGGAGTCCTACACCGGTGACGTCAAGCGGAGATACTACGGAAAGATCGAGGAGATCCGGGAGCTGAGCTACGCCTGGAGAGAATGTGCCGATGTTCCGTGTCGTGGGCCAAGAACGTCATAAAAGAAGACCGGCATTTCACCACCATGGTTATACCCGAAGCCAAATCCAAGACAGCGGGCGCAAAGGTCACCGCGAAATATGAGCCATGGGTACTAGCTTCCCAAGTGGACCAATGCTTCTTCATTACCGACCCGCAAAAGCCCAGCTCGTGTTGTCGTGAGGAGAGGCAAAAGGAGCATCATCGGAATGGATGGAGCCGCCAACGAGCTAGACTTTGACCAGTACGGCGATCCGAAGATGGAAGATGACGACGACGATGATGAAGAACCATACACAACAAGAAGAAGCAGGACCACCCTACCTAAAGGCCGTCCATTCAAGAGAAGAAGTCTAGGAGTTCCGGGGCTAAATTATTCAACCGCGAGAAAGAAGGGCAAGAAGATTGTGAAAAGATAATTATGTATCATTTTCTTTTTTTTTGAGATCAATTATGTATCATTTTCTTGTATGAATAATGGATGTCATATTGTTAATCTACACATTGTACCGATCAAAATAGACATATAATTTATATTTTTGGATATTCTACATAATTATAATTATTTATGCCTTTTATGTTGGTGTATTATGCTATTTATTATAGTATTAAATCAATTTAAAAAAAGGGAAAAAATTGGGGCCGCCGAGGTTCGAACTCTGGCCGGCCGGGGTTAACCAAACAGGGGACGGATAGCTAGCCACCAGCGGTACGGTGCGGATCTTGTCAATAGTACGAGCCAAATTCTTTTTGACCCTATCCTAAAGTCGTAGTGGCGCACCCGTAGTGGTGCGCCATTGCTAGCATCACCGTGGCGCACCCCTAGCGGTGCGCCATTGCTTAGGGGGCTCGGGACTTAGCCATCCCGACCATCTCTTCTTCTCCCCATCCCCATTCCCCCCATTCCCCAATCGATCCTCTCCTCTCCGACGGCGGCCTCCTCTCCGACGCCACCTCCCCGGCGACACGAGCGACACGAGCGACGCCACCTCCCCGGCGACGCCCTCCTCTCCCTCGCCACCCCGGCCCGACCGGATCCCACCCCTCCCGACCGCGGTCATCGGGCGACGGAGAGGCTCCCCTCCCGGCGGCGACGTGTACCTCCTCCCTCTTCCCCGCGTCTCCCTCCGCCCGCCGTCTTCTTTTTCGGGGAGGTACACCCCTTCCCCCCGGCCGCCCCTTCCCTCCTTCACCCCTTCTCCCCGGCCGCCCCTCCTCGCCATGACCCAACCCTAACCCTAGAAAAGTTAGGCTTAGTGGAATGATGGAGTTAGGATTAGGACTGTAGGTGTTGAATGAAATGTAAAAACGAATAGCAAAACATCGTGCTAACGTTGTTAGCATCAGCAGTAGGTGTTCATTTTGATGCTAACGATGTTCATTTTGACTCGTAGGCTTAGTGGAATTTAGTTCTAACTGCCGATGCTAACGTGTTCATTTTGATGGTTTTAGTAAGTACAAGTTAGGCTATATAAGTTCAAGTATACGTAAACCAAAACATTCCGTAAACCAATTTAATGTTCCGATCACCTAACACAATAAATAGTATTGCATCATCCGGACTAGTTATAGAGAACATGCACATGAGATAAAGAGGGACTTTGGGACGATGTATGCAAGTTGGGCCCAATACATTGCAACCATATTGCTTGCCCATCTAAGAATTTTTGCCTCCGGTCCCTCCCTATCCAATTGATTAAATTCTTAACTGAAGATTAAAACACGTCCTAGGATACTGGATCATATTGTATGCTTAGTAACTCACAATTGCATGCTATTAAGAGCATTGTTACATGTAAAGTACACTTTAAGCAATAAAAGTACATTCAAATATTGTTAATGTTAGATAGGTTGCCGCTGTTACTTGGTGTTGTTGCTGCTGCTAGATAGGTTGCTGTCTGCTTGGTGTTATTGCTCGCTGCTAGATAGGTTGCTTCTGCTAGATAGGTTGCTTCGTCGTTAGGTTACATATCCTCTATTTTTAGAACAAATGCATTGTAAAATCATTCATTTTGTTATAGAGCCCATTGGCAAACCTTCAAAATTGGCATTGTAACAAGTGTGAACAAAGAAAGCTTCTCTCGTTTAGTATGTAGAGAGTGAGAGAGAGTTGCTTGCTGAACATTGGCATACCGAACATTGTGTGAAAAAAGGGAAAATTAGCATACCGAACATTGCTTGATGCTATCCGATTCTCGCCATAGTCCTGTAGTGTCATTTTCCTATGTAAAGTTTCCATTTATTTGATTCCTTTTTAATGCTGATTTTAATGCTGCTAGGTGTGTATGTTGCTGCTACTTCCTGGAACTTGAGCACCCGACCCGATCTTCCTCGACCCGGAGCAACAGCTCACCTCTCGGCGACTCCACGCGACGCACGGTGAGCTTGCTCGCTAGATGCTAGTTGCCGCTTGTTGTTGATGCATGTCTGCTAGCTAGTTGCCGCCGCTAGCTGTTGATGCATGCCGCTAGCTGCCGCTGCTACTAGCCGGTGCCATGTGCATGTGCCATGGTGCTCACCTGGTGTATATGAGGAACAATTGTACATGTGCCATGGTGCTCAGCTGGTGGATTGTTTTGCATGTGTATATGGTGACATATTCTTGTGCAGGGATCGAGCAGAGATGCCCATTATCGCCGAAATGTTGATTCATTTCCGTTTCGGCGAAAATGGGGCACTCATATGTCCATAGATTAGCATAGGTCATGCCCAATTTTGTTAGTGGAATGGATCGTAATATGGTTCAAAAATGTAAACATGTAGGATGGCCGGTCCCGGTGGCCGGCGAGGCGGTCGAGGCCGCGGTCCCGGGCGCCCCGCGGCCGGGAAGGGGCCGCCGCGGTGGAGCAGCAAGGGCCCCACGGTCACCGTCACTCGCATCCTCCTCGTCTTCGCATGAGGAACGCTGCTTCGAGTTCCTCCTCCGCATCGACGACGACCCACTCGGCATCAAGAGGCTACTGGACAAGTTCGCCGAGTTCGTCGACGGCGTCGAGCCGGCGCACTTGCAGCTACGGGAGGCTAGCCGCAACTTCGTCGCTGGTCCGTGGAGGTCCTGTTCGACGGGCAGGGCAAGATGTACCCGCACACGGGGTGGGACAAGTTCGCCCGTGACCTCCACCTCGAGCCCGGCTGCCAGCTCACCTTCCTGTACGAGGGGACGGCGAGATGATCGTCAAGGTGTTCGACGACACCGCCTGCCGTGTGCACTACCCCCACACCCGGCGAATCCGGCTCGGACACCGATAGTTAGAACTTAGAGTGTTGTCAACTCTATCTTCGTTGCTTCGTGTTGTTTGAATTCTATATTAAATTGTATGAAGCTACGATGTTAGGTATGATGATGTTATGTCCAAATATCAATCTCTTGTGCATCCTACCTTGCCTCGCCGACACCATCCCGGGATGTTCATATTTGTTTGGACCAACAATGTATGAGGCCCTTGTCATTCCATTTGCTTTGGTATCTCAAAATGCCGATGATTAGAATGTTCGGTCAACCGTACACTCCGGGGTGTCGCTAGTGAGCCTGGTGTGATGGCACAAATATCAATCTCTTGTGCATCCTACCCGGCCTCACTAACGCCATCCCGGGATGTTCATATTTGTTTCGACCAACAATGTATGAGGCACTTATTCCATTTTGTCATTCCATTTGCTTTGAGATTTTCAAAATGCCGATGATTAAAATGCTTGGTCACCGTACACTCGTGGGCGGTGTTAGTGAGCCTCGTGTGATTGCACAAATATCAATCTCTTGTGCATCCTACCTGGCTCGCTAACTCCGTCCCGGAATGTTAATATTTGTTTCGACCAACAATGTATGAGGCATTCCATTTAGTTCATACTAGCTACTTGTTTCTTATTTGAGTTGGCACTTCTTAATTGCATTGGCCGATGATTAGAATGGTTGGTCACTTGTACACTCCGTGGTGACGTAAGTGAGCCCGGTGTGATGGCACAAATATCCATGTCTTGTGCATCCTACCTGGCCTCGCTTACGCCATCACGGAATGTTAATATTTGTTTTGACCGACAAAGTATGAGGCCCTTGTCATTCTTCCATTTGCTTTGGTATCTCAAAATGCCGATGATTAGAATGTTGGTCACCTATACACTTGGGGGAGGGGTAAGTGAACCTGGTGCGATGACACAAGTATCAATCTCTTGTGCATCCTACTTGGTTTCACTGACGCCTTCTCTAAATGTTAATATTTGTTTGGACCGACAAAGTATGAGGCCCTTGTCATTCTTCCATTTGCTTTGGTATCTCAAAATGCCGATGATTAGAATGTTGGTCACCTATACACTTGGGGGAGGGGTAAGTGAACCTGGTGCGATGACACTGTTGACTGCCAAAACCCACCGGCGGGCAGCGGCCTTGTCAACACCGTAGAGCCGGGAAGAGCCTAGAGCTGCGGCTGGCTGAGACCCCTCCGAGCGACGGCCCGCAATGCTCTTCTGGTCACACGCGGCGATGCGAAGTGCAAGGGCGTGCCACCTGACCTATACCCGGCCAGGAAGGTGATGGGGATGCCTCGCTTAGTTTCTGCAGGGCATACATGTAAACGTTAAATACGAGCCTCGATCGGCTCTCAGGTTATCCTGTGAATCGGCTCAAAGAGCCGATCCACCCATGATTCGTACGGGGTGCACGAATACTTGGTGGTCCTGCTTGATCAAGATAGAGCTAAGGAGATCTACGACGATTTAGGGTTTTCACCGCATAATCGGATCATCCTACTCCAGAGTTGGGCCTCGCGGCCACGCACGGTGCTCGTAAGCCGATCCTAAACAAGGCCTAAAAACCAACATGAAGTTGATCCTCGGAACATCCTCGTTTAGGACTTGCGAACGCCACCCTACGTGCCACCGGATCCTCCCCCTTTGTAAGGCCTAACTATTGCGGATATTAAACTAATCCTTGTAGAACAAGGAGCAATCGTAACGGATCAGATCTACTAAATAATGATCAAGCGGGGTGCCGCCCCCACACCTGAGATAGGCGTGAGGGCGGCTAGATATGCAAGGGTTGCACTACGTAAGCATGCTTAAACGAAGAACAATGCTAACCCTAACACATCTAATGATAACTACGTTGCTCGCCATCAAAAGCGCTTCGAGACGAGCAACGCATGAACAACGTGGCTTGTGCTGCCTAGATCGCAAGATGCGATCTAGGCAGCATGTCGCTACCCGATAGAAACCCTCGAGACGAAGGAGTTGGCGATGCGCCGAGATTGGTTTGTTTTTGGGGTTGAACGTGAGTTGTTGTTTATTCCATAAACCCTAGGTACATATTTATAGTCCAGGGGACTTTCTAATGTGGGCGTGCACTAAACCGTGCACGAGATAAACTCTAACTTTTAATCTAGATACAATCTACCATTATTAAAGATACACGGGCAACTTAGCCCAAATTCTCCGTGCAAGGCCGCTTCATCGATCTTTCATGTGTAATCTCTCAAGCCCATCTTGATCGCGGCCCACCTCCCGATTTAGCCAAAATCCGGTGATAACACATGCCCCCTGGTTTTGGTAATGATAATTTCAAAACCACTCTGCTTTTTCCTCGCAGGGGTCGTGTCACGGCGAGAGCATGAACCGTCGCAGAGATGCTTTCATCATGACGTCTTGCCTTCCCAACTTCTCTCGCACGATTTGACAGCTTTTGGCACCATATCCTCGAGAACTCGCTCGAAAATTAAAAAACCCCCACCTCCTTTTATTTAACCGCATCGAACAGTTCTCTTCTTCACCCCTTCCGCATTAGCACTCCAAAAAACCCTCCCCGCAACCATGTCCTCTTCCTCTTCCTCTTCTTCTTCGTCGGATCTTTCCCACGTGTCCTCTCCCATCCGAGAGTCGACGCCCTCGTGGGGCACGCAAGCGGCGTACGACATCCTTGCCCCAACGAAGTGGGACAAAGAGGACCATGACCCCTCCGTCAGGTCCGAGGATGACAAATCCCTAACCGACGGAGAGAGCGACCTCCGCTTCCTTGCTGATGAGGAAGCGGTGGAGGAGAGCGAAGATGATCGCCTCTCTTGGGCAGACTTCACCACCTCCGAGGAGGTGAAGGAGGAGGAAGAGGAGGAGGAGGACGAAGACAGCCTCCTCCGACGAGCCGCCGGCCAAACGCCGCCACCTCCGGCCCGGGAACCCTAGCGACGTCGACAGGTGAAGACGACGCCGACGAAGAGGATGAAGACGATGAGGGTCCCGCCGGCGGCCGCCGGAGCAGCCGATGACGAGCCGGCGAGGGAGCAGCGCCGGCAGCCGGCGATGACGGTGACGACGACGACGAGGGCAGCAGCGGCCCCTAGATAGGGTCTTAGCATAGGGCTAGCAGATAGCAGCATCGGGGCAATGTATCCCCCTAGTTTTTCCTTTTGAGAGCGATCAGCTCTTCTGTGTAAGAAATCTAGCTTATCAATGAAGAAATTCCCCAACTCGATTTTGCCGATTCCCCTTATGATAATTTAGCCGATCGTCCTTTGCTCTGTTTCTGCCGATTGCCAATCTGGACGATGCCCAGCAAGCCGATGGCATCGCATCGGTCTCTCACAATAGATTTTGTGATAGATTCATCCGGCCCCAAGCTCCTGGTCAAACTAGACCCAGCCATAAGCGTGCAAACCCTAGGTCTTCAGACATTCTTCTGCCACATCCTTCCCTTCCAGATCTTCTTTGTCTCTAGAAGCGTCCTAAGATCGTTGCCGGATCAATTTAAACGCCGAAGCCGCCACTTCGGCAGACGGCATTACCTCTGTAGTAACGTTTTATAATCCTGCCCTGTTCTCTTTCAGCAACCATTGCTCCAAATCAAACTGAGACGCAGAGCCAAACGATTCTAGCGAACTTGGCCTCCTTATAGCAAAGGACCTCTTGCGGCAAGTTGCCCCCCGAGCCTCAACCGGGGTAGCGACAATGATGAAGACCAATAATTCAGGCAAACAGAGCCTCGGGCTCAACCACGTCCGAGAGTGGACCACCTTTCATCCGCCGACAAGTCTACACGACCCGATTCGAGTCGCTGAATCGTCTTGCATATTGAAACTGATAAATCCGCAACATCAGCACCATTCCTCAGGCCCGTTGTGATGCAGAGTTAGCCGATTTCAACGAAATCGGTCCGCGTAGCAAAGGATCCTTCGGGGCCAGCTGCCCCCCGGGTCTCAGTCGGGCGAGAACAACAATGAGCCCACCACATTGGTCACCCTCGGCTTGCAACTTGTAATGCGACATCAGCCGACTCCAACAACTATCGGCTCTTCGTTCATCGGGCAGTCGGGACGCCTCCCGTGGGGGTGTCTTTGAATCTCCGATGCCCTCCAAATCCCGGACGCAACACCCCCTAGAAGTGACAGACTACTAAGTCACCATCTTGGTCAAAACGTCGCAGCCGATTGCTTCGTCATTGGCTGTTCTCGTAGTCTTAGGAAGGCTCATCCCTACCCTGACCTGCCGTTTAATCAGAGCCACGACCCTCAAACCTGCTAATGCCGCTGATCTTGAAGGCCTGCCAATCACGCTCCGTTGATCCTTAAGTCGATGTCTGCACATCGGCTATGCTTAAATTTGTTTTTGAATTTCCGGCCGATTTGTGTATCGGCCCCCATACTCCAATACCCATCGCCACAGGATGGGACACTTCTACTGCATATCCTCGTGTTTTATCCACTTGGGCGCCCCCCCGAGCCGATTCTGTCAAGAGAATTGATGGTATCGGCTCGTTGGCTCATGAATGTGTTGAACCCAGGCAGTATGGATGGTGAGGACATTCACGGCCGATCATCGGAATCGGCCTCCACGTTGTTTGCTCGGTGAAGGTTTTGTAATGTTCCTTCATAGACCCTTGGGGCCGATCACAAGGATCAGCCTCGCCAACTTGCACATCGCTTGGCTTCAACTACACGGTCAGGCCCGTGGATAAAACTAGCTTAACCCTTCCCTTTGTCACATCGATGCGCTCGCAGTCGTCCAAGTTGATGCCTGAGAGGGGTTCTTGGCCTGCTGCTTCCCATGCGTTCATGCCAGCCGTTGAAACTTCGGCCGAGTCATCGGCTTGGACGACCTCTACCTCATCACCATCCCACTGTATTATGCATTGGTGCATTGTGGAGGGAATGCAGCAGATTGGCGTGGATCCAATCTCTTCCCAGCAACACGGCATAACCTGCTCGTGCTATCGACGATGAAGAACGTCGTAGGGATAGTTTTTCTTCCTACGGTCAGATCCACGTTCAGAACTCCTTGTGCCTCAGATGCTTGGCCGTTGAAGTCGCTCAACGTCACGTTAGTCTTGATTAGATCCGAACTCAAGCGTCCCAGCTCGACGTAGCACAGAGTACGGCATGATGTTGACTGCCGCTCCGGTGTCCACCAACATCTTATTTACAGGCCTCCCATCGATATATCCTCGTAAGTACAGGGCCTTCAGATGCCTGTAGCTCCTTTCCCGTGGCTTCTCAAAGATAACTGGCCGTGGACCGCAGTCAAGTTGTGCCACGGATGTCTCGTCTAATCCTGGAGCACTGAACTCCGAAGGGAGGATAAACACCATATTTGTGCCAGCCGATGTTTCATCATCGGCATTTCTCCGTTCGGGGCGCCACTCTTTTCTTTGTGGCTGACCTTCCTTGTCCAGGGTTCGCAGAATTTTGGCGGCCAGATCAGGCCGTGCCTTCCTTAGCGTGCGCAGGTATAATCTTTCAGCTTCTTCCAACCCACGCGGACGCTGAACTCTTCGCTTCCGGGAACGGCCGAGCCCATCGGGGCACCACCCGGGCTGATGATATTTGTATTCTTCACCACCGTCCTCCGGCTCCTCGAGATCTTCCACCCGAGCGGACTCGGCATGCTTGTTCCGAGGTGGGAAAGGCCCTAGACGGCCGAACACAGATACGTTAGCGGCACCCTTCTTCCTCTGTTGGCATTCTGGGCAGTCCTCGATTGTTGGCAATCGGCTCATTCCTGAGTCCCAGCAATGTTTGAAGAACGGGCAGTCCCAGTGCCTATCCATGTCGCCCTGCCCCCTTGGCCTTCCTTCGGCGCGACGATCGTACCCGCCGTTTCTTCTACCATGTTGGCGGTACCTTCCGACCTCGGCATCAGACTGAAAATTCCTTTCATCATCTACGTCGTAGCGCCGACGTCGGTCGTGGTGTTGCTCGTATTTGTTGAGAGGGTGCTTGGAGAGTGGGCGTTGATACCGCATGCTTCTTATTCCCTCCCTTGCCGTGTACCGCCCGTCCTCATCTTGGGGTTGGTCGCGCGGATCGGCTCCTTCTTCATCCTTGCCACGGGAGTGGCTGCTTTCGTTTCCTCTTTGTCATGGCGGCTTGCAGACCCTGCCATATTGACACCAAAGGAAAACTTTGGCCGACCTATGGAGTGGCTGAGATCCACCGTGTCGACTCCGGGCCCCGGACGTGGGTCTTTACCGAGCTTGATATCGTGCGGCCGGGTCTTCTCAGAGGAGCCGATGAGTTCAGCTTCGAGGATGGCTTTGATCTCATCGCACGTGACTGGCGTGCCGTCCGCCATCTCAGATGTAGATGGCGATGTGGTTGATGTAGACGATTGTCCCACCGGGCGTGCCAGAATGTGTTGACTGCCAAAACCCACCGGCGGGCAGCGGCCTTGTCAACACCGTAGAGCCGGGAAGAGCTTAGAGCTGCGGCTGGCTGAGACCCCTCCGAGCGACGGCCCGCAATGCTCTTCTGGTCACACGCGGCGATGCGAAGTGCAAGGGCGTGCCACCTGACCTATACCCGGCCGAGGAAGGTGATGGGGATGCCTCGCTTAGTTTCCTCGCAGGGCATACATGTAAACGTTAAATACGAGCCTCGATCGGCTCTCGGGTTATCTCGTGAATCGGCTCAAAGAGCCGATCCACCCATGATTCGTACGGGGTGCACGAATACTTGGTGGTCCTCGCTTGATCAAGATAGAGCTAAGGAGATCTACGACGATTTAGGGTTTTCACCGCATAATCGGATCATCCTACTCCAGTGTTGGGCCTCGCGGCCACGCACGGTGCTCGTAAGCCGATCCTAAACAAGGCCTAAAAACCAACATGAAGTTGATCCTCGGAACATCCTCGTTTAGGACTTGCGAACGCCACCCTACGTGCCACCGGATCCTCCCCCCTTTGTAAGGCCTAACTATTGCAGTATATTAAACTAATCCTTGTAGAACAAGGAGCAATCGTAACGGATCGGATCTACTAAATAATGATCAAGCTGGGTGCCGCCCCACACCTGAGATAGGCGTGAGGGCGGCTAGATATGCAAGGGTTGCACTACGTAAGCATGCTTAAACGAAGAACAATGCTAACCCTAACACATCTAATGATAACTACGTTGCTCGCCATCAAAAGCGCTTCAAGTACGAGCAACGCATGAACAACGTGGTTTGTGCTGCCTAGATCGCAAGATGCGATCTAGGCAGCATGTCGCTTACTCTGATAGAAACCCTCGAGACGAAGGAGTTGGCGATGCGCCGAGATTGGTTTGTTTTTGGGGTTGAACGTGAGTTGTTGTTTATTCCATAAACCCTAGGTACATATTTATAGTCTAGGGGACTTTCTAATGTGGGCGTGCACTAAACCGTGCACGAGATAAACTCTAAATTTTAATCTAGATACAATCTACCATTATTAAAGATACACGGGCAACTTAGCCCAAATTCTCCATGCAAGGCCGCTTCATCGATCTTTCATGTGTAATCTCTCAAGCCCATCTTGATCGCGGCCCACCTCCTGATTTAGCCAAAATCTGGTGATAACACACACAAGTATCAATCTCTTGTGCATCCTACTTGGTTTCACTTACTCCGTCCCTAAATGTTAATATTTGTTCCGACCAACAATGTATGAGGCATGCCTTTTAGTTCATACTACTTGGATCGTTTTTGAGTTTGCTCTTATTCGTTGCAAACATCTATGAGCGTGCACTAATGTTTCTTTGGCTTGTGCATATGTACGCAGATATGACGTGGTATGTCGTGTACAAGGGCAAGGTTCCCGGAGTCTACAACGACCGGGAGGAGTGTCGGAGACAGAGTTCACCGTTTTAGCGGTAACAGCCTACAAAGGGTACACCACTAGAGCGGAGGCCGAAGACAGATACGCACGCTATCCGGCGGGAGAGAGGACGGAGCGGAGGAGGAACCGGATGAAGACCACTTTCATCGGGACGGTGCTAGTAGTGACTCTAGCTCTCTTCTATGTGATGCTAGTTTAGATGATCGACCTTGTGCCACTACTAGCTCATTTGTGACTTGTAACACCGTAACTTGCATTGTAACCTCTAATGTGAATGCTTGTGAATCATGTGGGGCTAATGTGAAGAACTATGTATGGATAAGCTCGTGCTCGTTGTTTATATGCTGTTATATATCCTGTATTGTGCTATTGTACTCGTCATATACAACCCGTATAAATACCTGCCAAGATACAAAAAAAATTCGAAATCCTAGCAATGGCGCACTAGTGGACCATCCGTGGCGCACTACCACTAAGTAGCGATGGCGCACTGCTACCGATCCAAGGGCGCACCGCCCCGTGATCCTCTCCGAGACTAGCAAGTGGCGCACAAGGATAAGCAGCGGTGGCGCACGTCCCGGAGAGGGCAGTGGGCGCACGTACTCACGCAGCAGGCGGGCGCACCTACTAGCCGGACCGCGTGGCGCACGCAAAACCGTAGCAGGTGGCGCACCTCTTCTACACGGTGGTGGCGCACCGCCTCCGACCAACGGTGGCGCACCACTTTGGAGTAGTAGTGGCGCACCGGAGGGCATGTCAATGGCGCACCGTGCGAGTGCGCCACGGTATCTAGGCTAGTAGTGGCGCACCCCTAGTGCGCCACTACTATGTGTTAGCAGTGGCGTGATAACAGTGGCGCACCACTAGTGCGCCACTGATGGCTATATGTGGTGCGCCACTGAAAGCCTTTTTTCTAGTAGTGAGAGCTCGGGTATAGAAATAACCGAGGCGCGCGAAGACGAGGATGTATTCCCGTGTTCCCTTCCTTTGCAAGAAGGTACGTCACATTTGGAGGAGTGGAGGTCCCACAAAGGATTCCCCGCGCCACGAAGGCTCACCCTATTCTCCAAGCCACACCCACGAAGAATAATGGCCCTTTCCTTATGGTTAGCTTTTCCTCCACTCCGGAGATGGCAAGCTCCACAACCACTTCACAAGCTCCACGAAGGAGAAGCCCGGGCCTCTTCACAATCTTCCTTGAAGAGATCACCGGAGCACCAACCGCCAAGCCAACTAGGAGGTCTCCCTCCAAGAGTAACAAGCTCACGGTCTCTCACTCGAACTAATCGTGGTGGAGAGCTCAACACTATGCAATGATGCAAAGCAAGAACACTAGAGGTGTTCAAATCCTTCACACTCAAATCCCACCAAAGCAACAAATGCTAGGATGAGATTAGAGAGGAAGAACAAAGGATAAATCAAAAAATGACTCCAAGATCTAGATCTAAAGAGTTCCCCTCACTTAGAGGAGAAATGGATTGGTGGGGATTGTAGATCAAGATCTCCTCTCTTAGATCCCTCAAGAATGAGCAAGAATCATGGGGGAATCAAGAGATAGGGCAAGTTCTTCAAAGGCAACAATGGAGGAGAGAGAGTGTAAGAACTTAACAGCCCAAGGTGGAAGAAGGGCTATTTATAGCCCAAGGGAGAAAATAACCGTTGGGGAAGGTAAGGCTTCGAGGAATCCGGTCAACCGGGCCTGGGACCGGGTGGTCCGGCACAGGACCCGGTCAGACCGGGCCTGTGACCGGAACGGCCGGTCCAAACCGGGCCACCGACAGGGCAGCAACCGGATGACGGGAAAAGGCCCCTGGATAGTGCCCGGTTGGCACCGGTCCAGTGGCCGGTCGGAACCGGACTACCCAGTGCCACGGCCGGTCCGACCGGACCATAGACCGGCCAGGGGCAGAACAACTTTTCTTCATTTTAAACAAAAAATGCTCCCGAACTCCGATTGACATGAAACTAATTTTGTTGGAAAGATACGACAAATAGAACCCAACAAAATATGGAGACTCCTCACAGGATATTTTATATGATTTTAGAGAGGGAGTCTCCCACCGTCAAGAAATGGTGAAGATGTCCAAACTCGAAAACGCAATAGAAGATGCATGCGGATTCCGTTTTCGATGAACTTGGGCTTGTTGTAAAGCTAGCAACAAGCTCAAGAACCTTTCAAAAGAAACACCAAGAAGAAATAGGGATATGCAAAGTATGCAAAGGATTGAGCTCCCTAAGACGATGCGATCAAGTTACCCAACCGAATGCCCCTCTTGATATGCGACTATCTATCCTATAATCCGGTCTCCCAACAAGCACCTTGAGACCGGTAAAAGGAAAACCTAGCAAGGCCATACCTTTGCCTTACGCATCCCGCTTGATCTTGATGATAGCTCTTCAAGCTCCACTCAAGCCGGAATGCCTTACTTGATCATCGTTACTTCGTGAAGACTCACAAATGCTCCCCCATACACCATGATGGGAAAGCTCCATTGAAGCATATCTTCACATGTCCATTATCACCAAATGGACGGCAAGATTCAAGCATATGATCGTCTTGAGATGCTCAACTTGAACTTGCCCAACTCAACCTTGATGACGATCACCACTTGATGTCATCCTCTCATGGGCTATATGAGATCTCCCTTTTTATGCATTCCCACATGACTTCACGTGGCACATTCTTCATGCTTCATGTGTTGACCAAACTTGAATCTATTCTTCACTCTTTGTATTGGTCAACCTTGTATCTTCTCATGCTCTATCATACTATCTTGAGGCGTATAAAGAAATCTTCACTTGGAATCAAGCACTCAAGATCTTGATCATTCATTGCTTATCACATAAGCTAGAGCATGGCTAATATTGAGTTCCACATAAGAACTCCATCTTCATTTCTTCTTCTTGATCATATCACATATATATCTTCAAAACGATGATCTTGATGCCAATACACAAGGTATATCTTTATCTTCATGGCATCCATACTTGAATCCAACACATGGACTACAAGTAGTACCTATGGAATATTCCTTCATATAAACTCAATGAAAACATTAGTCCATAGGGGTTGTCATTAATTACCAAAACCACACATAGGGGCAATATACCCTTACACAAGTTCAAGCTGAGTCAACTTGGAGAGATCACATGCTTGAAGCTTTCCATTCATATGTGTTCATGGATATGTGAAATTGCACCAAAGAAGAAGCTCATCCATAGTGGAGTATGGGGGAGCAATCTGCAAGACCTCATCTTCATCAAGCAAGCACAATCAAGAACGGCGTTTCATCTTGTTGCGGTTAAGATCATCATCATCGAGCTCAAGTGGAATTTGCAAGGTTAAGGTTTTACCTTTATAGGGTTTCTTTCTTACCGGTCTAGTGGTTTATTTGGGAGACCGGGTTATAGGTTAGTTGCCGCACTATCAAGGGGCTCTCGAGTGAGTAACTTGATCGTATCCTTCGGAGAGAGTTTAAACCTTTGCATCCTTGCATCATCTTTCTTGGTTGTTATTTGGATATTATCCATATGGTGTTTTAGAGCTTGTACTTATTCTCATGACAAGCTCTAGTTCATCGAAAACGGATTCCACATGAAATACTTGTTGCGTTTTCGATATTGGAGTTTTTCCCGCTTCTTTGTATTGAGAGGTTTCACCTCTAAATTCATGGAAAAATATATCCGGCATGTTATTAAGATTTCAACTCTTTGTGGGGTATCTCTTGTCATCCTTATTCCAACTAAATTGGTTTCAACTAAATCCGAGTTTTTAACTCAAGTTGTTGCAATTTCCTTATTGGAGGTGTTACCGGTTTAGCTCTTATAGATAGGTTAAAACTATCCCCTTTTGATCTTATACTCCGTGGTTGGACTACGATGTTTCCCTGCATGATCTTGTAGAACTCTTCATTGTGATTCCAACGAGCCCAAGATCATCAAATTCGGAGTCCCGATGTGAAAATGACGACGTTTTTGGTGTGCGGTGCGCTGCCAGCCAGATTGATCCGGCCAAGCCCGGAAGGTCCGGCTGGGTGCGAAAATGGAGCTTTTTTCTCCAAACGGCTAGTGCTCCTCCTCCCATATATAAAGGGGTCTTCTTACCCATTGAGCGGGAGCTTCTCCTACTCTCTCTCTCTCTCTACTCCATTGTTGACCTTGAGAAGCTTCCTCTCCCTCTAATCCCTCCATGATTCTTGCTCATATTTGAGGAAAAGATAGAGGAGATCTAGATCTACATCTTGACCAAACAAATTCCTCTCTTTGTGAGGGAAATCCACTAGATCTAGATCTTGGAGAAATTTGGTGTTCCTCCTCCTATTTGTTCTTCCTCTCTTATTCCCCCAATAGCTTTAGTAGCTTTGTTGGAATTTGAGAGTGAAGGATTGGGCATCTTTGTGGTGTTCTAGCCATTGCATTTGGTGCATCGGTTTGACTTCTCCGCGGTGGTACGTGGAGGTGAAAGTTCGTGAGACATACACTTCGGGAGCTTGTTCCCGAAGCTTTTACCTCTTGGGTCTTTGGACCCTAGACGACTTAGTGGTCTTTGTGGTGTTCTTGGGGCCTCCAATTAAGTTGTAGAGATTACCTCAAACTTGTGATTTGTGGCTTAGTGGTGTTCTTGGGGCCTCCAATTAAGTTGTGGAGATTTTTCAAGGGCAAGGCCTTTGTGGCAATTTATTGGGAGCCTCCAATTAAGTTGTGGAGATAGCCCCAAACTTTGTGCGGGTTTGGTGACCACCCTAAGGTTCCATAGTGGATCGAAGACATCCCTTTTGGTGGGAATTCTCGAGGAGAATACGGTGGTCCTCGTGCGTTTGGAGTGACTTGTCCTCCACACCGCTCCAACGAAGAGTAGCACTCGCAAGAGTGTGAACTTCGGAATACATCATTGTCTCCGCGTCACTTCGGTTATTCCTATACCCGAGCTCTGTACTTATGCACTTTACTTTGTGATAGCCTTCATGCTTGAAGTTATATATCTCACTATGATACGTCCCCGACGTATCCATAATTTCTGTCGTTCCATGCTTGTTTTATGACAATACTTACATGTTTTGCTTGCACTTTATAATGTTTTTATGCGTTTTCCGGAACTAACCTATTAACAAGATGCCACAGTGCCAGTTCCTGTTTTCTCGCTGTTTTTGGTTCCAGAAAGGCTGTTCGGGCAATATTCTCGGAATTCGACGAAACGAAGACCAAACCTCCTATTTTTCCCGGAAGCATCCAGAACACCGAAGAAGAGTCGGAGAGGGGCCGGAGGGCCACCACACCATAAGGCGGCGCGGCCTGGCCTGGGCCCGCGCCGGCCTGTGGTGGGGAGCCCCAGTGTGCCCCCTGCGCCGCCTCTTCGCCTATTAAAGCCGTCTCGACCTAAAAACGCGATACCTCTTGACGAAACTCCAGAAAGACTCCAGGGGCGCCGCCACATCGCGAAACTCCAATTCGGGGGACAGAAGTCTCTGTTCCGGCACCCTGCCGGGACGGGGAATTGCCCCCGGAGTCATCTCCACCGCCGTCTCCACCGCCATCTTCACCGCCATCGCTGCCCCCATGATGAGGAGGGAGTAATTCACCCCTGGGGCTGAGGGCTCCGCTGTAGCTATGTGGTTCATCTCTCTCTCTGTGATCTAGTTGAATATCATCTATGTGCTACTCTAGTGATGTTATTAAAGTAGTCTATTCCTCCTCCATGATGTAATGTTGGCGAGTGTGTGCATCATGAAGTACTTGGTATATGCTATGATTGTGATCTCTTGTAGATTATGAAGTTAACTATTACTATGATGGTATTGATGCGATCTATTCCCCCTTTCATAGCTGATGTTGACAGTGTGCATGCTATGTTAGTACTCGGTGTAATTGTGTTGATCTATCTTGCACTCTAAGGTTATTTAAATATGAACATTGAATATTGTGGAGCTTGTCAACTCCGGCATTGAGGGTTCGTGTAATCCTACACAATTAGTGGTGTTCATCATCCAACAAGAGGGTGTAGAGTAGTCCTAATATGTGATCATTGTTGAGAGTGTCCACTAGTGAAAGCGAGGATCCCTAGGCCTTGCTTCCAAGTATCGAATCTCCGTTTGTTTACTTGTTTTGTTGCATGTTTACTCGCTGCCATATTTTATTCAGATTACTATTACCACTCATACTCATCCATATTACTTGCATCTCACTATCTCTTCGCCGAACTAGTGCACCTTTACATCTGACAAGTATATTAGGTGTGTTGGGGACACAAGAGACTTCTTGCTTTGTGATCGCAGGGTTGCTTGAGAGGGATATCTTTGACCTCTTCCTCCCTGAGATCGATAAACCTTGGGTGATCCACTTAAGGGAAACTTGCTGCTGTTCTACAAACCTCTGCTCTTGGAGGCCCAACACTGTCTACAAGAATAGAAGCTCCCGTAGACATCAAGCTATTTTCACGGCGCCGTTGTCGGGGAGGAAAGGTAAAAGGTACTCACACTCCGGATCTCGGCTACTAAGCTATTTTCGCCGTTGTAAGTACTCGAAGCTATTTCCTTTAGATCCTGCAATTGCATCTTTTTGTTTCTTGTTTTTATTTTCACTAGTTAGGCATAATGGAAAACAACAAAAAATTTGGTGAGCTTTTTAATCTTTTTCCTGATTTAGAATTGTTTGGTGCGAACATTAAAAACCCAATGGAACCTTATTTGCATGCTAGTAGCGATGTTATTAGTATGAATGCAATTACTGCTAATGCTATGGAGAAGTCTAAGCTTGGGGAAGCTAGTTTTTGTGATCTTTTTAGCTTCCCATCTTTAGGGGAGAAAATTTGCTCTGATAATACTTTATCTCCCATATGCGATTACTGCTAATGCTATGGAGAACTCTAATGATGCTTGTGATATTTTAAAGGCACCTACTGAAAGTATTCCATATAAAATACCTATGAAAATTATTGAACGTGTTATGGATAACCGCTATGAAGGGGATGGAACTGTGCATCCTGGAGATCATTTACTGTTTTTGCATGAATTATGCGGGTTATTCAAGTGTGCAGGTATCTCTATGGATGAAGTGAAGAAGAAATTATTCTCTATGTCGTTGTCTGGTAAAGCGGCACATTGGCATAAACTGCTGAAGGATGAGCATTCTCTTGATTGGAAGGATATTGTGCCTCTATTTTATTCTAAATTCTATCCTCCAAGTGAAATTCACAAAGACCGAAACCGAATATATAATTTTTGGCCTCATGATGGAGAGAGTATTGCCCAAGCATGGGAGAGATTGAAGTCTTTAATGCTCAAATGCCCCAATCATGAGCTTCCGGGTAATATCATCATTGATAATTTCTATGCAAGACTTTCTTTTCAAGATAAGACCTTGCTGGATACTACTTGTTCCGGATCATTCACGCGCAACAAAGAAGAGTTTAAAAGGGACCTTCTTGATCGGATTAAGGAGAACGCTGAAGATTGGGAGAACGACAAAGGTAAAGAGTCGGTGTAAATTATGATTATGAATGCATTGAAACTTTTATGGATACCGATAAATTTCGAAATATGAGTGCTACTTATGGTCTTGACTCTCAAGTTGCTGCAAATCTTTATAAAGCCTTTGCTTCTCATTTTGAATTGCCTAAAAGAATTTTGATAAGTATCATGAACCTTTTAAAGAGGCTTGCATGAAGAATGAAATTGTTGTTAATTATTGTAATGAGCATGCTCAAACTCCTAAGAATGTTATTTCCTATAAGCATGTTAATTTTTGTGGAATACATAGACCTTGTGGAATTAATCAAGTCAAAGATGAATATTGTATCCATCATGCTAATGAAAAAACTAGAAAGTGGTTTAGGGCTCTAGATGATCTTGGTAAAAAAGTTTGTGCCCTCTATCCTTTTATTTGTGAAGTTTGCCATGAAGTGGGTCATTTTAATTTTCAATGCCCCTCCAATGATAATTTGAACCCAATGAGTGCTGCAAATTTGTATTGTGATGATGAAATTACTCCTAATCAGCATGATGAACTTACTTTATTTTTGGGGTGTGAAGAAGCTGTCGAGAAAAATCTCTTTGTTACATATGAGTAATCTTGATATTGATGATGTCCTGCATGGGTGTTTTTCGTATTGCATTGATAATAGCCATACAAATACTTACATACAAAATATTTTAGAAGATGACACCTTGCCAAAATATGATAGGACCACTGTGTGTTTTCAACTAATTAATGAAAAGGAGGGATCCTCCCAAGTTTCTTCTATTGTTTCTGAAAGTAAATCAGGTTATGCGGACAAGCCACCCTTCAAGCCTCTTCCTCCTAAAGAAGGGAACGAGGAGAAGGAAGAGAAGAAGAAGAAGAAGAAGGGAACGAAAAAGAAGAAGAAGAAGAAGAAGGAGAATAAAAAGAAAGAGGTAACGGCGTATCCCCGCGTGAATGAGATAACGCTAGGTAACCGTAAGTATGTTGCTCCTAATGATTATTGTGATAATGAATCTGAATACGATGATCTTCCTATGCCCTTTACATACATTAGTGATCATGATTTGAATGAGCACACTATTTTTGATATTGCAAATCTCTGGGAAACTAATTCTGAAAATGATAATGATAATAATTGCCATAGTGTCGGTGCTATCCATGCTTCCTCCCATAATGATATAGAAAGCTCTAAGCTTGGGGAAGAGGTGTTTGAAAATCCTTTTGCTACTGATCATTATGTGTTTGATACATCTCCTTCTAATAACAATGATGGTGTGGACACGGATAAACCGACTTGTGGAAGATAACTATTCTATTGATGACAACTGTGCCTCCGATCTTTGATGATTATTATAAAGAATGCTATGATATAGGTTATAACTATCCTTATGAAACTTGTCATAGTCATGATTGGATTACCAAAAACAATTCCCTTAATATGCAACTTGTTTACCATGTTCAAATTCTTGATAATAATCTTGCTCCAATTACTATTAGTGAGAAGAACTCTTCTTATGCCAAAATTAATGATACTTCTATGCATATGAACCATGATAAGAATGTTTTAAGTGATGGGTATATTGTGGATTTCATCAATGATGCTACTAAAAGCTATTATGAGAGAGGGAAATATGGTTATATGCACCTTCATAATATTAAGTTTCCCCTCTTTATGTTGAGAATCTTGAAGTTACTCGTGTTTTATCTTCCTATGCTTGTTACTTTGCTCTTCATGAACTTGTTTATTTACAAGACTCCTATGCATAGGAAGCATGTTAGACTTAAATTTGTTTTGAATTTGCCTCTTGATGCTCTCTTTTTGCTCCAAATACTATTTCTTGCGAGCGCAACATTAAAACTGCTGAGCCCATCTTAATGGCTATAAAGAAAGAACTTCTTGGGAGATAATCCATATGTTATTTTGCTACAGTACTTTGTTTTATATTTGTGTCTTGGAAGTTGTTTACTACTGTAGCAACCTCTCCTTATCTTAGTTTTGTGTTTTGTTGTGCCAAGTAAAGTCTTTGATAGAAAGGTTGATACTAGATTTGGATTACTGCGCGAGAAACAGATTTCTTTGCTGTCACGAATCTGGGTCTAATTCTCTGTAGGTAACTCAGAAAATTATGCCAATTTACGTGAGTGATCCTCAGATATGTACGCAACTTTCATTCAATTTGGGCATTTTCATTTGAGCAAGTCTGGTGCCTCAATAAAATCCATCTTTACGGATCTGTTCTGTTTTGACAGATTCTGCCTTTTATTTCGCATTGCCTCTTTTGCTATGTTGGATGAATTTCTTTGATCCATTAATGTCCAGTAGCTTTATGCAATGTCCAGAAGTGTTAAGAATGATTGTGTCACCTCTGAACATGTTAATTTTTATTGTGCACTAACCCTCTAATAAGTTTGTTTTGAGTTTGGTGTGGAGGAAGTTTTCAAGGGTCAAGAGAGGAGGATGATATACTATGATCAAGAAGAGTGAAAGCTCTAAGCTTGGGGATGCCCCGGTGGTTCACCCCTGCATATTTCAAGAAGACTCAAGCATCTAAGCTTGGGGATGCCCAAGGCATCCCCTTCTTCATCGACAAATTATCGGGTTTCTTCTCTTGAAACTATATTTTTATTCGGTCACATCTTATGTACTTTACTTGGAGCGTCTGTATGTTTCTTGTTTTTGTTTTTGTTTGAATAAATGCTTGTGTGGGAGAGAGACACGCTCCGCTGGTTCGTATGAACACATGTGTTCTTAGCTTTTAATTTTCATGGCGAAGGATGAAATTGCTTCGTTAATTGTTATATGGTTGGAAACGGAAAATGCTACATGTAGTAATTGGTATGATGTCTTGAATAACTTGATACTTGGCAATTGTTGTGCTCATGTTTAAGCTCTTGCATCATATACTTTGCACCTATTAGTGAAGAAATACATAGAGCTTGTTAAAATTTGGTTTGCATGAGTGGTTTCTCTAGAGTCTAGATATTTTCTAGTGAGGTGTTTGAACAACGGGGAAGACAATGTATAGTCTTATAATGCTTGTAATATGTCTTTTATGTAAGTTTTGATGTACTAGTTTATGCTTGTGTTTGCTTCAAACAACCTTGCTAGCCTAAGCCTTGTATCGAGAGGGAGTACTTCTCATGCATCCAAAATCCTTGAGCCAACCACTATGCCATTTGTGTCCACCATACCTACCTACTACATGGTATTTCTCCGCCATTCCAAAGTAAATTGCTTGAAGTGCTACCTTTAAATTTCTATCCTCTACCTTTACAATATATAGCTCATGGGACAAATAGCTTAAAAACTATTGTGGTATTGAATATGTACTTATGCATTTTATTTCTTATAAGTTGCTTGTTGTGCGATAACCATGTTCCCGGGGACGCCATCAACTACTCTTTGTTGAAAATCATGTGAGTTGCTATGCATGTTCGTCTTGTCTGAAGTAAGGGCGATCTACCACTTTATGGTTAGAGCGTGCATCTTGTTAGAGAAGAGCATTGGGCCGCTAACTAAAGCCATGATCCATGGTGGAAGTTTCAGTTTTGGACATATATCCTCAATCTCACATGAGAAAATTAATTGTTGCTACACGCTTATGCATAAAAGAGGAGTCCATTATCTGTTGTCTATGTTGTCCCGGTATGGATGTCTAAGTTGAGAATAATCAATAGCGAGAAATCCAATGCGAGCTTTCTCCTTAGACCTTTGTACAGAGCGGCATAGAGGTACCCCTTTGTGACACTTGGTTAAAACATGTGCATTGCGATAATCCCGGTAGTCCAAGCTAATTAGGACAAGGTGCGGGCACTATTAGTATACTATGCATGAGGCTTGCAACTTGTAGGATATAGTTTACATGATACATATGCTTTATTACTACCGTTGACAAAATTGTTTCTTGCTTTCAAAACCAAAGCTCTAGCACAAATATAGCAATCAATGCTTCCCTCTGCGAAGGGCCATTCTTTTACCTTTTATGTTGAGTCGAGTTCACCTATCTCTCTCCACCTCAAGAAGCAAACACTTGTGTTAACTGTGCATTGATTCTTACATACTTGCTTATTGCACTTGTTATATTGCTTTGCATTGACAACTATCCATGAGATATACATGTTACAAGTTGAAAGCAACTGCTGAAACTTAATCTTCCATTGTGTTGCTTCAATGTCTTTACTTTGAATTTATTGCTTTATGAGTAACTCTTATGCAAGACTTATTGATGCCTGTCTTGAAAGTACTATTCATGAAAAGCCTTTGCTATATGATTCAATTGTTTACTCATTGCATTAACATTGCTTCGAATCGCTGCATTCATCTCATATGCTTTACAATAGTATGATTAAGATTATGTTGGTAGCATGTCACTTCAGAAATTATCCTTTATCGTTTACCTACTCGAGGACGAGTAGGAACTAAGCTTGGGGATGCTGATACGTCCCCGACGTATCCATAATTTATGTCGTTCCATGCTTGTTTTATGACAATACTTACATGTTTTGCTTGCACTTTATAATGTTTTTATGCGTTTTCCGGAACTAACCTATTAACAAGATGCCACGGTGCCGGTTCTCGTTTTACTGCTCGTTTTTGGTTCCGGAAAGGCTGTTCGGGCAATATTCTCGGAATTCGACGAAACGAAGACCAAACCTCCTATTTTTCCCGGAAGCATCCAGAACACCGAAGAAGAGTCGGAGAGGGGCCAGAGGGCCACCACACCATAAGGCGGCGCGGCCTGGCCTGGGCCCGCGCCGGCCTATGGTGGGGAGCCCCCAGGTGCCCCCATGTGCCGCCTCTTCGCCTATTAAAGCCGTCTCGACCTAAAAACGCGATACCTCTTGACGAAACTCCAGAAAGACTCCAGGGGCGCCGCCACATCGCGAAACTCCAATTCGGGGGACGAAGTCTGCGTTCGGCACCCTGCCGGGACGGGGAATTGCCCCGGAGTCATCTCCACCGCCGTCTCCACCGCCATCTTCACCGCCATCGCTGCCCCCATGATGAGGAGGGAGTAATTCACCCACGGGGCTGAGGGCTCCACTTGTAGCTATGTGGTTCATCTCTCTCTCTTTGTGATCTAGTTGAATATCATCTATGTGCTACTCTAGTGATGGTATTAAAGTAGTCTATTCCTCCTCCATGATGTAATGTTGGCGGTGTGTGCATCATGAAGTACTTGGTATATGCTATGATTGTGATCTCTTGTAGATTATGAAGTTAACTATTACTATGATGGTATTGATGCGATCTATTCCCCCTTTCATAGCTGATGTTGACGGTGTGCATGCTATGTTAGTACTCGGTGTAATTGTGTTGATCTATCTTGCACTCTAAGGTTATTTAAATATGAACATTGAATATTGTGGAGCTTGTCAACTCCGGCATTGAGGGTTCGTGTAATCCTACACAATTAGTGGTGTTCATCATCCAACAAGAGGGTGTAGAGTAGTCCTATTATGTGATCATTGTTGAGAGTGTCCACTAGTGAAAGCAGGATCCCTAGGCCTTGCTTCCAAGTATCGAATCTCCGTTTGTTTATTGTTTTGTTGCATGTTTACTCGCTGCCATATTTTATTCAGATTACTATTACCACTCATACTCATCCATATTACTTGCATCTCACTATCTCTTCGCCGAACTAGTGCACCTTTACATCTGACAAGTGTATTAGGTGTGTTGGGGACACAAGAGACTTCTTGCTTTGTGATCGCAGGGTTGCTTGAGAGGGATATCTTTGACCTCTTCCTCCCTGAGATCGATAAACCTTGGGTGATCCACTTAAGGGAAACTTGCTGCTGTTCTACAAACCTCTGCTCTTGGAGGCCCAACACTGTCTACAAGAATAGAAGCTCCCGTAGACATCACACTATCACATAGTTGCTTGAATTTCTTAGCATAAGTCGTTGGTGCACATAGGTGAACCCTAGTTATATAGGTTTTGTGCTTGAAAATTAAACGCTAGTTTTATTCCGCATTTGTTAAGTCATATTCGTAAAAGTTTTAAACCGCCTATTCACCCCCCTCTAGGTGGCATCCGTGTCCTTTCAACATGGAGACCCTGCTAGACAGGCCCGGGACGAAAGGGGGATGACACGCGTGCGATCCACACTAAATCCACGCAAACACATTCCAATCTGAAATTTGGGCCTCAAATAGATCGGTTGGTGCTCACCGATTTCTTTGCGTCGAGCCGTTGGACTGAAGCTATGTATCCTCCTCACACTGACCAAAACGAACCGTCTCAATCGGTCCGCGTAGTCGAAAATGCCCTTTACCTCTATGCAAGAATCTTGTCCGGGGTATAGATGGGAAAGCAGCAACCAAGCAGTAACACATTTTTTTTGAACGGGAGAGACGCCGAAGGGTCAGGAAACTTTTATTAGTTAAAGCGGTCGGTACATATTACAAACATGCCCCTTAAGGAAAAAAATAAAGGCAATACATGCATTGAGAATTACAACCAGGACCCTAAAGGTTTTCGCGAAAACGGGATCAAGTCCTCGGGCTCCGCTGCCAGTCGGAGACCTCTAGCTTCGGGCACCATCGTTGCCGCCGGGGAACTTGCCACTTGGGGCGTCACTGGCATTGCTTCTTGGAGTGGGGTCGAACAAGATCCTCGCGCAGATGAGAAATAGCCGACAAACTCGTCGGATTGGAGTGGCCCGAAACGCCAAAGATAGGGTCGGGGAAACCTGGCCGACCCTGATGAACTCCAACAGCTACAGCTTCGCGCAACGGATGGCGGCCGGGATCTTCCCTCGACGCTGCGGCGGCGGCCCCCTGACTCCCGTGTGGATGGCTCAGCGGCGGCGGTCGGACGCGGATGGCGGGGCGCCGGCGGCCAGACTTGATCTGTGCTATGGCTCCCCCACCTCCCGCCGGCGGCACGCCGGTGTTAGCTGGTGGTGCGCGGCGATCTGCGCCATCCCCTCCGCCTCTCGCCGGTGCGTGGTGATGATCTCGGGATTCTCCCGCGGCACGAAGTCTCCCGGGGTAGCAGCCTTGTGTTCGATGGTGGAGGCGGCCCTCTTCTTCGCCGGAGATGGCCGGTCTGCGGATGGTGGTGCCGGGTCTTTTCGATCTGTCACCGCGTACCGGCGGTGAGGTGGAGAGGCATGGAAGCCGGCGAAGGATTTCTCCGGTTGACGGCTGGCGTTCGGCTGCGCGGTGACCATGGCGTGTGCGGTGTCTCCGGACAACGCGATCTGCGCTTGGTGTCTCCGGCGGCAGCTGTGGCCAGCCTGGGATGGTCGCCGGCGCAAGGGCCCAACCTGAATAAAGGCGGCGGTCCTAGGGTCTCTCTTCGGCAAAGATGAAGACTGACCTAAGGTTTGCTCTTCTCGATCTGGATGGAGTGTTGAGTTCCGGAAGGCTCCGCCAGCGAATGTAACAGTGCTTTTTACATGGAGTTTGCTGGATCATTGGTATTCGGTCGTGCACCATTTGGTTATGGAGGGAGCGGCGTGAAGCTCTTTTTCTGTGTTGACATCAAGTGAATATGGATCCATGATGAAAGTCAGAAGAAGAGAATTTCATGAAGGCCGGATGGGAGGACTAGCTAAGGGAGGTTCAAGTCTCCGCGCTGATGAGGGACTTGCTTGGTGTTCCGGGCTTCACAGCAGCGGTATGAAAATGGGGGCGACAACACGGGTGAAGTTCGAGTCCTACCTTTCAGGGTGAAAACCCAATGTCTGGCCTTAACTGGTTGTGCCTGGCATTGACCTTGTTGGAGGCATTGTTTTGAGAGCGGGGACTATCTTCAGGGTGAAAACCTAAGATCTTTGATCGGGCGACGACGATGTTAGAGCAGTGTTCCCTTCTTGAAGGCGTCATTTTTGGAGAGTCTGTATTTCAGGTGTTGTCTTGGCGGTGGATGTATTGCTGTTGTTAGGCCCGAGATACTGTAGCGGGACCTTTGTTTCTGAGTTTTCTTTTCTTTTTTTTTGGTTGTGTGCATCCATAGTGCCATTAGGGTGGTGCGTTGTTGCAGAGGTTGGGTGTAATTGATATCTTTTGATATTAATATTGTAAGGATATATTGCCCCTATATGTGGTTTTGGTAATTAATGACAACCCCTATGGACTAATGTTTTCATTGAGTTTATATGAAGGAATATTCCATAGGTACTTCTTGTATTCCATGTGTTGGATTCAAGTATGGATGCCATGAAGATAAAGATACACCGTGTGTATTGGCATCAAGATCATCGTTTTGAAGACATATATGTGATATGATCAAGAAGAAGAAATGAAGATGGAGTTCTTATGTGGAACTCAATATTAGCCATGCTCTATCTTATGAGAGTATGAGAAGATACAAGGTTAAGTTGGGCAAGTTCAAGATAAGCATCTCAAGTGGATAACATGCTTGAAGCTTGCCATCCATTTGGTGATAATGGACTTGTGAAGATGTGCATCAATGGAGCTTTCCCATCATAGTGTATGGGGGAGCATTTGTGAGTCTTCACGAAGCAACATTGATCAAGTGAGGCATTCCGGCTTGTGTAGAGCTTGAAGAGTTATCATCAAGATCAAGCGGGATGCGCAAGGCAAAGGTATGACTTTGATAGGTTTTCCTTTTACCGGTCTCAAGGTGGTTGATGGGAGACCGGATTATATGATAGATAGCCGCACTATCAAGAGGGGCTTTCGGTTGAGTAACTTGATCACATCGTCTTAGGGAGCTCAATCCTTTGCATACTTTGCATATTCTTATTGCTTCTTGGTGTTTCTCTGTGTGAGGTTCTTGAGATTGTTGCTAACTTTACAACAAGCCCAAGTTCATCGAAAACGGAATCCGCATGCATCTTCTATTGCGTTTTCGAGTTTGGACGTCTTCACCGTTTCTTGACGGTGGGAGACTCCCTCTCTAAAATCATCTAAAAATGTTCTGTGAGGAGTCTCCATATTGGTCGTTACCTTTCCAACAAAATTGGTTTCATGCGAATCGGAGTTCGGGAGCATTAGTTATTAAAGAAAAAGAAAAAAGGAGAAAAGAAGAAAAAGAAGAAAAAGAAAAAGGGGAGGGGCCAGCCGGCCGACCCAGCCACCGGCCCACCCGGTCCTCGACCGGGTCCGGCGCTGGTGCCATCCGGGCCGCCTCCAGTGGCCTTTTGGCCCACGACCGGCGGCTGGCCCGGTCCGTGACCGGCCCGCCCGGCGGTTGGCCCGGTCCGTGACCGGCCCGCCCGGCGTTGGCCCTGGCCGGACCGGCCTCCCCGCCGGCTGGGCTTCCTTCGCCCCCGCGCGGCCCACCCAGCTCGCCCCGCGCGCCCGGGCCTTATCCGCTGCACAGCGCGCGTCCAGCCCCGCCCGGGTGCTGGGCCGGCCGGACCGGACGGACCGCCGGCCCCCTCAGCGCCAAACTCGGTTAGCCGGCCTGGCTGCGGGCTGGGGCACTTTTTGGGCCCGTTTTTCCTGCAGTTCTCTTGTCTTTTTCCCCGCAACGGTTTTATTTGCTCCTAGCTATAAATATACCTTTCTTCCACCTTGAGCAAGCTAGTTCTTCCCCTTTCTTCACCTCCATTGTTGCTCTTGGAAGAACTTGCTCTCCCCTTTGATTCCTCCCATAATTCTTGCTGATTCTTGAGGGATCTAAGAGAGGCGATCTAGATATACACTTCCACCAATCCATTTCTTCTCTAAGTGAGGGGAACTCTTGGGATCTAGATCTTAGTCTTTTGTTGACTTTCCCCATTGTTCTTCCTCTCCAATCTCATCTTAGCATTTGTTGCTTGGGTGGGATTTGAGAGTGAAAGACTTGAACACCTCTAGTGTTCTTGCTTTGCATCATTGCATAGTGTTGAGCTCTCCACCATGATTAGTTCGAGTGAGAGACCGTGAGCTTGTTACTCTTGGAGGGAAACCTCCTAGTTGGCTTGGCGGTTGGTGCTCCGGTGATCTCTTCAAGAAGATTGTGAAGAGGCCCGGGCTTCTCCTTCGTGGAGCTTGTGAAGTGGTTGTGGAGCTTGCCATCTCCGGAGCGGAGGAAAAGCTAACCATAAGGAAAGGGCCATTATCCTTCGTGGGTGTGGTTCGGAGAATAGGGTGAGCATTCGTGGCGCGGGGAATCCTTCGTGGGACCTCCACTCCTCCAAACGTGACGTACCTTCTTGCAAAGGAAGGGAATACGGGAATACATCCTCGTCTCCGCGTGCCTCGGTTATTTCTATACCCGAGCTCTCTTTCCTTGTGATAGCCATCGTGCTTGAAGTACATATATCTTGCTATCACGTGTGCTACATATATCTTGTGCCTATCTTGCTTAGCTCTAGTTGCTATTGTTACACTTAGTTGAGCTTAGCATATTTAGGGTTTGTGCTTGTAAACTAAACAATAGTTTAATTCCGCATTCTTACAAGACAAATCCACAAGAGTTTTTAATTGCCTATTCACCCTCCCTCTAGGCGACATCTCGATCTTTCAAATATATTCCCTTTATCGAAAAAGCTACAACTTCCAGCGGCGCACGCTCGTCTTCTCCCTGCCGAACTCCAAATCGTACAGCTTTGGGCTCCTCTTCTCCCCCTGCCTATCACCACGACCACAAGGGGGGGGGGGGGTCAGAAGTTTCCTCAGATCTTTGCGATTTGGAGGCCGGCGCTCGAGCTTTATTGACAGGGATGGAGGGGGAACTCCATTCGTCGCCATATCCGGCCGCCGGAGCTCAGCAACAAACGAGAGCAGCACCCTCTTTCAACCGGAGCAGATCGCGAGCTCCCGCATAATCCACCCCACCGGCATGACGCTAGACTGGCACCTTGGCCTACAACTACAACCCTACAGTAATATACATACTAGCCTCCTCTGCCTTTGCAACTCCGGCCAGCGAGGCCGCTGGAGAGGGGAGGGAGAGGAGCCGTGCCCTGCTCGGCGACTCTCAAGGATACTGTTCACTCTTGAGGGCGGTGGGGAAATGCGCCGGTAGTACCACGTTTCGCGATGCACTTGTACGCTTAATAAGAGAATAAACAACGTAAACCCCGAATTTGATCTTCGATTCAGTGGCGTGCCTGTGCTCGACGGCAATAGTCTACATCACTGCTGGAGCGCAAAAAAGGTTGGGCCTGATTTCCTAGTTCCTACAAGTGTCAGATCAAAAAAGAAAACTCTCACAAGCGTGGTTATGTTTTCTCTTATCTCGCCGAGCTTCCTGTGTTCGTGAGATACAGAGGATGTGCCGGCAACGGAATGGCGTGCGGCGGAGGACGGTGCCAGAATAGTTTGTACAGGTTCTTCGAAATTTTGTTCGTCGAGCTGCTGGGCACTGTGGACAGCTCCAACGTGCAGGGTACGTCCTTGGTCCTGGACAAGGCAGGCAACAATAAATAGATCCAAGGACGAATGACATGCCGTTCAGAATCAAATACTCAAGGTTCAGTTCAGGCTTCAGAAGCCCGGCGTCATCCACAGCTCCACGCTGCCAAAAGCTTTTCGTGCGTAGCGGTACAGTACCGGTAGAGTTGCTCATGTAGGTGGTACAACTGTAAACTGTTGATATATCCGTTCTAGGAAGAGATGGAAGCCGGATAAAGGAAGGATCCGCCGCTTCATTCAAAGGGCAAAGATAATGATGATAATGGCATTCCCGGCCTAGCTAGCTCCAAGTCCAAACGGAGACGGGATCCTAGGCGGTCTGCGGTCATGCCTCATGAAGCTACGCCGTATTCGCTGCAGATTAGTTGGGGAAGCAACTCTGACGCTTGTTCTTTTCCGGTGCGCTTGCCTAGCACCAGCAGCATCTAAAGGTCAAGTCTTAGATTTTTTTTTTGCGTTAAGGGCATCTCCAGCGTCGCGACGCAAACGGACGCTGAGCGACCATTTTCGTCCGCCGTGATCGTAAATGCGTCTGGCACCACCTCCAGCGGGGCGACGCAAGTGATCGGGCCGTCCGCGGAGACGCAAACATGGCCTAAATATACGCCAGGTTTGCGTCTCCGCGGCGCTCCGCGGTCGCGAAAACTATCCGCGTTGGGTGCATCCGGGCCCGGTCGGCAGTGAGTAGATGAGCAAAAGATTTTTTCATTACTATTAATTCGCCAAAAAGACCATCTTTACAGAGATGGTTAGTCGAGTTAACATAAAACTACAACGGCCGTACCTACTCGCCGTCTCGCGGCCTACACCGGCCTCGGTTACTCGCAGTCGCGCGGCCTACTACTGGCCGCCGAAAGGGCCGGCGCCGTCGTCGACGCGGGAGGGCTTCGCGCACTCCGCGCGCCTCGCGCACGCCGCACATGGGACACCTCGTCCTGCCGCCTGCGGCTTTGAGGGCCTCGGCCAGGGAGCTGTCCCACAGGGCCTCCGCCTGGACCGCCAAAGCCTGGGCTGCCAAAGCCTGGGCCGCCGCCGCCTCCTCCGCCGCCGCCTCGTTCGCGTGGGCCGTCGCCTGCAACCCCGCCAGGTGGGCGACGAAGCGGGCCCTGTCCCTAGCCGCCTCCGTCACCGCTTCATCCCAGGCGGCGATGGCGACCGCCAGCTCCCGGTTCTCCTGGTCGACCCGCACGGGAGAAGGGCCCCTATGCTGGAGCGAGTCCAGGTCGGAGCACATTAACCCCCGAGCCATGGCCATCGCATAGCTGTAGGCTTCCTCCTCCGCCAACCAAGCCATACGGCGCTGGGCATCCCCAGCCAGGGACTTGAAGGACGCGAGCAGAACCCGCTGGTCGCCGTCGCACTCAAAGCGGCTGGGCACGGGGGGGGGGGGCTCGTCGTCCGCGATGTCGTGGATGACAGCGTCCGCCGGAGGGGCCGCCATCGCCGCCCGCACCTTTGCGAGCTCGGCCCTGGTGTCAGCGAGCTCGGCCATGGCGTTGGCGATCTCCGCCCTGGTCACCGCGAGGCGCCCTACCGCCTCCGCCGCCGCCGCCTCCAGGTTCAGCTGCTGGGCCTCAACGCCGGCGGCGACTACCTCCTCCTCCTCCTCCGGGTGGAGGTGGCGGCACATCTGAACAATGTGCTCCCAATTGTGGTTCTGCCCGGCCATGGATGGATTAGCTTGAGGTGTGCCCGTCGCCCCCGCAGGTGTCCACCATATATAGCCACGGCGGGGCGGGAAACGACGTTGGCGCTGGTCGTTTCCCGCGCGCGCGAAACGCCGGCGAAACTTGCCAATGTATTGGCCACGCGCGAGAACGATAGTCGTCGCGCGGGAACAGTTAATCGCCGGCGACAGTCCTCGACGGGACGTAAAACACCATTAGCGAGGTTGACGCTATCCTGCTAAAAAATGCGTCCGCACTGCTAGAGGTACCCAGACGAAAATGGTCGCCCTGGGCCACTTGGCGTCCGTGGACCGACGCAAACGGACATTTCGGACGTCCGAAATGCGTCGGCCCGTTGGAGATGCCCTAAGATAATATTCTGTTCGTTCACTAATGCAAGACCTTTTGGCATTTTCTATAGGAAAACGCTTCTCATCTGGCGACCGAATCGAGGGAAAAAATCGGTCGCTCGGTTCGTGTCCGCTGCTGGGCCGCGACTCGCTCGCTTGTTTGGTATCTGGCCCATCAGATGTTCGCACGCATGGCCCATCAACGGTTCGCCCACACGTTCGGTCCAGCACTTAACACATATAGAGACCAATTGCTGGTCCAGCACTCAACGTTCGGCCCGATTTTTGTTGTCTTTGTGTGTGAATTTTTGTAAAGATAGTTGGTGTTTTTTTGTTGTAATTCAGTATGTACCAAATTAATTTTTGCTTGACCACTTTGCAGTGTTTGTAAACATATATATTTTTGTTTAAATCATTTCTGACTTTTGTACAAATAATTGGTGGATTTTTGTTGTAAGTATGTTATCTACCTCTCCACATGACATGACTTTTGTTATTAACTATTGTTGTAAATATGTTACTGATTTGTTGCATGGAAAACTGACTATTATTGTGAACACCCAAATAAAAAAAGTTGTTTTTGTTGTTAATTATTATTGCAAATATATTGATAGTTTGTTGTAAATATATGTATGGTACATATAATGATTAGTGCTGAAATTGTATGTAAACACACAATCATTTTTTATTTTGTTTAATACGTTGCATTTTTTGTTAAAATAGCTAGTGATTTTTGTTGTAAATCAATCTATAGCAAAAATATTGTTGTTTAACCTCTTTCTGTAACATTTACTTTAAAAAAAATGATGTGCCGTTTTTGTTGTAATATCGAAAAAAATTGTACACAAGGTGAGAGATTTTTGTTATACAACTCTCTGTTCTAATAATAAATCACCATGGTGGCATTTTATGTGAATACCAAGATAGTTAGGGGCAGCAGGATATACACGTTGTGGTTTGGTGGGATGGCGGGTTGATTTCTCAAAACTTGAGATGCTAAAATGCAAAACGTTTGCTGCTGCTATATCGCGATCGGATGGCCGGGACAGCAACCGATTTTATCAGCCCACGTCAGTCGCCTGACGCTGAGCGCTGCCCTTTTCTATATGCATGTACGTAGACATTGTTTGAGTGTAGCTTCACTCATTTTGATCCGTAACTAATATACTTTATAAATATCTGAAAGATTCGTCCTATCTACATTGCTACTGAACCGCATAACTTACTGGATATAGGTGTGCTTTACCTGAACACGACCTGCAGCCTATCCGTCTATTGGTACTCAACCATAATTTTTTTTGATAATAATGCGCTTTACTTGAAATGAATTATTTGCCCCCTGCATTCGGCACGACGACCAAGGTGCGGCGACGACCAGCTTCGTGCCGTGAAGGAAAAAAACATAGAGATAAAACAAGAAATACAGGAGGAAGAAAAACATAGGCAACAACTTTTTTCATTTATTCCATGGATTTTCTTTTTTTTAGGGTAGTTCCATGGATTTTCCTAGGCTGCTGCTGCTGCTCGCCGGTACAGCCCATTGGCCCATGTCATTTTGAACCAGGGCCCCTGATCTTTCTCCCCAATAGATATTAGCAACCGCTACCAGTAGAGGCCAGTCACCCGTGTTGGTATGGGCCATGGCCAATGACTACCTTGCCCAGTACATGTGAGCATTTTAGTTTTTTTTTCTCCATAAAAACACAAACTACGTACAGTAGCATTTTAGTTCTCTCTACCTTAAAGGAAATCTGAACATAAGATGTATATATGCAACGGTGAAAAAGGAGCAGTTAGTTTCGGCTATTTTTCCAAAATCTCCTAGATGGTTATTGTTCACAAAAATAGACGAAAAGGGCATGTAGCCTTTTAACATGGAGACAGCGATGGTTGAGTTGAATCGAGCTGTTTCTACTCGATGAATGTCGGATACAGTACCTCGAGCGGTTGATGAGCATTTGTTGCGAGACCTTTTTCACCGTTTGTGCACAGTATACAGAAGGTGTATTTCTCGAAGTCGCAAAATCTCCATCCAAAAAGTATTACATCAAGTCAGGAACGTAGTCTCTTTATGGAATTCTGTAGATTCAGACAATGATGTGGCAAGAGATATATATGTTGATCCTCTGACTCCAAACTTGATCTTGAGTGTAGACGTGACATTGGATAAGTAATATCCAGTTCCAACGAACAGATCAAATGGACAATGCAACCTGGTGTAATTTTCCATCACCAGTTTATATTGGAATGTATTGTATTATTTAAGTCTGGCATATCCTTTTGTTTCTATATGAGGCGGTGCAAAGTATGTTTGTCCATAACCCTTTGAGATGAATTCCACTTAAACTACTAATAACTTTTGACTGATCTCTTTGATTTTTTCCTTCTACACATATGTACAAGTACCTCTAATAACCAACTTTGCAGATCTGAACCACTTTTGTAAGAGATTACCGTCTTAACATGATATATTGCTTCATGTGCAGTTTCTCGAGCTGATATGTTGTCTGTAGTTTCCTCATGGTGTTCGCAGCAAAAGCAATTGTTTTTCAAACTTCCATACTAAATTCATAGTGTTGGGAGATTCATATCTGATGTAGTTGGAGCTCACAAGCGATATATCTTCTCCTGTGTAAGCTATTCATAGTAAATATAATAGGAAAGTCTTTTGTAAGCTCGGTACAAAAGTTAATATAACGATAAGCTCATTGGTTTTCGCAATGTATAGATTGTGTCATTCTTTTTTTCCTCACCTCCTCACATTTGCTGTGTGATATTTGATCAAGAAAGTTAGCTTATTTGGACAAAAAACAATGGGTTTATCAGATAATGAGGTTGATTTCTAAGTGATATTATGCTTAACATCTTTTTTGCTATTTTTGTTCTTACCACAAAAAATCAGTTTGCCACGCTAATGTCCTGCTTGAATGGATCTCATCTTATTTACTAGGAGTATCAATATGAGAAATCACAACTAAGTTTTCGCAACAACGCGCGGGGTATCATCTAGTTTGGAGAAAACTTGCATCCACGTATAGTTTTCCAATTCTATTAAATTCAAGATTGCATGACAATCATGAAATTTTCATATTATGTATTTTAGAGATCATGTGAATCAGAGAGGCTCTTATTCGTGTTTAGTTTCGAACCCGACAAATAGGATATGACACACGGGATGAGAAATACTTCCTTTGTTCCTAAATATAAGATGTTTTGGCAGTTCTATAATATTTATTGTGTTTTTGTCGATGCTATTTTGGTATTAATATTATAGATGTTGGTATTTTCTCTATGAACACGGTCAAACTTTGAGATGTTTCACTTTTGGCAAAGTTTATATGCATTATATTTTGCAACGGGTGGAGCAGAATATTTGGGACATATCAGTCCACCATGTGTTGTGTCCACCTCTTCCAAGGTCCATATTGTTGGCTCATCTGATCAGTGCCCTAGTTCATGTTGTATTCTACATACTTGTTCGAAAAATTTGTCGTAAGTAAGTTAACTTTGTAGTGTCTTCGGAGTTCAGACATAGCGACATGTTGTGCATATCGATGAATTGAATTTGCTATTATACCGTTGATGAAGTTGTATCTTGGGATTCTTGCGTTGATTGATCATTCATTATATTTGACTTGATTCATGATCCATCAACATGCGTTTCATAGAACATCTCAGCGACGCCTCACAACTCACAAGTGGAGGTCAGGCCGAGCAAAGCATTCAGTGCAACGTTAACAGCCATCAGAGGATACTTGCCGAACTTCAGCAAATTCCAGGTCCATCAATCCGTTCACAGAACACGGTTGAACATTATTCCATTATAATGTACCTGGGATTTCCCAACTATTATTTGGTATAAAGACCAGTCCTAATTAGATAGCCTCCACTGGGTACATCGCTTGCAATCAGCTTCATCACAAGCGCAGATCAACATGACATTCAACCGCACATACATGTATATACAAATCTGAACCATGCTACAAGAAGTATGTGAGTTGCTCCTTCTGCCGCGACCCGCCTTTGCCGTAGAGCTCGTTCCATTGCTTGATGGCATTCATGGTGGCACTTTCACTAGCCAAGCTCGCGCCAACCTGTGTAGTGTCAAGATCACAATGGTTTGTTTAGCAGTCTGTTCTCAGGGTGATGAGGTTTATATTAATAGAAAAATGTTGTCAACTGCAACTTACTTGATCCTTTGCCTGCCTCAAGTCATCCATGGTTAACGACCTGAGGGCAACAGTTTCGCCTTCGACGCTTTTCTGGATATCTTTCTCGGCTTGCTTGGTTTCTGGCATGTCTTTCTTGGTTTCGGAGTTTTCCTTCTCACTTTCTTGGCTTATATGGTTAGTTACTGGCTCCTCCTTCACTGCCACTGCATTATCCTTCTTATCCTGGGGCATCAAATCATACAATTTTAGCTGATGTGATATGATGATATAATTGGTCAAGGACATCCAACCAAAGAAAACCAGTGATTGTGTTTGCAGGAGTTAATGGGCAAAATTTGTAAGAAAAACGGTAAATCTACGGGGCTTTCGCAGAGTTTTTTTTTTGTCTTGGTTTTACCTTCTCCTTCTGTTTTTCTTTCTGAAGTAGCTCTCTGACAGGGCGATAAGCAGCCGTCACACAGAGATTCTGCAAAAGAAGAAAATAACAGATTCAGAGAGTAGCCGCTGAATATATCATTCCTACATCACCAAATCTTCAAAAAAAAATTACCTTCAGATCACTTCCACTGTATCCTTCAGTAATTGTTGCAAGCTCCTTAAAGTCAATACCTTCAACCTTCTCTTTCGCCAGAAGCTTCTTCAGAATCAACTCTCTACTCTCCGAAGTAGGGAGACCGACCATTACTCTGTTTGAAAAAATATGACACGTCAATAACTTATTTAGAGACAGCTGAGTTTCATCAAGACGGTGTTTTTTTCATATAAAACGGAAACGTACAAACAAACCTGTGCTCAAACCTCCTGACAATCGCTTCATCGAGGTCAAATGGTCTGTTTGTTGCAGCAAGGACAAGAATCCTTTCATTGGTCTTCGACAAGAGTCCATCCCAGTGAGTCATGAACTCATTCTTGACTCTCCGTGGAAGCTCATTTTCATTCGCTTGATCACGTCGCCCTAACATGCTATCTACTTCGTCAATGAAAACGATGGCTGGTGCAAGTTTAGCAGCCAAACTGAACAGCGCCCGGATCATCTTCTCGGCTTCTCCGTACCATTTTGACAGGACGGTAGACATGGAGATGTTCAAGAAGGTAGCACCGGCTTCATTTGCTATAGCCTTGGCAAGCATCGTTTTCCCAGTTCCAGGTGGTCCAAACAGTAGAATTCCCCTGCAAGGCTTCAGGAGGCCACCAGTGAAAAGGTCAGGCCGCTTAAGTGGAAGCATAACAAGCTCCTGGAGTGACTCTTTGATATCAGTTAGTGCTCCGATGTCATCGAATGTCACTCCTATTTTACTGGCCGGTATAACCGTTGGACGGATCAGCTTTTCGAACTCGTTGTCTGGAGTATCCTGTAATAACTTAAGATGGAAAACTTGTAAGTAATAAAACAGTAAATAGTAGGTACCTGCAAACTACTAGATATGACTTGTTCGGAGTTAAAAATAAGGATACCTTCTTTGCATCATCCTTTGGTTCCACTGTATCTTTTCCAAGGCTGCTCTCTTGGAAAACTCTTAATCCATGAGATAAGCTGTAAAAGAATCATGTTAAGAAAAGCTGAGGATTTTTTAGATAAAGCAGAGAGGATATACTCGAGGCCTAGACAGTTGGATACAGAAAATGGACTATCCTGATAAACTAGCTTACCTCTGCGAAGAAATAATGAGCTTCCCGCTTCTATACTCAGGGTCCTTGTTATTCATCAAATGATAAGATACTGCTGGGGCCATAATTTCTTCTAGGTAGTTTGCAATGGCTTTGAAATCGTCATCTGGATCGAGTGAGTCCAGATCATCACACTCCAGACTGTTGGCTGAGAGCCCCTCTGCAACGACATTTATAAGGACTTGACTCAGGGTTTTCCTAATATCTTCTTCCATCTGGGTTTTCCATTTCACAAGCTGTGTATTCTCCGTAGGGGGCTTAGTCTCCAGAATAAATGGGAATAGATCACTGACATCATCATCCACGTAATAACTATCTTCATCAGCTTCTAGATAGTGTGAACCAACTATCAAAACTTTTCCAGACAGTTTGCTCAACATTTTCTTAAACATTGAATGTGCTTTATCTGAAACACCAAGTAATAGGTTGACATCCCTTATGTAAATAATAACCGGACTGCTTTCAGAAATGGAAGTTATGATCTGCAAAAAAAAAAAAAAATCAGCTCATAAGTCATATCATAAGCAATGCAGTTTCATCGATGATTTAGCTGAATTACCTTGTAAAGGGACTGTATGAGAATTTTCTCATCTAAATTCCAGCTTCGTCTCACCAAAATTTCATCTGAAAAAGAATTGTAAGTAACTGTGCATACGAAATCATGGTAATCACGTCCACAAGAAGGTACATAGTTGACACACAGATCATATGTAAATAGAGCCCTTAAGCTACCCAATTAGAGTTGGCTGAACCAATATGGAGCACATTAACTTAATGAGGGTGTTTTTTTGTCTTAAGCTAGTCAAACCATTTGATCGATGAACACGCAAACTGTGGCATAAGTGGCAAGAAAATGCAGAACATACAAGAAACTCACCATCTTCCGGATCTTCTAACTCATTGTAAAGAGGACTGGGCAATAAAGATACATGTACCCGAACTGAAGGTGTGTTACCAGCACAGCAATTACTGCAGAAGTAATAATAGAAAAAATAAGTAATTAGAGCCTCAGTAGAATAATCTTTATCTTAAGTTTAATATCCTCAGTTAGGTAATGTTACCTCGTCCTCATGTCGAAAATGTTCTTTTCATGATTCAATGATTCTGCATTAATGTTTCATGAAACACAATCAGAACATCACAGAGATTGTAGTAAAAATAGTAATGCATCACATATTCAAATGCATGATTGACAGGAAGAAATCATACAAGGATAAACGAGAGCAAACAGCGGTGCTTCTGTAAATATCATGTTACTAGTTTGGCATCTCGGAAACGAACTAATGATTTCCTACCTGTTGGTTCATCCTTCTTGCGGAAAAAGTTGAAAGATCCAACGAGACCGGAGACTTTATCCAAGGCAGACTCGGTTAAGGATTTTTTATGAACCTTCATCAAACACACAAAAAAAATCATCAGTTACCATATCAATGTGAGTTCTACAACCTTAGTAGATGCAACAAATGCTCCAATGCTGAATAAAATGTACAGTCACGATCTCTACTTCTTTATAGAATCGTTCAGTGGGGAGAAACTACTCCCTCCGTTTCATGCTTTGTACTAAATCAGCAACAAATAATATGGAACAGAGGGAGAAGTAAACTAGTGATGTCCTTATCAAGGACCCCATGGTAACATTTAAGGGCGACACTTTTTAGCATCCACGTTTTGTTTCCTGAAGAAATAGATTGACCAATGACCAAAAAATCTGACAACTGAAAGGGGGTGGTACAGGGGCCTCAATGTACAAAACATAAAAATTGCAGGCCCACACAAACCAACTGATGAACAGTACCGAAAAGTCTGAAATCTCCCTGTTCCTAAAAATAGTAATCAATTCAAATGTACCATGCAAACATGAAAACTATCAATCACAAGATGGAATTAGCAAACTAACCAGGGCACTGCTTGCGCTGCCGTATTTGTGATGGATCTGCATTGGCATTCAGCGATAAACAGTTTAGAATCAAACAACAAGGCATCAGCAAAAACTACCAATCGCCCGAATATATAGTTACTGACCCGGAGTGAGAACTCTGCGATATCGAGCAGCAGCAGGCGAGCTTCAAAGTGGTGCGCCAGACCCTTGACGAGCGACTGCAGAAACGGTTCTGCAACAATAGGCCGTGCATGTCAAAAGAGACAAATCTTTGCGGTCCAAGGAACCCACATTGTGGCGAGGATGCGAACCTGAGGGGCCGCAGAGCAGTATTGTGCGGCTGGCGGCGGAGAGGACTCGGATGTGCTTGGGCAAGTTGTTCTTGCTCAGGTAGGCAAACGCCGCGCTCGTGAGTGCTAGCTTCGTCTCCTCGCTGCAATTGAAACCGTAAGTAAATAGATAAATCATGGAGCACATACTTGATGATTAGCCGCTTTTTTTTGCGAATAGATGGTTAGCCGCTTTTCACCAAACGCATTCTAATTCCCGTTGACAGAAACATGAGTTTCATTGACGCGAACAGTAAAGAAATCTTCTGATTCCTACCCACTCCGCGCTTTTTTCCAGGCAAGTCATATACTAATCGCTCCTCGTGTTTTCCAATCAAACCGAAGGGGAAAGATCGCTTTTTTATTCAACTTCGAAGCTGCGCCGAGAGAGAGAGAGAGAGAGAGAGCCCACGGACCTGAGGTGGTACGGGAAGTCGTCGAAGGTGACGCCGCTGTCGCGCCCTTCGACCACCAGCCGGCGCAGCTCCGCCTCCACCTCCGCCCCCGCAGCCCGGCCGTCGCCGCCTGCGCCAGAACTCGGGTCCGCCGTCAGCCGCGCCGACACGAGGCCGATACCGACGCCGACGCCCACCCCGATGGCGGACGCGAAGAGGCTCCCGTGCTCCATGTGCCCACAGCCGCCGCGATACCGCCGCCGCCGCCGCCTCACGCGCGTTCGCTCGACTTGGAAACTGGCATGCAAGTTTGGGTTGGGCGAAAGAGCAGATCGATACGGAGGGTGGGTGGCGCGGCTGATGTTTATATAGGCAGACGGTGACGGGTTCCGTCTCTGTCACGTCCAGTCAACAAGTCCACGGCAGGTCGCCGTCACCTGATTCCGAAAAGGAGGCGAAATTACCAGGTGATTCGGCTCAATTACAAATTTACCTTCTTTTGCGACAAGAATTTTAGTACTCTCTCCAATCCATATTACCAAGTGATTCGGCTTAATTACAAATTACAAGGTTGATGGTCGCTTACTCGATTTCCGTATTACAAACGATTTGCTTATGTGAAAAAATCTCAAGTTCAATATTTCTTTATCTTGGTTTTACAATTTTACTTAATGACTCAATGGCTTGTGTTGAGAATCTAACAGAAAGTTGTTTCTATTGAGAAAAATCTAACACGGAGTTAACGGAACGTTAACGGTAGACTTAAATACCAATATACTGAGAAAATAAACAGTAATTAACATGCACGCCACCTACAGGTGCAATAACACCTGGACGCTAGGCGACGGTGGCAAAAGATGTGTGCATGCGCAACAAACCTATGAAAGGACCACTATCTTTTATTTACGTTATTTCTTACCAAAACTTTCTTGCAGAAAGATATTGAAACGGGCGATATTGATAAGTGTATCTTCCTTATTTATATCCTGACACGTATTGTTTGATGCATCCCCTCGCCGCTGTATGAGCACAGCCTGTAAACATGTAATAATTGGGTTAGAGTATTTGTAGTAACAAAGAAGAGAGACGCTACCACACACTTTTGCCCACAGAAATTTCGGTTCTCCCTCACCATAGCTATATCCTATTTGGTTGTGTTTGTTGGTAGTCTCTAGGTTGGGTTGGGTTAGAGGGTCTAGAGATTACCATAGGTTTGGTTGGTTAGAGGGTCTAAGGGTTAGCCATCCCCTCACTAGCCAGTTGTTACATGTAGACACGCCATATACTAAGATGGACAATGATGATTGCATGTGCAACAAACCTATGAAGGGGCCAATATCTTTTATTTACCTTATTTCTTAGTGAAAAAAATCTCATGGAGATATACTGAAACAGTCGACAGTGATGAGTGGATTTTCCTTCTTTACATCTTGTCACATATTGTCATCGGTGCATCCCCTCGACATCATATGAGTACAGCCTGCAAATTGTAATGCTTGGATTATAGTATTTGTAGTAATACAAAAGAGCGAAGCCACCAACAAGTTATGTAGGCACTTTCGGCGCCCGTTTTTCTTCCCCCAGCTAGCATATTTGGTCTTGTTCGTCTCTATTTTTTTTCTTAGGTAGAGGGTATGGAAAGCTATTGAAACATGTGCATTGATGAGTTGCCTTTTCTTCTTTACATCCTGGCACGCATTGCCGCCAGTGCATCCCCTCGACGCCAGATGAGTACATACTGCAAAATTGTAACGGTTGGATTATAGTATTTGTAGTAACGGAAAAGATGGAATCCGCCAAAAGGTCACGTAAACGCTTCCGGCACCGGTTTCCCCTCCCCACACAACTAGCCTATTATTGGGTATCCTCCTCATGTGGGTTGTGAGGAGATGGGCCTACTGAAATCTTTCAGCTGGCCCAAACAAGTGCAAGAGTCCACTACCCATTATGTCATGACTCATCAGCATTTTGAATTTCAAAAATGAGGGAAGTGGGATGTTAATCTTGTTGCTGTCAAAAACCCACCGGCGAGTAGCGACGGGCAACACCGTAGAGCCGGGAGGCTCCCAGGATTGCGGTGGACCCTGGTCCCTCGGGCGACGGCCCGCAATGCCTTCTGGCACACGTCCTGGTGCTTACAAGGGTGTGCCACCTGACCTATACCCGGTCGGAAGGTGATGGATTGCTTCGACTAGTTTCCTGCATGGCAAACACGTAAACATTAAATACGAGCCCCGATCGGCTCTTAAGTTGTTTCGTGGATCGGCTCAAAGAGCCGATTGCCCCATGGTTCATGTTAGATTTATAAGGACATGGGGATCATGCTTTATCAATATCAAGCTAAACTAATCTACGATAGTCTAGGGTTTTCACCGTATAATCAGAACATCCTATGCGTAGTTGAGCCTAGCAGATACGTTAGATGATGGAAAACCAGCCCTAAAGAGGCCTAAAAACCAACGTGAAGTTGATCCCCGGAACAATCCCTCTAGAGCTTAATAAACCACACCTTACGCACTACCGGATCGTTCAACCCGTTTATAAGGCCTAACCATACGGATATCAAACCAATCCTTGAAGAACAAGGAGCAACTATAACGGATTAGATCTACTAAATAACGAACAAGCAAGATGTTGCCCTTACACCTAAAATAGGTGTAAGGGCAGCTAGATATCGAGGGGCAGCGTAGCTAAACAAGTACATCGTGAAAGCATCGACGTCAACCCCAAGACACCTGAGATAAGGGTGTTGCTCGTCATAAAAAAGGCTTCAGCACGAGCAACACCAACAACGAATAAAGCGATCTCGCCTAGATCGCAAGATGCGATCTAGGCAGCATGTTGCTTACCCGGGAGAAAACCCTCGAAACAAGGGGTGGCAATGCGCCTAGATTGATTTGTTGTGAACGTGATCGTCCTCATTTCTCAATAACCCTAGATACATATTTATAGTCCGTAGACTTTCTAACTTGGGAATAAACCCAACCGTGTACGAGCTAAACTCTATCTCTTAATTCTAACCGACACGTAACCTACTATAATTTACAGATACACGGGCAATCTTGCCCAAACTTCTTGTACAAGGCCGGTTCGGGAATATTTTCCGTGCATATCCTCTAAGCCCATTTAATCACGGCCCATCTCCAGACTTGGTTAAATGTTGGTGATAACACATGCCCCCCTGGTTTTGGCAATGATAATTTCAAAACCACCCCGTTTTTTCTTCGTAGGGTCACGTCGTGGCAGAGCAGAACCGTCGCAGTATCTTTCATCATGATGCCTTGCCTTCTCAACTTCTCTGCACGATTTGACAGTTCTTTGGCACCACTTCCTCGGAAACTGCTGTAACATTAACTCTCCCACATATCCCTTTATTTAACCGCGCCGAGCAGTTCGCCTCTTCATCCTCTTGCTCCGTACTAGCCATCGGCAAAAAAACCCCTTCCTCTGCAGCCATGTCTTCTTCCTCCTCCTCCTCTGCCTCATCAGGTCTCTCCTACGAATCTTCTCCCTTCCGTGAGCCCACGCCGGAGTGGGACTCGCTGGCGGCGTATGACCTCCACGCCCCGGAGAAGTGGGACATCAAGTCCCAGGATTCCTCCGTCTGGTCCGAGGACGACAAGTCCTTGACCGACGGAGAAGATGACTTCCAGTTCCTCGTCGACGGGGAGCTGGAGGCGGGGAGCGAGGACGATCGCTTCTCGTGGGACGGCTGCACCTCCTCCGACGAGGAGGACGAAGAGGAGGACGACGACTCCTCCAACGAATACCCGCCGGCGAAGCGCTTCCGCGCCGGGTCGGATGACGACGAGGAGGACGAGGCTCCCATAGAGGGCTACGGGAGCAGCGACGAGGAGCCCGCCAGCAGCAGCGCCGGCGGCAGCGATGACGACGACGAGGGCAGCAACGGCCCTTAGATTAGGGACTACTAGTATAGGACTAGTAGTAGTAGTAATCGGCTTTTGTTCTTTCTTCCTTGAGCAATCGGCTCTTCTCTGTAAAAGCCCCTTTATTAATGAAGAAAATATTTCTAAGCCGATTTTGCCTTTCTACCAATTTTGCCGATTGTCAAAGCAAGTCAACACACCAAGAGCCGATGGCAGCGCATCGGCCTTTGCCATAAAACGCGAGTAAGGCCAACTCCGTTGCCTATTCAAACGGTAACCTGCAACTTATCCGAAAGAGCAACACTCAGATCCCCAAATCGCCGCTCGAACAGGTCCAACTCACGGCCACACGAACCTCAGATCTCAATCGCGCAGGCTCAACCCCGCAGCGAATCCAATGGCGGAATCATCCAACGCCAACGCTATGGTCTCCTGCCTGAAGGTAATCCTCAACCGCTCCTCGCTGTCCGAACATGGTGCTAGAATTAACAACAAACATCTGAATTAATACTTCGTCCCGTCATTAATTTCTAGGTATCAGACATTCTACTGCCACATCCTTCTCTTCCAAATTCTCTCTGTCTTGGCCCTCGTTCTACTGAGAGTCCTGCCCATTTGATTTCATGCGAGGCAAATAGAATTCCCTTCGTGAACCAAAATCTAGATCTAACTTCTTGGGCCGACTGCTTACGAGCCTGGCCTAATCCTCCTGAAGATTGGGTTTCATGGTACAATAGAATCTCCAAAACTCACCACGCCACCTGGGAAACCGCAGGAATAGCCGATGCTTTAGCTTTATCACTGTCTCCCCTTGAGAAACATGAAAACCTTCTGAAAACCATCGGCTCTGATGCTTTGAATTGCTTCATGTTTGGTCATGGCCCCATGACACCAACCTTACTAGATGTGGCCATGATCACTGGTTTAGACATTGCATCCCCAAGCCCATCTGCGCTCAGTGCTGCCAAAGGTCCCCTTCACGCTTTCTTCCAAAACAGAGTGCACAAATCGGGGTGCTTACCTTCGGCGCCACATGAAAAACAAAGGCCCCGTAACAGAGAAAGAACACATGGCCTTCTTGAATTTCTGGTTGGAACACTTCATATTTTGTGGTCCTTCACTTGCTCCAACCAAGAATTATCTTTCCCTGGCCTATGAACTTGCCAGAGGCACTCAGCTTGGCATTGGCAAACTGTTTCTTGGAGAGGTCTATAGATATCTCCAGCTAATGTCTGTTAAACTGTTCTCCCAAAAGACAGTCAAAACCGGAGGTCCCTGGTGGTTTATTCAGTTATGGGCTCAGCTGTACTTCCAAAACCAGATCCCAAACTTTCCACCCTTAGCTACTTGCACCTTCCCAGATACTAATGAGAGACATATCCGATGCACTAGCTACGGCCAAGCTCTATATAGCCTCCCAGGCAGCAAACTAACCTTAAAGGGAGCATCAGAGTGGTTCAGAACTTTCTACCAAGGCCTGGACAACCCTCTCTTCTTTCCTTATACGGAGTCTGAAAATTTTGAAAATCCAGTCTCCTTCAGGTTAGATAGCTTTGCCGATGATGCTGACACTCGGCAATTGTATTCCATCATGATCCGTCCTCGCTTCCTTCCGGTTGGCATGAGCACCTCAAACGAGATCATCAAACCTGGTTATGAGTCTTATCAGCCGGTCGTAGCAGCCCGGCAACTGGGTCTTGGACAGGTATCTCCCCACTTCTTTCTGCACCACCTGACAGAGAGCAGAGCTGATCTACCTGATGTCCTCACCAGTCAGAGGTGTTATTCCTTCTTTGACGCTCTAGCCACCCCAATTCCTCACAACCTCTCTTTTACCTCGTCAACCGATGGTTTTGAGGCTTGGTGGTCAATGTGGAAGACTCACGCCTTCAGGAGAGCTCTGGGACCATTGCTGAAACAACTTGATGCTGAATATGACATCCCTGCAGAACAGGTACCACTACTCACAATTTATTCTGAAGTGGCTTGCAATGATTTCCTTCTATAACCTTGCTCTATCTCCTTGCAGCAACAAGACGGTCCAGATCCTGTAGACGATGACGGCTCCCCTTTCAGATTCCTCCCACCAGCTCCGGTGGTCCTCTTCTGCAAAAACTCACCATCTTTGAAAAAGGTTGTGATGCAGAGCCAGCCGATGACACCCAAATCGGCTTCCAAAAGCAGAGTGTCCCCTAGGCCAGCTGCCCCCCGAGCCTCAGTCAAGGCGAGAACAGCAGTGAGGAAAGTAGCTGCCAGGAAGACTCTGAAGCGCCAAAGCCCTACTCCAGCTCAAAAAAGTTTGCACGTAAGTTGACCCATGCTTTGGCTGATTTCATTCATCCTTCTAGGCTTCTGCAGCATACTTGTATTTCTTCTACAGACCTCCACTGAAGAAAACTCCAGTGAGGACACACAGTCCAGTCGAAGGGACTCGAGCTTGGGAAACTCTGGGAAAACCACCACGCAGAGCCAGCCAGACTTGCCACCGTCGGCTTCCAAGAAAAGGTCGGCCCCTGAACCTGCTATCTCCCAAACTCCCATCAAAGCAGGGCAGGGTAGTCTACGAACAAAGAGCCGATGCATCAAGAGAGCTCGCAAGGAACCGCAAGCCTCTTCATCAAACCAAGAGATTTCGAACGTAACCCCTCCATACTCTCCTTGGCTTATATTTCATGCTAACCTATTGCTGTTCTCATCGGCTAACCATTCCCTTTGCAGACTGATGATACCTCCAGTGGGGAAGTCGAGGAGGTGCCAAAGCCATCCGCCACCCTGGACCTAGCAACTTCTAAAAGTGTAGCTGACAAGGTGGCCAACTTGACCAAGCCCACAGCAGGAACGCAAGAGCCGATCACCTCTCCATCGGCTGTTCCCCTGGTCTTAGGAGAGGTACAATCTTTTCCCTTAGCTCTACCCTTCTCCTTTGCTGTCTCCTGACGTTTTTTTTTGTTGCTTGTCAGGGTTATGATCTCTCAAGCTTGCTAACCTTTGACCCTGAATCTATCGAACCGGCTACTGCTAAAGCAAGCGAGGAGCCGGGACCCAGCGCTACACATGGTCAACTCCAGCATCTCAAGGCCCTGCTTTCCTCTTCCATTGAGACATTGGTTGAAGACTCCGAGGCGGTGAAGAGCGTTCTGGAAGACATCCGGCCTCATCTCCCGGTGACGCCGCGAGTGAAACTTTGGCCGGTCGTAACTCGCTACGCCTACGAGGTCAAGAGTGACATTGGCTCGTCAGAGAATCGACCTGCGCCACGCCCAGCTTCCGTTGAAAGCCGATATCGCAGACAAATGCCAACGGCTCAATGAGAAAAAGGCAGCTTTGGACGCCAAAACTGACACCTCTGACAGTACTGCTGAACTGGCGACCATGCGCAAAGAGTTGGAGGCCCTTGAAGAGAAGGTTCGGGCAACAAAACAGCTCATTGAAGCTAAGGAAGCTCTTATCGCCCACTCCCTCGAGGAAGCAGAAGGCCTCAAAGCTGAACCGAAGACTGATCTGGCCGAAATCCGCGCCTTGAACAAGCAGCTGGTGGCAGGCAAAGATGAAGATGATGAGGCCGAGATCGCCGAGGTGGATCGTGTTCGTGCTGATGCCCTCCATGCCCTTGAGATGTTCCTTCAGTAGAGTATCCCTGTGTAATCTGAGAAACTTCATTATTGAGTTTGTACTCCAGAGTCGATGGCTGTGCATCGGCTTTTTTGTTTCTTAGTTCTAAAGTCGATGTCTGTGCATCGGCTGTACTCTATAATTTTTTTTTACTGGCCGATTTCGTGCATCGGCCTACATATTTTATTGTCCATTATTCCATATTAGGTGCCCCCGAGCCGAATCTTTCAAGTGATTGAAGATATCGGCTCTTGCTGATGAATGTTAGTCGTAGCTTATCCTAGAACCAATGTCGATCTCTTCTAGCTCATCAGCTGACGTAAACCCATATCTAGCTTTCCGTCGCCTGTTAGATCGACGTTGAACACAGGCAGAACGTATGGCGAGGATAATTTTGGCCGATTGCTGGAATCGGCCTCCATGTCGATTGAATTGCTCAATGAAGGTTTACAACTTGTATAGTCTCTTCACTAAAGTCCACTTAATTTTTTCTTTACTGCCAGACTGGGCCGCGCTTCCACTGTAAGATCAGCTTCTGGCTGATCTGGCTACAAGAGTCACTGAACCCACGCTTGGGAGTAATGAGTCCATCAGGCACCACCCAGCTGGCAGTACCTATCCTTCTTCACTCTTTCCTGACCCTCAAAGCCTTCATTGAGGACCCAGACGCTTGTTCAAAGGGAGAGGTCTGTGACGCTGAACCAAACGCCTCGATCCTTCCCATCACACTCCTGCAGCTGGCTCATTGTATAGCCTCACCATCCCCTGAGCACCCTCACAGTGTTTAAAGAAGGAGACACTTCCTAAAGGTCTCATCCAATGTCCTCTGCCCATTGACCTCTCCTTAGCTGCCAAGCCTTCACGCTCCTTCGTCGCCTTTATCATGCCAACTAGACCTTCCTTTGTCTTCATTTCTACCTGACGTTCTCTGCTTTCTGTCGTATCACTATAGCCTGGTCATACACCGGGATATCTATATTTGTTTATGAGGTGCAAAAGGGTTTTGCATATCTATTTCTGCTCTGTTCCTTTAGTGAAACTGTCATCACACGGGTCGGCTGCAGATCGCCTCCCTTTTCCCTTTGCTGTGGATGACCAGCTTTCCCTCCCCATCCTTCGCTATGGTGGCGCCACACTGCTATGTTAACATCGAATGAGAAATCTAAATACGCTCATGAGGTAAGAGGGTCCCACCATGCTATTTTTTGTAGAACGATGGGGATCCATTTTCATGGCAACTGTCCAAGAGCAACCAGTCTTGTCGACGCACATTTGATCATTACTGAAACACTTTGCAAATATTAGTATAGTGAATCAGAGTGATGCCAGCCCAAGACGCCCCCGCCGCTTTCTTAGCCAGGATTTTACCTTCTGCAACTTCAGGCTGTTTTCAAGACTAAATCCTGTCATTTCCATTGGCTTAGCTCAACCTCTTGAGGCTCCTTAAAGTAAGCTCACGACTTTACAGACACTCCGGCCTGCCCCTATCCACTCCACAACAGCCACCTCTGAGAACTACTGGCGCCTGATCTGCCTTTCTTTCCAGTCTTTCAATGAGCTACCGGATGCTTGAAACTGAACGGCAAGAATCAGGTGCTGCTCATACGATGTGAGTTTCTCATCACAAAGTAGAACAGATCCCAGATTTCCGCTTGGGAATGATCTACCACCAGGCTATGAGGCCTGCAAGATCAAGCTGATTGATTGCTTCTCGATCACAACTAACCCAATAACATCGGGTTCCTGATAGTCCTAAAACGCTGATGTACTCGTGAGATCGTTTTCCCCGCCTCACGGTACTCCAGGCCAGATCGGCATGTGCCAGTACCGTAGCTTCGCTATTGCACGTGAAATCGCTTCCTCCATTTGCTTCATACTACCCGGACCGAGTTTGCGGTATTTATTTACGTCAACCAAAAAGGCTGATCCCGAGAGATTGTGCCAAAACCCTCACACGCAATCGGTCCACGCTGAAATCATGCCCAGCTGCGCCAAATATCAAGCTTTACGATGCAGTTTCATTGAGCTGACTTTCGGGCTTCCATTGAATGCGAGAACGGTGAGCCATATTTGTGTAAGGGCTGGATCAAAGTCATACTGGCTGGTACGGCTAATAGCCGACATGTCTTCCTCTTCGCAAAGATGCCTAATTACTCTCAAGATAGTGCTGATCTATCATGGTATTATGGGTTGTAGACGGCCTTCACGATTCTTACCGCAAAGAGATATTAGCCAGCCATGCTTGTTTAACAAGACGCCCGCAACCTCGCTGGTGCAGTTCATATCAGGCGCCGCTTGGCAGATTAGGTCTGCAATAGCGGTGTGGTTGCACGATCCATGTGGACTTCTTAGCGCCCATATAGAACTGGCACCTCCAGGATCGCCTCTAACTGTGTAGACGACGCACTATGAACCCATACACTGGGTGCCAAGCACACTTGGGAGAAGACAGCCTGATCTGATGGTACTTCTCCCCACAGCCCTTAGGTAGTCCTGATGGCAATTTACACGTGCCTGCTGGGCAACTGTAGATAGATAGTAAAGATGAAAGAGTTTTCTCAGAAGAAACCAAGGTTTATCAACCAGAGGAGTTTTCAGCAGAAGCACGAATGGTTGATACAGTGGATGCGCGTGAATATCGATCTACACACTGTGGAACCTTGTATACATATAACTGCTTATTTGTTCAATCAAACAAGAGGTTGGCTAATCCACCGGCTATTGGCTAAAGGATTAACCGATTGTGGAAAAGATGACGCCTGTAGGCAGCACGGGCACTGCATGAGATTTGTATTTCAAGAGGAGAATGACCAAACACAGCTCATCAGAGAGAAATCCCAAAGACAGGATGTTAGAAATGTACCAAACGCAAATAACTACATCAAGAGAGCATGACAATATGCACAGTCATAGATGGTGAGTAAAAGAGACTTTAATATGTTTATTGCAAAGGCATCGCCATCGTAACTGCCTAGTTGCCTAAAAAGTTCCTCTGGGTAGCTTGACATCAACCCTCTAAAGATATTTGGGAGCAAAACAATGTATTAATTGCATTAAGTATGGTGCGTAATGTAACTACAACTACATCCTTAGATATAGCATCAATGTTATCCCTAGGCAGCACAATACAACCTTGTGAACTTCTCACACTCATCTGTGGCCAATGTGCATGAACCCACTAGACGCATGTTACTCCTCTGATAAAAGAGAACTAATTTTCTTACATGTAGAGCATCTACTATACAACGATATACAAAGATCAAACAATATACATTAGTAATCCTATAATCAACATAACAATAATTTCTATTCATCTGATCCCAACAAATCCAAATATATGGCAGAATTACATATGACGATCTGACTATGATAGCAGCCTACAGATCCTCGACATATTATCGATGAAAGCAATGGGGAGAAGACAACCATCCACACGCTATGTAATCTGGCAGTCCGCGGGTGACTACTCCACCATCATACAGCCTCTGAGGGCGACCACAGATGCATGAGAGTCCTCCTGGAGATTCTCCTACAGGTGCCTTTCTAGGCTACTCTGATCCCCTAGATAATTCAAAGAAGGCATGCAGCCTGCAATGTTTTCCAGACGTGCCTTGATCAGGCTCAGCCACGAGGCTATTTGGTAGGCTTAGAAGAATAAGGCTGCACAGGGCCCACACTATATCATATGCTGCCATGAAAATGCAGCCACTTAGGTTTGCGCCTGTGGGTCTCTCTTTCAGTCTCTCTCCTTCGACTTCGGAAGCTCGTGGAGAAAATAGG
>NC_061513.1:160332627-160414440 GCF_022539505.1 Lolium rigidum | reverse complement strand
GATCGAGAGAGAGAGAGACTGAAATCCCCTAGAATATGTTCAAATATATATTAAAATTGATATAGGCCATGTATATTTTAATTGGTGTTAATCTACGGTTTGCTAGCTAGCTAGAGCTGCTATATATAGAGCATGTTTTTATTAGATCGGGTTATAGCTAGCTAGTACAGTTTAGGGTTATGTGTTTTAATTAAGTAGGGTTGATTATCTAGGGTTAGTTACATATATGGTTTAGGGTTAATGCGCGCATGGCACATTTAATTTAATTAGAGGACCGCGAGGCACCCCCTGGCCTGCTCGATGCACAATTAAGTGTCGTTGGCCTATACATAGGGTTTAATTAGGGTTTTAGGGTTAGCTAGGGTTTAGGGTTAGGGTTAGGGTTAGGGTTTAGGCCGGGTCTAGGGTTTAGGGTTTAGGGTTAGCTAGGGTTTAGGGTTAGGGTTAGGGTTAGGGTAAGGGCTAGGGTTTAGGGTTTAGGGTTTAGTGTGTTTAGAGTGTTTAGGGTTTAGGGATTATGGATTAGGGATTATTTGGGATTAGGGATTTAAGGTTTTAGGGGTTGTTTAAGGTTTAGGGATCATCGATCGAGTGCGCACACACATTATTAGAGGCACCCGCGCGCGCCTTTAATTACGCATAAAGTGCATGCGTATATATGTGTGTTTTTTGGGCCACCAATAACACGATATATAGATGATCGAGAGAGAGAGAGATTGAAATCCCCAAGAGAATATATATGTTCAAATATACATTATACCCTATATAAAGGACAGCTGATTTCAAGCCCTTTCCTTAATTTCGCCACTGTTCATTGCTTGATTTTCGTTCTCCCTGTCCATACATACCATGACACGTATCCTGTTTGCCGATCTCCTTCTCATGTGCTGGTAATCGCTTTTTTTTTCCAAAGATTTTGGTGACCGGCTACCGGTATGTGCAGGTTTGGTGATCTATATGGTGGAGATCTCCGGTCTCCCGTAATTTTTGGCCACGGAAATCTCGAACATTCGGTCAAAGCGGTAGTCGTAGGTGAATAAAGCGGTGGCAATTAATCTGCACAACCGTTTTGCCCTCACTCCCTGTTTTTCTCTCTCATCTGTTCTCTTCCTCCCATTACCGCCAGCCATATCCTCCTGCTAGGTCCGGCGACCCGTACCGCCATTCTGCCTACCGAGGCAGCTATCAGGTGCACGCCTTCCTCTCTCTCTCCCAAGGAAGCTGATGGCTTGGAGGAGAAGCTCAGCAGGCATGCTCTCTTTTCTTACAGGACTTCTTCCCCAATTCCATGGCAAGCGGCAATACCGGCGTCTGGCCGTGGACGCGTCCTGGCTCCGTCGCGACCGGAAGCGGCCGCGTCAACGGGATGCGGTGCAGGATCGTGAAGGAAAAAGTCCGCTGGGTCGTTCTACGTTCTCCTATCCCCTTCCTTATTTTGCGTCTAATCTTATCTTCTTTCTACAGCGATGGTGGCGGCTGCCGGCGGAGGATTCAAGGTAGCGGGGGAGGACATGCATCCGTCGAGGAAAAAAAGGTCAGCGGCTATTGCAGGGATGTCTTATCCTCTCCTCTTTCTCTCTCATGTGGGTGACCTCCATTCCTTTTTGTAGAGGCAACGTCTGAACCAGGGGAGGAGAATAGCAGAAGAACGTGACTAGGAATCGGAGTGGCTGCACGCCGGCGAGCAGCAGAATGATAGACTATGGTTCGTTCTCCTGTTACTCCTATCCATCTCTCTCTCTCTCTCTCTCTCTCTCTCTTGCTTTTCAGCGCCCATGGGTCCTGCTACATGCTTCATCATCTCCTCCTTACTTTCTGTAGCACCGTTCTGTACACTTCTTCTTCCCAGTATGAGGAGGATGACCTGGAGCCTACCTTGCCTTGGATGTGTTCAGCTTTCAGATCATCAAACACTCTAAGGTTCCCATGTTCTTTTGTTTTCTCATCCGGATACACGGTACAGGTTTTGCTGCAAATTGACAATGTGTGTCCAATATATTTTCTTTATTTCTTCATAGTTTCTTCTATGAATTGCAGATCAGATCCTCCTTAGTTTATAGTTTACCCTTTCATGATTTCATCCCATTTCCCTCCTACCACTAGCTACAGAAGGCAGAAGTCAACCCTATAAGAGTATACTGAGCTATGACGAGAAAATGGTGCTGCAATTGTTGGGCTAGCTTACCTCATGAATTGCTTTGGAATTTGATTGAATTGTTGAACTTTGACGGTGTGCTTTGGTTGGTTATTTTGCACCCTTTGATATAAATGCTGCTGTGACACAGACTTCAGATTCTACACTGAACGGTGATATGCTCTCAGTCCAACTAAGAAACTAATGCATTTCGTATTCATAAATTCAGGTGTTCTGCAGATTTAAGAGTAGTTTGGCTACATGGGACAGTGGGTTCACATTGTTGTAATTATTTCAGTTTGAGTATGCAGTTCCACTCACAGGCAAGCAGCCAAGAATCCGACTATTGTTCTGTTGGACGCACTTGGTTGGTTCCTCTCCATCAGCGTCATCCGTTTTAGAGGTCAGATACTCATTTTTTAGATTGGAGAAAGGCAAGAACCCAAACACATGAAAGCATAGAACCAATATGTGGATAACTCATTTGTGTAAGATTAATGGATTTCTGAGAAATCGGTTGTTGGTTTCTTGCTCTTTCTCATCTAACAATAATTTTCAGGTCACTGATCACAACCTTTTAAGTTAGCCACTCTGATTTGACACTGCGGCGGCGGTGTTGTTGAGAGAGCCTTGCTATGTAGGGAGGCATTATTTACCGTGGACTAAAGATGGTTGGTAGGATAAAGGAAAACACAAGTGAGGCATTATCTATGGGGGCAGACATTCATCCTACATCATTGAGTTACTATGTAGGTCCCTCTATCTTGGACCAGTAAAGCGTATATGCTCTTATTTCGTTACTATATGGGTTTATGTTTCTTTTGAAGATAAGATGGACAAGGTACCTACCGTCTAACAGAAAGTTGCCATTTCAGTCGATCCATGTTTTTATGCAGATTTCAGAGCATGTATGCAGTGGAAGAAGAGCACATCCTTCACATCTGATTTTGGGTAGCTTGATCTATCAAGAGAATAAGAGAATGACAAGGTAATTGTCCGAATGTTTTTTCCATCTTTTTGTGATACCTGGAGTTTCTCCAATATGACCATATGGTGTATGTTGTTGTTTATGGACCAGGAAACTGAAGTAGTGAGTCTATAGATGCTGAATTCACATCTATGCCTGCCTTTTGTTTTGCCGATTTTTCCGTGTCTCATTGGTCTCATGCAAATTTCCGTTTTCTTATTCTCTAGGTAACTGGACAGAAAATGCCCTTCTACAGTTCCCCGATCAACCCAAGAGCGTTAAACCGTTCTGACAGTGCCCCGTCCAGTTAAGATGCATCTACAATAGAGTATAATCGCAGAACTATAAAATTTATTCTGAAAAGAATGTTGTACTAACAATTTCAGTTCTGATGTGCTTTGGTCTATTTGGTGTGGTTGAGAAACAAATTCAACTTTCAGAAAATAAGCTGGACAAGCATTGATATAATCTGGAACAAGGTGGTGGCAGATGCTAGAAGATGACCGAGCATTGATATAATCTGGAACAAGGTGGTGGCAGATGCTAGAAGATGACCGATGCTTGCAATCATTCTCACACTTCAGTGCTCGACACGAACCTGAACCTGCTACTGGTAGCAGAAACAATGGGCGAATTATTGTAAATTGTGCCTACATATGAACTATGCAAGTCTCATGAAGATGTTGGAGCGATCCCCTCTTATAGATTAACTTTTCAGCTGGTTTTTCTTAAATCTCATGTGTGTGTTTCGCTTGATGGGTCAGATTTAATATCATTTCTGTTTTTTTCTTGATGGTTGAGATTTAGATTTGTAACTGAATGTTGTGTGAGATCTATTCTGGTTACATATCAATGGAACCTGGGGCGACCTCTATTCTAGAAATACTGCTGGCGAAGACTTCAATTGCTGGTGTCATAACCATACAAATACATCTAAATTAAAAGAAACAGAGCATAAAAAGAGAGTACCTTCTGAATTGGTCTTTGATGTTGCATGTTTTGATCATCCACAGCTTATGGTTCTGTGGCGACATCACATCTGAGCAATCACACTGTTAGTCTGGACTCGATTTGGCCTGCTGGTGCCTGCCGGTGGTTGCCTAAGTCCAGCTCCTCTTCCTGCAGCTCCAGTGCCACTTTTTCTCTACTTTGGCCTCACAAGCAATATGATGTCTTGCTATTGCTCTCAACGACGCTGCTCCACGTCTCCCCGCCAGCAGTGCCTGTGGCGACCGTCGCATGCGACGATGACCGGCAGAGCGCGCTCTCCTTCGCCCTTGAGCACATACATACTTGGTCCTTGAGCTCTGCACATCAATGATGAGGCTGAGCTTTGGCATAGTGAGCCTTACCGGCACCATGCGTGCACGCTTTCAGCCACCCAACTACATCCTGGCCATGGCCGCTGGCACGCTAAGCTCATGACTGGGCACTCCCCACCGCAGCGGCGGCTCACGACTCAGACTCCGAGCACGTGCCCGGCCATTGCGCTTTGCGGGAGTCCCGTCTGCTTGGCCCGCCTCGCCAATGCCACCATGCTATCACTGCGATAGCAGATTTCGACGGCCACACCGACGTGGGTCGGATCTTAGAGAGGAGAACGGGGATAAGGATGGAAAGGCAGCTAGACTGAGACGATAGTGATGGCCTGATGGGTCGTGGTAGCGGCAACACTCGCCACATTCGGCCTCACGGGCTCACAGTATGTGCGTGACATGTGTAGGTGATATGGACTGGTGTGGGTGACATGTGTTACCCTATTTTTATCTCCCTATCACACTTGAATAATTCAATAAATATAGCTGACAATAAATTAACCTCATCTCATTTTCGTAATTCTATTAGTACTATCTTATTTACTGAACTTTCTAAAATATTGATTTACCCTTTTTACGAAGGGAAAATGTTCCTTCATAGATTTAATACAATCTTATTCTTCTTCCAACCTAATAGCTTGGAATATGCTAAAAAAAACTCAATTGCTTCGAAAGCAAATTACCAAGATTCTTATGTAAAAGTTAGACATTTCTATTTGTAGGTCATTTAAGTAAAGAAATATTCATTTGTATTATTAAAAAAACACTTAAGTTCGATAATCAGTTGTACAAATTGATTTACTTTACTCCATGTTCTGGTTTATTTTAAATACCATATGCTCATGGGTTCTAATACAACAACTTCACAACAGATAACATGAAATTGATAATTGTGTTTTGCCTAATAAGCTCAGATTTGCAATTTAAGTTCACAAGTTTGAGAGAATAATACGTGCAGTGGGCTACACAATTAACCTTTCTCTGTTCTCGATCTATCAAGCCCAATTTTGAAATTTTTAAGTCAAAATTATAGATATAGTTTGTTCGTTACATTCAACACTTTTATCCTCGCACGCCGTCGCACGTATAACTGCTTTGAATTTTCAAATCTATTTCACACCACTTATGATTTCTAAGGGCAAGTATAATATTTCATAAATATCTGCAACTATTAAGACACACAACCGAACTCAAGTACTTAGCACCTTCTGAAACAGTCGTAAAAAAAAGTAGCACCACGGGCGCGGCGTGCCGCCGCGCCAATGCTTCCTAGTTAAAATATATGCACGAATGCATTGTAGGCCATGCATGCACACTAATTATATATATAAATTATGAGGCAACTTAATCAAATGTGTTTTCATTCGAGAGAACTGCTTGTCAAAATTCAAGTTAATTAATTTATCACGATAATTATATAATTAATTAATGAATCTCAGGGATATGTTATACGTACAACATGATCGATATAGGCCATGTATATTTTAATTGGTGTTAATCTACGGTTTGCTAGCTAGCTGCTACATATAGAGCATGTTTTTATTAGATCGGGTTATAGCTAGCTAGTATAGTTTAGGGTTATGTGTTTTAATTAAGTAGGGTTGATTAGCTAGCTAGGGTTAGTTACATATATATGGTTTAGGGTTAATGCATGGCACATTTAATTTAATTAGAGGACCGCGACGCACCCCCTGCCCTGCTCAATGCACAATTAAGTGTCGTTGGCCTATACATAGGGTTTAATTAGGGTTTTAGGGTTAGCTAGGGTTTAGGGTTAGGGTTAGGGTTAGGGTTTAGGGTCTAGGGTTTAGGGTTTAGGGTTAGTTAAGGTTTAGGGTTAGGGTTAGGGTTAGGGTTAGGGTTAGGGTTAGGGGTTAGGGTTGGGGTTAGGGTAGGGTTAGGGTTAGGGTTTAGGGTTTTAGGGTTTAGTGTTTAGGGTGTTTAGGGTTTAGGGATTAGGGATTTAAGGTTTTAGGGGTTGTTTAAGGTTTAGGGATCATCGATCGAGTGCGCACACACATTATTAGAGGCACCCGCGCGCGCCTTTACGCATAAAGTGCATGCGTATATATGTGTGTTTTTGGGCCACCAACGATATAATAGATGATCGAGAGAGAGAGAGATCGAGATTGAAATCCCCAAGAATATATATGTTCATATATACATTAAAATATATGCACGAATGCATTGTAGGCCATGCATGCACACTAATTATATATATATTATGAGGCAACTTAATCAAATGTGTTTTCATTCGAGAGAACTTGTCAAAATTCAAGTTAAATAATTTATCACGATAATTATATAATTAATTAATGAATCTCGGGGATATGTTATACAACATGATCGATATAGGCCATGTATATTTTAATTGGTGTTAATCTACGGTTTGCTATAGCTAGTTGTTATATATAGAGCATGTTTTTATTAGATCGGGTTATATCTAGTATAGTTTAGGGTTATGTGTTTTAATTAAGTAGGGTTGATTAGCTAGGGTTAGTTACACATATATGGTTTAGGGTTAATGCATGGCGTATTTAATTAATTTAATTAGAGGACCGCGAGGCACCCCTGGGCTGCTCGATGCACAATTAAGTGTCGTTGGCCTATACATAGGGTTTAATTAGGGTTTAGGGTTAGCTAGGGCGAGAGGGTTAGGGTTAGGGTTAGGGTTTAGGGTATAGGGTATAGGGTATAGGGTTTAGTGTTTAGGGTGTTTAGGGTTTAGGGTTTAGGGATTAGGGATTTAGGGTTTTAGGGTTGTTTAGGGTTTTAGGGATCATCGATCGAGTGCGCACACACATTATTAGATCGAGGCACCCGCGCCTTTACGCATAAAGTGCATGCGTATATATGTGTGTTTTTTGGGCCACCAACGATATATAGATGATCGAGAGAGAGATTGAAATCCCCAAGAATATGTTCAAATATACAATAAAATATATGCACGAATAAATTGTAGGCCATGCATGCACAGTAATTATATATATATTATGAGGCAACTTAATCAAATGCATGTGTTTTCATTCGAGAGAACTTGTCAAAATTCAAGTTAATTAATTTATCACGATAATTATATAATTAATTAATGAATCTCGGGGATATGTTATACAACATGATCGATATAGGCCATGTATATTTTAATTGGTGTTAATCTACGGTTTGCTAGCTAGCTGCTACATATAGAGCATGTTTTTATTAGATCGGGTTATAGCTAGCTAGTATAGTTTAGGGTTATGTGTTTTAATTAAGTAGGGTTGATTAGCTAGCTAGGGTTAGTTACATATATATGGTTTAGGGTTAATGCATGGCACATTTAATTTAATTAGAGGACCGCGAGGCACCCCCTCGCCTGCTCGATGCACAATTAAGTGTCGTTGGCCTATACATAGGGTTTAATTAGGGTTTTAGGGTTAGCTAGGGTTTAGGGTTAGGGTTAGGGTTAGGGTTAGGGTTTAGGGTCTAGGGTTTAGGGTCTAGGGTTTAGGGTTTAGGGTTAGCTAGGGTTTAGGGTTAGGGTTAGGGTTAGGGGTAGGGTTAGGGTTAGGGTTAGGGTTGTTAGGGGTTAGGGTTGGGGTTTTAGGGTTTAGGGTTTAGGGTTTAGCATTTAGGGTGTTTAGGGTTTATGGATTAGGGATTAGGGACTATTAGGGATTAGGGATTTAAGGTTTAATTTAGGGGTTGTTTAAGGTTAATTTAGGGATCATCGATCGAGTGCGCACACACATTATTAGAGGCACTGCGCGCGCCTTTACGCATAAAGTGCATGCGTATATATGTGTGTTTTTTGGGCCACCAACGATATATAGATGATCGAGAGAGAGATCGAGATTGAAATCCCCAAGAATATATATGTTCATATATACATTAAAATATATGCACGAATGCATTGTAGGCCATGCATGCACACTAATTATATATATATTATGAGGCAACTTAATCAAATGTGTTTTCATTCGAGAGAACTTGTCAAAATTCAAGTTAAATAATTTATCACGATAATTATATAATTAATTAATGAATCTCAGGGATATGTTATACAACATGATCGATATAGGCCATGCATATTTTAATTGGTGTTAATCTACGGTTTGCTAGCTAGTCTGTTATATATAGAGCATGTTTTTATTAGATCGGGTTATATCTAGTATAGTTTAGGGTTATGTGTTTTAATTAAGTAGGGTTGATTAGCTAGGGTTAGTTACATATATATATGGTTTAGGGTTAATGCATGGCGCATTTAATTAATTTAATTAGAGGACCGCGAGGCACCCCTGGGCTGCTCGATGCACAATTAAGTGTCGTTGGCCTATATATACATAGGGTTTAATTAGGGTTTAGGGTTAGCTAGGGCAGAGGGTTAGGGTTACGGTTAGGGTTAGGGTTTAGGGTCTAGGGTATAGGGTTTAGTGTTTAGGGTGTTTATTAGGGTTTAGGGTTTAGGGATTAGGGATTTAGGGTTTTAGGGTTGTTTAAGGTTTTAGGGATCATCGAGTGCGCACACACATTATTAGATCGAGGCACCCGCGCCTTTACGCATAAAGTGCATGCATGCGTATATATGTGTGTTTTTGGGCCACCAACGATATATAGATGATCGAGAGAGAGATTGAAATCCCCAAGAATATGTTCAAATATACAATAAATTAAATATATGCACGAATGCATTGTAGGCCATGCATGCACACTAATTATATATATCTTATGAGGCAACTTAATCAAATGTGTTTTCATTCGAGAGAACTTGTCAAAATTCAAGTTAATTAATTTATCACGATAATTATATAATTAATTAATGAATCTCAGGGATATGTTATACAACATGATCGATATAGGCCATGTATATTTTAATTGGTGTTAATCTACGGTTTGCTAGCTAGATGCAATATATAGAGCATGTTTTTATTAGATCGGGTTATAGCTAGCTAGTATAGTTTAGGGTTATGTGTTTTAATTAAGTAGGGTTGATTAGCTAGGGTTAATTAGTTACATATATATGGTTTAGGGTTAATGCATGGCACATTTAATTTAATTAGAGGACCGCGAGAGGCACCCTGGCCTGCTCGATGCACAATTAAGTGTCGTTGGCCTATACATAGGGTTTAATTAGGGTTTAGGGTTAGCTAGGGTTTAGGGTTAGGGTTAGGGTTAGGGTCTAGGCCGGGTTTAGGGTTTAGTGTTTAGTGTGTTTAGGTTTAGGGATTAGGGATTATATATTTACGGTTTTAGGGTTGTTTAAGGTTTAGGGATCATCGATCGAGTGCGCACACACATTATTAGAGGCACCCGCGCCTTTACGCATAAATTGCATGCATATATGTGTGTGTTTTTTGGCCACCAACGATATATAGATGATCGAGAGAGAGAGATTGAAATCCCCAAGAATATGTTCAAATATACATTAAAACATATGCACGAATGCATGGTAGGACATGCATGCACACTAATTATATATATATATTATGAGGCAACTTAATCAAATGTGTTTTCATTCGAGAGAACTTGTCAAAATTAGAGTTAATTAATTTATCACGATAATTATATAATTAATTAATGAATCTCGGGGATATGTTATACAACATGATCGATATAGGCCATGTATATATTAATTGGTGTTAATCTAAGGTTTGCTAGCTAGCTGCTATATATAGAGCATGTTTTTATTAGATCGGGTTATAGCTAGTATACTTTAGGGTTATGTGTTTTCATTAAGTAGGGTTGATTAGCTATGGTTAGTTACATATATATGGTTTAGGGTTAATGCATGGCACATTTAATTTAATTAGAGGACCGCGAGGCACCCTCGGCATGCTTGATGCACAATTAAGTGTCGTTGGCCTATATATAGGGTTTAATTAGGGTTTAGGGTTAGGGTTAGGGTTTAGGGTATAGGGTTTAGTGTTTAGGGTGTTTAGGGTTTAGGGATTAGGGATTAGGGTTTCAGGGTTGTATAAGGTTTAGGGATCATCGATCGAGTGCGCACACACATTATTAGAGGCACCTGCGCCTTTGCGCATAAAGTGCATGCGTATAGTTTAGGGTTATTTGTTTTAATTAAGTAGGGTTTGATCAGCTAGGGTTAGTTACATATATATGGTTTAGGGTTAATGCATGGCACATTACATATAGTTTAAATCTCAAGAATGTTTATACATGATAGGCCATACGTGCAAAGGAATTTTTTTCCATGTGAACTTGTCAAAATTCAAGTTTATCAGTGCCAATGGAAACTAGTCCAAAAAATTACATAGAGGACCAAAAGTACTAGACAATAACTAATAGAACCTGCAACTTTACAAAAAGGACCCCAAAACATATAGAAGAAAATCAATCGAGTCCTTCTCGACCGCACATCAGATCTCTGCTCCGCATCCTTTCCAGCAACTCCGTCGCCGGGGACGCACCACTTGGGACGGTGTCGCCGGGGACGCACCACTTGGGACGGTGTCGCCGGTAGTCGCCAGGACGAAGGAGAAGAAAGGCCTCAGCAACGGCATATTGGCTCTGAGAAGGGCCGCTGAAAGGCCAAGATGTGCACGGGCAAGACGGATGACGCCGTCGTATGCCCCGAGCTTGTGAACTTTAGCGGCTTGACTTCCCCATTGGCCGGATCCGAAGCACCGACCAAAGCAAGCCTCACCGTTAGCGCCATCACATTGATGGCACCGAGATCGGGGTTTGGCCAGGCAAGATCCGCCAGATTCACCACGGGCCGGATCCGAAGCCGATGACGAGATCCCCGACTCCATTGCGCCATTCGCTCATGGGAAACACTTGGATCTAAGCTTACAACAACACTAACTCCCTCGGATCCAAATTAGCTGACTCAACTTTGCTTATCTAAATATGGATGTATCCACACATGTTTTTACTCTAGATACATACACGTCTAAGGAAAGTTGAATCAATTAATTTAGTTCGGAGGGTGTACAATATACGAGAGAGAAGTCGGCCTCGTCTCCGCCGGCGAGGCCGCCGGAGAGAAGGGGGAGAGGAGCCGGGGGAGTGGGAAAGACTCGAGGGAGAAAGAGAAGAGGAAGAAATGAGAGCTCCCTGGGGAAGAACATTATTTTTTGTCGTTCTACTCGTAGCTTGAAACTGAAAATTTCGGCCGCGCGCCAAATCATCCCGCCGCATCCATTCGAAAATCCCGTGACCAGTTTTACCCTTTTAACCCTGGTCCGGAAGCTACAACCCACCGACCATGGAGGGCTCATTCGGTAACAATGAAATATCTTGCCTAGATCCCGAACCCTCCCCACCGGCCCACACCCACCCACCAACCATTCGCCCCATTAGCTCAAAAATACTCTCACACGCCAAAGCTCTGACTCTCTACGGTACTAGATCTGCTTCGCCGCCGGCATACTCCTCCACAGCGTAGCCTTGATCGTGTTGGCTGTCCACCCACCTGATCCGCTCCCCGCCGCCCTCGTCACCGACGGATCCGCTTCACCGCCGACCTCGCCACCGACGGATCCGCTTCACCGCCGACTTCGCCACCGACGGATCTGCTTCACCGCCGACCTCGCCACCGACTACCTCGGCGCAGCGGCTGTATCAACTTCACCGAATCCCTTGCCAGCCAACCAGATCTGCTTCACTAACGCCCGCTTCTACTGAAACAGGGTCGATTCGTCGTCTCCCGCGTTCGCCGCCGCTGGAATGCAAGTTGCCGCCCCCGTCCACCCCGCCGCAGCTTGGTTAGTACGCTGGCCCGTTAGATCGCGGTGTTTCTTTAGCCATGTTTTGTGTAGTTATTTGCAGATCTCATATGCCGTTAACTTTCTTGATGTGTTGCTTCGCATGAAGTTTGTTTAAATATTGTACGAGTACAAAAGCATTATCCGGTCGCTACCATCCTGTTCATTCTATCGACACTCGTGTGCATCCACATATTTATAGCCTTATACCCATTCATTTGCTGCCAACTGTTTTTGTACTTGCATGCTATTGTCGCACTTGCTTTTATAGTCATGCTATGGGCATTTCCAATCTGCTTGTTCTTATACCACGTCATTAGCTCACCGCTAGTCGCTAGCTGTTTTCTCGTGTCTCGCTATTCTCACACTCGCTTTTATAATCATGCTATGTGCATTTCCAATCTGCTTTCTATTATACCTCGTCTTTAGCTTATATAGTTATTGCTTGCGTGCATGTCTGGTCTTTGTATTATCATAGACTCGACTTGTCAATGTTATTTTTCCTAGGGATTGATCATGCGAACCACTTATTAGAACATCCAACATTAACAGCGGGGACGCTAGGGAAGGTTGGAATCTGAGTTCTTGGTTGGTAATTTTGGCAGTTTACTTCCGTTATTATCTATAACCTATATGCATTGTTCCTTATGCAAGAGATTAACACTTGGAACCACCGCCATAGCAATGCCATTCATGCTTTACTATGTTTACGCCTATTTGATATGCTTGTCTTGGAGAAACTGCGAAGGTGATTTGAACCTGCCATTTGGTCATTCTTAATGCCGGTTTACTTTATGTGGAAAACCTTGGCATTACCCTACTCTAAATCCGAATGTCTGAAATTCGTATCTCATGCAAAGCAACATCTAGTTGGTTTTAATCGATATCCGGTAAATATTGGCTTATTCATTTGGCGACTCAAGTTTTTTGTTATTTGAAACCAGCTGACTTGGTCTTAAATGTGATATCTAAACACGGATTAAGGACAATGGAGCGAGGAGGATTAGCATTTCACTTGATGGCTGAACCTAAAATGATAGGCATGTTGACCACGACTAGTGCACGCAAGAGAAGGACCTGCAGCGAGCCAGTATGTGCTTAGTACATGCATCTTATCTTATCTTGTGCTTATTTCTACTACATGCTGTTATCTGATCTCTACATTGCGTAATACATGTTTGAATAGTTAATTGTTGTAACTATGTTTGCAATGTTACCAGAATGCAGTTTTAATGAAGGAGTCATCATTAGAAGATAGTCGCCAAAAAAGGATCTGTAGCGACCCTGTGCAACATTATGATGTAAGTTTGTGCTTAGTACAAGTTCCATACATTGTCTTATTTATGCAACTAGTTATTATCTTATATCTACATTGCATAATAAATGTTTGCATAGTTCATCGTTTAACTCTTTTTGCATTATTATCAAATGCGGTTTTGATGAAGCAATCTTCATTAGAAGTGAGGCCCACAAAAACTTCGATATTTCTTCCGATGCATCTTCTCATAGCCGTCAACCTAGACCTTTGCTTTCATCAAACAAGTAAATATCTCAAGGTCTGTACTTTATAAAAGACATGGTATTGCTGCTTTAAGATCCGTAGCTGATATGTTGACAAAGAGTACACAAGATTCAATCAAAGCGATTGCCAAATGTCAACGTGTTATTGATGATGCTAATAGAAGTCCTCAATGATTCTATGTAATTTTTTTATTTGGGCACATGAATTGCCTTGTAATTTTCCTACTTTTTTTATTTGTGTATGTAATTGTGTGTATCATTGATATCGGATTTTAGGCTCATGAAATTTAATGCATGTTGACTAGTCAAACAAGTAGGGCACTACAACGAGATTGGGCCGGCCCACTTACAATAGTGTGGGACCCACTTTCATTTTGGGCCGGCCCACTTCTTTAGTAGGCCGGCCCGGTTACACGATAGTGGGATCCACATGCTTATTGGGCCGGCCCACTATCTTGTTGGGCCAGCCCATTTGGTATATGGTGGTCCCACATGGTAAATGGGCCGGCCCTTTAACAGAAAGGTGGGACCCACATGTGCTTTTGGCCCGGCCCACTATCTTGTTGGGCCGGCCCACTTGCTATATGGTGGACCCCACATACTAAATGGGCCGGCCCTTTAACGGAAGGTGGGACCCACATGGGTTTTTGGCCCGCCCACTATCTTGTTGGGCCGGCCCACTTGCTATATGGTGGACCCCACATACTAAATGGGCCGGCCTTTTAACGAGAAGGTGGGACCCACTCGTGCTTTTGGCCTGGCCCACTATCTTGTTGGGCCGGCCCACTTGCTATATGGTGGACCCCACACACCAAATGGGCCGGCCCTTTAACAGGAAAGTGGGACCCACTGTGTTTTTGGCCCGGCCCACTATCTTGTTGGGCCGGCCCACTTGCTATATGGTGGACCCCACATACTAAATGGGCCGACCCTTTAACTGGAAAGTGGGACCCACCGGTGTTTTTGGGCCGGCCCACTTGCTACACGGTGGACCCCACACACTAAATGGGCCGGCCCTTTAACGAGGAAAGTGGGACCCACTCGTGTTTCGGCCCGGCCCACTTGCTTCTTGGGCCGGCCCGTAGGCTGTAAGGTGGACCCCACATGTTAAATGGGCCGGCCCATTTAAGTTTTGACCAGTCAACCTTAGAGGTTAGGCCCGGCCCACGTAACTAATGGGCCGGCCCAGCTATATAGTTGACCGGTCAAACTATGTCGACTGGCCCGGCCCGCTTAAGACGTGGCGAGCCTCGTGTGGGCCTACCATCTACCACGGGGTTTCGGCCGGTTAACGCCGTTAACCGCCGGCTAACGGCGTACCGCCACGTGTCGGCTTGCATGACGTCGGCGATCAACGGGCTCCCGGAAACACTTGCGCAACGGTCCGATTTTCCGTGGCGGAAGGGCGCCCAAGCGCGACGGACCGAAAAAAACGTCGTTGGACTTTGCTTGACGCAGTTTCCACAACAGAACCCATATCGTCGGGTTAGGCCCATGGGCGACGAAAAATACCCCTTAGCGGACGATTTTGAGACGTTGTCTATCAGAACTTTTCTTGTAGTGTGCTCCCTTACAGGAGGGAGTCTCCCTACCACGACTACGTGACATGTTTGAAGTGAGATCCTTGCTTTTTATTTTTTGGGGCCGATCGCAGGGATCGGCCTTGCCACGTATATCGATGGATGTTGCTCTTGCTACTCTATCGAGCCGGTGGATAAGACCAGCCTCACCCCGTTTTTTGTCACCTCGATGCGATCACAGCCGTCCAAACTGATTCCAGAGAGCGGCTCTTGGTCTTCCGAGTCCCAAATGTTCATGCCGGCTATTGAGACATCGATCGAGTCATCTGCATGTACGACCTCTACGTCGTCTCCATCCCACTGTATCAAGCATTGGTGCATTGTAGATGGAATGCAGCAGTTGGCGTGAATCCAATCCCTTCCTAACAGGACAGCGTAGGTGCTCTTGCTGTCGACGATGAAGAATGTTGTTGGGATCGTTTTTCGGCCTATGGTTAGATCCACGTTCAGGACACCTTGCGTCCCTGATGCTTGGCCGTTGAAGTCGTTTAGTGTGACGTTGGTCTTGATCAGATCGGCACTGGAGCGTCCCAAACGTCGTAGCATGGAATATGGCATTATATTGACCGCCGCTCCCGTGTCAACCAACATCCTGCCGACGGGCTGCCCATTGATATAACCCTTTAGGTACATGGCCTTCATGTGTTTGTAGCCCTTCTCCCGTGGCTTTTCAAAGATGACGGGCTGTGGACCGCAGTCAAACTGTGCTATCGGCACTTCTTCGGCTCTCGGGGCACGAAACTCGATGGAAGGATGAACACCATGTTTGTGCCGGCCGATGTACTCACATCGGCTTTTTCTTGCTTGGGACGCCAAACTTTCTTTGGTGGACGACTCTCTTCATCCAAAGTCTGCTGAATTTTCACGGCCAGATCGGGCCGCGCTTTCCTCTTCGGCAGGATGCCGAACTGGTCTCTCAAGATAGTGCTGATCTGCTCCATGGTATTAGCTGTAGGGACCGAGCCTTCATGACTCGTCCCAGTAGCATATTTAGCCAGCCATGCTTGTTTGTCAGCATCTACTCCAGAAATCTCTGTTGGTGCGATCTGGCTTGTGCGCGCCAAGACATTGCAGTCCGGCACGTATGTGCACACGTATCCATGTGGGATCTCCTTGGGCGGCTCAATATAGGAATTGGCAGTCGCTAGGATCGCCTCCAACCTTGTAGACAACGTACGCCGGTGAACCCGGCGGCTCTGGCGCTGCGAGGGCGAATGGCAGCGGCGGTCTAATCTGGAGTGGTATCTCTCCCTGGTGAGTCCCCAGGGTAGGTCCCGACGGAGAGTACCGATGCTTCATGATCTCTTGCACCACTCGGACCGCAACGCGCTCAAAAGCGTTCACCAAGCTCTCGGAATGGCGGTGTAGGGAATGAGCTACCATGTAATTAATCTCCTGGCGTAGAGCTCTGGTGCATTCCTCTGAAGAGGTAGAGAGGTCTACTTCATCGAGAGCACCTTCAGGGGAGAACCCTTTCCATCTGATGCCATGTGAACGGGTCTTCATGAAAGAGCCGATGAGATCAGCTTCCAAGATGGCTTTCATCTCATCGTACTTCTTCTTGTGTTCCTCCGGCAGATCTGCGTACATGACTGGTTCGCCCACCACCTCATCCGCAGCTTTTGACATGGTTGCTGCAGATGTCGACGTAGTGGTTGCCGTAGAGGGTCCCACCGGCGTGCCGAGAATGTGTTGCTTGTCAAAAACCCACCGGCGAGTAGCGACGGGCAACACCGTAGAGCCGGGAGGCTCCCGGGATTGCGGTGGACCCTGGTCCCTCGGGCGACGGCCCGCAATGCCTTCCGGCACACGTCCCGGTGCTTACGAGGGCGTGCCACCCGATACCCGGTCGGGAAGGTGATGGATTGCTTCGACTAGTTTCTGCATGGCAAACACGTAAACATTAAATACGAGCCCCGATTGGCTCTTAAGTTGTTCGTGGATCGGCTCAAAGAGCCGATTGCCCCATGGTTCATGTTAGATTTATAAGGACATGGGGATCATGCTTTATCAATATCAAGCTAAACTAATCTACGATAGTCTAGGGTTTTCACCGTATAATCGGAACATCCTATGTGTAGTTGAGCCTAGCAGATACGTAAGATGATGGAAAACCAGCCCTAAAGAGGCCTAAAAACCAACGTGAAGTTGATCCCGGAACAATCCCTCTAGAGCTTAATAAACCACACCTTACGCACTACCGGATCGTTCAACCCGTTTATAAGGCCTAACCATACGGATATCAAACCAATCCTTGAAGAACAAGGAGCAACTATAACGGATTAGATCTACTAAATAACGAACAAGCAAGATGCTGCCCTTACACCTAAAATAGGTGTAAGGGCAGCTAGATATCGAGGGGCAGCGTAGCTAAACAAGTACATCGTGAAAGCATCGACGTCAACCCCAAGACACCTGAGATAAGGGTGTTGCTCGCCATCAAAAAGGCTTCAGCACGAGCAACACCAACAACGAATAAACTGATACTGCCTAGATCGCAAGATGCGATCTAGGCAGCATGTTGCTTACCCGGGAGAAAACCCTCGAAACAAGGGGTGGCGATGCGCCTAGATTGATTTGTTGTGAACGTGATCGTCCTCCTTTCTCAATAACCCTAGATACATATTTATAGTCCGTAGACTTTCTAACTTGGGAATAAACCCAACCGTGTACGAGCTAAACTCTATCTCTTAATTCTAACCGACACGTAACCTACTATAATTTACAGATACACGGGCAATCTTGCCCAAACTTCTTGTACAAGGCCGGTTCGGGAATATTTTCCGTGCATATCCTCTAAGCCCATTTAATCACGGCCCATCTCCAGACTTGGTTAAATTCTGGTGATAACAAATCTCCTCTCCATCAACCAATAGGTTGAGTAATAAAAATCCCAGGTTATCATGTATTGAAGAAAGGAGAAGAAAACCAGGAGATAAGGGAAAGAGGGGAAGTTGACGGAAGAAGCTAAAATCAAACACCGGGCACAACCCCACAAGCTAGGTTATGAAGTCCATATCCACTACCTTGTCTTCTTGAAGCCGTGGTTCCACCATCTTGGTGCTATTGCTTCAATCCCTAGTGGAAGAAGATTTAGTTGGCTTTGGCTAGTGGATTTTCCTCTCAAGTTGAGAGAGTTTCCACGTAAAAAACGATTTGTGTCACTGTGTGTTAATTTGATAGTTCTACTGCTGTTTTGAGAAGCCGTCTATCTACCATAGACAATGTCTAGGGTTAGCATAGAGCTTCTCTCCTAAGAGGAGACAAGATCTATGGTTAGGAAGAGCAATGAAGTGTCATGTTTCTTAAATATGTTTGATGAATATATTTTCTTCTCACACGAGTAACGAGCAATGATGCGCGAGTTAGTAGACAGTGGTGCTAAAGTAATGCATTGGTTTTGATGCGTATTTTCAGATCACGTTAAGAGTGTGTTAATCTCTACTTGCGAGTTAGTTGTTCCCTATTAGTTTTCCCAATAGATTTGCATCAGAGCTCAAGATTACTCAGAGGTTACTGATCGCAATGGCTTTAGAAAAAGGTACTACCACATCTAGCATGATAAAACTTGATTCTTCCAATTACTCATTATTAAAATAGCCTAACCTTTTCCATTAGTCCAGACTCTTGAAAACTTGGTTAGTGCATTGATGGCGCGTGATGCACACGTCCGTTGGGAACCCCAAGTGGAAGGTGTGATGCGCACAGCAGCAAGTTTTCCCTCAGTAAGAAACCAAGGTTATCGAACCAGTAGGAGATGAAGGCCACGTGAAGGTTGTTGGTGAAGGAGTGTAGTGCGGCGCAACACCAGGGATTCCGGCGCCAACGTGGAACCTGCACAACACAATCAAGAAACTTTGCCCCAACTTAACAGTGAGGTTGTCAACCTCACCGGCTTGCTGTAAACAAAGGATTAAACGTATGGTGTGGAGAATGGTGTTTGTTTGCAAAGAACAACAGAGAACATTGATTGCAGTAGGTTGTATTTCAGATGTAAAAGAATGGACCGGGGTCCACAGTTCACGAGTGGTGTCTCTCCAATAAGATAAATAACATGTTGGGTGAACAAATTACAGTTGGGCAATTGACAAATAGAGAGGGCATAACAATGCACATACATATCATGATGACTACTATGAGATTTACTTAGGGCATTACGACAAAGAACATAGACCGCTATCCAGCATGCATCTATGCCTAAAAAGTCCACCTTCGGGTTAGCATCTGCACCCCTAAAAAGCATTGATGTTTTATCCCTAGTGGCAACAGCACATCCACAACCTTAGGGGTTGCTGTCACTCCCCCATATTCAATGGAGACATGAACCCACTATCGAGCATAAATACTCCCTCTTGGAGTTACAAGTATCAACTTGGCCAGAGCCTCTACTATCAACGGAGAGCATGCAAGATCATAAACAACACATATATGATAGATCGATAATCAACTTGACATAGTATTCCATATTCATCGGATCCCAACAAACACAACATGTAGCTTTACAAATAGATGATCTTGATAATGATAGGCAGCTCACAAGATCTAAACATGATAGCACAAGAGGAGAAGACAACCATCTAGCTACTACTATGGACCCATAGTCCAAGGATGAACTACTCACGCATCAGTCCGGAGGCGGGCATGGTGATGTAGAGCCCTCCGGTGATGATTCCCCTTTCCGGCAGGGTGCCAGAGGTGATCTTCAGAACCCCCCGAGATGGGGTTCACGGCGGCGGCGTCTCAGTAACTTTTCTCGTATCGTGGCTCTCGGTACTAGGGTTTTCACGACGGAAGAATTATATAGGCGAAGGGGCAGAGTCGGGGGACGCTCGAGGGGCCCACCCCATATGGCGGCGCGGCCAGGGGTAGGGCCGCGCCCCCCTATGGTGTGGCCGCCTCGTGGCCCCTCTTCGTCTCCTCTTCGGTGTTCTGGAAGGCTCCGTGGAAAATAAGACCGTGGGCTTTTGTTTCGTCCAATTCCGAGAATATTTCCTATGTAGGATTTCTGAAACCAAAAACAGCGAGAAAACGAGAACCGGCGCTTCGGCATCTTGTTAATAGGTTAGTACCGGAAAATGCATCAAAATGATGTAAAGTGTATGTAAAACATGTGAGTATTGTCATAAAACTAGCATGGAACATAAGAAATTATAGATACGTTTGAGACGTGTCAAGCATCCCCAAGCTTAGTTCCTACTCGCCCTCGAGTAGGTAAATGGTAAAAAGGATAATTTCTGAAGTGACATGCTACTATCATAATCTTGATCAATACTATTGTAAAGCATATGAGATGAATGAAGTGATTCAAAGCAATGGTAAAGATAATGACTAAACAACTGAATCATACAGCAAAGACATTTCATGAATAGTACTTTCAAGAAAAGCATCAACAAGTCTTGCATAAGAGTTAACTCATAAAGCAATAGATTCTTAATAAGAGGTTTTGAAACAACACAAAGGAAGATTTAAGTTTCAGCAGTTGCTTTCAACTTTCAACATGTATATCTCATGGATAATTGTCAACACAAAGTAATATGATGAGTCCAAATAAGTAAGTATGTAAGAATCAATGCACACAGTTGGCACAAGTGTTTGATTCTAAGATAGAAAGAAGTAGGTAAACTGACTCAACATAAAGTAAAAGAAGGGCCCTTCGCAGAGGGAAGCAGAGATTACTTATGTGCTAGAGCTTTTTATTTTGAAAACATGGAAACAATTTTGTCAACGGTAGTAATAATTCATATGTGTTATGCATAAAACCTCCTATAAGTTGCAAGCCTCATGCATCGAATACTAATAGTGCCCGCTCCTTGTCCTAATTAGCTCGGATTTCCATGGATTATCATTGCATTACATATGTTTCAACCAAGTGTCGCAAAGGGGTACCTCTATGCCACCTGTACAAAGGTCCAAGGAGATAGATCGCATTTGATTTCTCGATTTTGATAGATCTCAACTTGAGGACATCCATACCGGGACAACATAGAAAATAGATAATGGACTCCTCTTTAATGCTTAAAGCATTCAACAACAGAATATTCTCATAAGAGATTTGAGGATTAATGTCCAAGCTGAAACTTCCACCATGATACATGGCTTTGGTTGGCGGCCCAATGTTCTTCTCTAACAATATGCATACTCAAACCATTTAACTCATGGCAAATCTCCCTTACTTCAGACAAGACGAACATGCATAGCAACTCACATGATATTCAACAAAGGGTGTGACAGGTTGATGGCGTCCCCAGATAACATGGTTACCGCTCAACAAGCAACTTATAAGAAATAAGATACATAAGCGACATATTCATTACCACAATAGTTTTTTAGGCTACTTTCCCATGAGCTATGTATTGCAAAGACAAGGAATGAAATTTTTAAAGGTAGCACGCAAGCAATTTACTTTGGAATGGCGAGAAAAATACCACATAGTAGGTAGTTATGGTGGACACAAATGGCATAAGTTTTGGCTCAAGGTTTTGGATGCACGAGAAGCAATCCCTCTCGATACAAGGCTTTGGCTAGCAAGGTTGTTTGAAGAAAACACAAGTATGAACCGGTACAGAAAAACTTACATAAGAACATATTGCAAGCATTATAAGACTCTACACTGTCTTCCTTGTTGTTCAAACACTTTTACCAGAAAAATATCTAGACTTTAGAGAGACCAATCATGCAAACCAAATTTCAACAAGCTCTACGGTAGTTCTCCACTAATAGGTTTAAACTACATGATGCAAGAGCTTAAACATGATCTACTTGAGAGCTCAAAACAATTGCCAAGTATCAAATTATTCAAGACAATATACCAATTACCACATGAAGAGCTCAAAACATGATCTACTTGAGAGCTCAAAACAATCTTCCGCTTTTGGGCTGCTCGAGATGTTTGGACCCTTTTCACTTGCGGCCTGTTTGCAAATCCCAGGTGAGATGCCGAGGTTGTTACAATTATGGACATATCAAGAAAAACTGTTTACGGAAAAAAGGAAAAACACTGATTTTTCGCATTAAATCCAAACCACCTGGGAAAGAGACACATTCATCCCCTGCCCCTTCCTTTGCCGCTCCGCCTCCCAACCCTTTTGCATCTGCTGCACCGCCTCCACCGCCACCACCTCCACCACCTCCGCCACCTCCACCTGCTTGCTGCCCCCGTCCTGACGACGGTGGACTGATGGCGAACTACCCCTGTGACCCTCACCCTCATCTCCCTCCTGGCGCGGACATTGTGCCGCATTGTGTTCATCATCGACGCAGGGCTTTTCACGTCTTCACCAACACGCCGCTGCTCAACTGCGACGACTGGGCAATCGTCGTCCTCGAACCTGAATCCGACCCTGCACAGTTCACTGGTGATGCTGCTCTCATCCGTGGCTTCCTCAACAATCAGGGTTATCACGTCCGTCAGATGACAAGGTCAGCCATGGGTGCGGCATTAGTTCAGTTCTCTGACACCTGTTCTAGAGATGCTGCGATAGATCGTAGTCCTTTCTTCATTGGTGATAGCATCTTAAGGGTTATTCCCCAGGACCGTGGTCTGAATCATAGAAATTGCACTTTTACTCATGATGTTTGGCTTATGATGGTTAATTACCCCCAAGAGGCATGGCATGTTGAAAAGATTAAGGAATCTGTTAGTGAATTTGGCAAATTTTTGGTTTGGAATCGTGATGGATCAAACAGAGCTAGAATCCTAGTTAAGGTTAGAGTTCTCGATCTCCTGGAGGTCCCTATCGGTCTAGTGTTATGTCGAATACTAGTGATGAGGGTCATGGTCACTCTTGGACCGTGGTCAATTATATTACGCAAGCCAAGCTCATTGGAGGACTTGGTGGTGATGAAGATCCTCTGCCACCGATGGAGGAAACCCTCATCCACTACCAAACATTCCTTTTGGTGGTATTTGGGATGACTTGGTTCATGAGAACAATGAGATGCGGGATAATGTTGCACCAAATCAAGGAAATGTTGCACCTGGTGGTAATGCTTGCTCCAGCTGGCTGATGGGGAACCCATGGTGCATACCCCTCCCCAAGCCTCTCGTGCATAACGAGTCAAAACAATCATAACCAGGATATTGAGCCTGCTTGTGGAGGCGCTTGATGCTCTTGCGACCTATCATAGCATGCTCACGAGATGTTCTCGTTGCTTTCCCGGATGCTTTGGGCAAACTTGGTAATGAAAATGTTACAGGAGCTAGAATCCAGATGATTGATGTTACCGCTCGAAGAATATTCAGAGAGAAAATGTGTTGTCACAGATGTTCATCGCACGACGAGTGCACCTGCTAATAAATCCTCTGTCATCATATCTGAGATCTATGATAGTCAAGCCACTACTTCAGCTGTTCTTCCTTCACATATTCTTCCTTCTGAAGAAATCCCTGATGTGGCTATGCCTGATGTCATGTATGAGAGCAACAACACTGTTATGGATACACCAGTTGGCAAGAGGAAAAATGAGCAAGCCCCTGTGGATGTCAAGGAAGTCGAGCGCGATAGAAGAATTGTTGTTATCTCTCGCTGGTTACAAGGATAAAGAAGCTGCAGATGCAGCAATGGCAAGGGAGCTTGAGAAAGAGCAACGAGAATGAAGCTAGAAAAGGAAAAGACAAGGGAAAGGAAAAAGAGAAGAAAAAGGCATCTACAAAGGTTGCTAAGAAAAATCTCAACTCTGAATTTGATGTGGAGATTATTGATAGGACTGCCCCTCCTCCTCCAGAACTACCAATCAAGATTGTTCAGAATATTGTTGTGGATCAGTGCCAGATCCCTCCTAGTGAGGTGACTGATGAAAAGCTTCTTGCCAAGAGTGGCTAAATGTATTGCCACCTTATTCCTGATCAGTTGGGTTGTCTGTCATACAACCTAGTTATCCCTAGTTTATTATCATGCTTCAACTGTTCTTCAGTAATGGAGGACAATACTTTTGTAATATGTGACAATTCTTCTGTCACATTTGGTGATGCTTTCAGACATTTATGTGGTGGCAGTGATGATACTTATTTTGGTCCTGTAATAATGGATATCTATGCTATGGTTATTATTAATATTTCTATGAGTTGCTCTTGCTCTTGTCATGTCAGTAACGATGATTTTTGGTGTATGATGAAACATAAATGCACAACAGTTATGATCTGTGTTGGTATCATGGTTATGACAGTCTGTTTTGCTGTGTATGATTACTATTTGAAAGGGATTTTATCTGTGAAGAATGTGATTTATGAGTGGTTAGTTATGCTGCCACTGGGCTGTTTATATCACACAGAAGAGTTTATTAAATGAGTCTCTCATGGAATATACTAAACTAGAATATTGGAGGGATTAATTCTCAAGAAAGGTGGGATGATATCAAACAAAGAGTGGAGGAATGCAACTGCAATATTATTTGCTTACAAGAAACAAAAAGGGAGCATTTTGAATTATCACATCTGAGGAACTTTTGTCACAAGAAGTTCAACAAATATGCTTTCACTCCCTCAATTGGTAGTTCTGGTGGCATTATTACAATATGGAATGGGAATCTATTTGAGGGCACAATTATTTCTCAAAGCATTTTTCAAGTTACTGTGAAGCTCAAATGTAGAATGTCTGGCAAAATCTGGTATCTAACCAACATCTATGGACCTGCTCACAATGAAAATAGAGAGGATTTCTTTAATTTGATGGCAGATCTTGACTCTTCTGATTACCATTACTGGATGATTATGGGTGACTTTAATTTAATCAGAAATCCAGGTGATAGGAATAGGAGTGGAGGAGACTCAAATAATATGTTACTTTTCAACACTGTCATACAAGTTCATGATCTTGAAGAAATACCACTAAAAGGAAGATCTTATACATGGAGCAATATGCAGCAGAATCCACTCTTGGAAAAACTTGATTGGGTGTTTACTTCGCCTCATGGACATTTGAATTCCCCAATACTTTGTCCTATCCACTCTCAAGAATGGGGTCTGATCATATTCCTATACATGTGCAAATTGGTACTGATATTCCAAAAACAAACCTGTTCAGATTTGAAGACTATTGGGTTGAGTTTGAAGGATTTCTAGATATTGTGAAAGTCAATTGGGAAACAGCTGCTTACAGAAATGATTCTGCACTTATGTTAAATGGAAAATTCAAGAAGCTTAGAGTTGGGCTGAAGAAATGGAGCAGAAATTTCTCTAATTTGACTAAAATCATTACCAAGTGTAACTATACTCTAGCTCTTTTGGATGGATTGGAGGATCAAAGAAGATTATCTACTGTGGAGAAGAATTTTCAGAGAATTCTGAATAATCATACAAGAAAATTATTGGAAGCAAAAAGAATTTATTGGAAGAATAGAGCAAAAATCAGATGGGCCACCCTAAGAGATGAAAACACAAGATATTTCCACAGTATTGCAACTAAGAGCTATAGAAGAAATTTGATTACCTCCATTAAAGCTGTTGATGGGTCAGTAGTGTACAATCATGATCATAAAGCTGCAATCATTTGGGAATCATACAGGAAAGATTGGGAGTCAGTGAAAATGCACAAATGCACATCAATCTTGAAAATATTATTCATCCAAGGGACTTGGCACATTTGGATACTCCTTTCACTAGGGAGGAAATTGATGATGTTATAAAAGAGTTTCCCACTGATAAATCCCCAGGGCCCGATGGTTTTAATGGAAAATTCATGAAGAGGTGTTGGCAAATTATTAAAGAGGACTTCTATAAACCGATAGATGATTTCTATAATGAGAAAATCAACTCTGGAAAGTATCAACACTGCCTTTATCACTCTTATACCTAAGGTAGCAGACCCTGAGAATATGAATGATTTTAGACCAATATCCTTGGTTAGTCTACCTCTCAAAATTATTACAAAGCTTATGGCTAATAGAATGCAGAAGGAGATCATTTCTTTAGTTCATCAGAACCAGTATGGATTTATTAAAGGGAGGAATATTCAGGATTGTCTTGGTTAGACTTTTGAGTATCTACATATATGTCATTTATCCAAGAGACCCATCATTATACTCAAAATTGACTTTGAGAAGGCTTTTGATAAGGTGGATTATAATGCAGTTATTAGCATGTTGAGAGCAAGAGGATTTGGACAAAAGTGGGTCAAACTTGTATCCAGCATTTTACACTCAGCATCTACATCAGTATTGTTAAATGGGGTACCAGGGAAGAAAATAATTTGCAAAAGAGGTGTGAGACAGGGGGATCCCCTATCACCTATTTTATTTGTCAACACTGCACATTTGTTACAAAGTGCAATCAATGACGCATGGCAGAATGGAATTATTAATCTCCCACTGGCTGATGATTTTGGACAGAAATTTCCTATAGTTCAATATGCGAGATGATACACTTATGATTATGCCAGTGATAATAACCAACTCATCCACCTGAAGAATATTCTGCAAATATTCGAGTGCATCCACCGGACTACATGTGAATTATCACAAGACTACCCTTGTGCCTATCAATATTGATAATGCAAGAGCTACTGAACTGGCAAATATATTTGGATGCAAGGTTGAGAGCTTGCCCTTTACATATTTGGGATTACCTCTTGGCACAACAAGGCCATCAGTATCTGACCTTATGCCTATGGTATCAAGAATTGATAAGAAGCTATCTGGAATTTCATCACTGATGTCTTATACTGGAAAGCTTACATTATTAAACTCAGTGATTCAATCTTTACCTATGTATGCAATGTGCTCATTTAAAGTACCAGTCACTATATTTGTTCACTTTGAAAAGAATGGAAGAAAGTTTCTTTGGTCTGACAGAGAAAATAAAATTCAAGGAAAATGCTTAGCAAGCTGGGACATGATGTGCAAACCAAAAGATCAAGGAGGGCTAGGAATCTTGAATCTCAGAATACGTAATCGAGGCCCTTCTCATGAAAAACCTACACAAATTCTATAACAATGCAGACATCCCTTGGGTCAAATTGATATGGCATGCTTATTATGAAAACAGAGGTACTCCACAAACAATCAGCACAAAGGCCTCCTTTTGGTGGAGAGACTGTTTGACTTTTCAGGATAAATACAAGGAGATGACAAATGTGGATATAAATAATGGAAAATCAGTAATCCTATGGAAGGACAGTTGGAATAGTGATATCAGGCAGGACATATATCCCCATCTACACTCATTTGCTAAGAATCAAAAGATCACAATCCAAAAGGCAGTTGAAGTTACTAATGAAAATATATATGATATGTTCCATCTTCCCCTCAGCACTGTTGCTCATGAAGAACTACACAATTTGGAACAGGAATTACTGGACTTAAGCATTACTGAAACGGATGATATTTGGTCTTTCAATTGGGGCAGTAATTTTTCTACAAAGAAGGTTTACAAGGAACGTATTGGCAATCACTCACCACCAGATTGCATCACTTCAATATGGAAAACTTGTAACATTCCTAGGCATAAATTCTTTGCCTGGCTCTTACTCAATGGTAGACTCAACACAAAGGAGATGATGAAGCACAAGCACTTTTATGTGGAGTTCTCTGATTGCATCTTATGTGAGACTTGCCCTGAGGAAACAAATATGCACTTATTCTTTGAATGTACTTTCAGTCAAAGCTTCGGTGGGCTCTCGGTATAGAATGGAATGTTGATCCGGATCTCTATCGGATGATGAACGATGCCAAAAGAAGGATGTCCTTGGATTTCTTTATGGAAATAATGATCATAGGATGTTGGAGTATTTGGGACCAACGGAATGATGCTATATTCAATGGGAATCCGCCAAATATTCAGAGATGTATTAGCAAATTTAGAACCACTTTCACTCTAACTATGCATAGAGCTAAGCCTAGTCTTAAGGAAGGTATGCAATCATGGATTGGCACCCTATGAACTTGTAATAAGTGATTCACCATTGTAAATATTCACCCCATTATTTAATAGAAAATGACACAGTAGGGAGCCTTTCCCTACTGTATTTGTGTCAAAAAAAAAATTACCACATGAAGCATTTTCTGTTTCCAACCAAATAGCAATAAATGAAGCGGCTTTCAACTTTCGCCATGAACATTAAAAGTAAAACTAAGAACACCAGTGTTCAATATGAAAAAGCGGAGCGTGTCTTTCTCCCACACAAGGAATGCTAGGATCCGAATTTATTCAAACACAAACAAAAATAAAAGCACACAGACGCTCCAAGTAAAGCACATAAGATGTGACGGAATAAAAATATAGTTTCACTAGAGGTGACCTGATAAGTTGTTGATGAAGAAGGGGATTCCTTGGGCATCCCCAATCTTAGATGCTTGAGTATTATTGAAATATGCAGGGATGAACCACGGGGGCATCCCCAAGCTTAAACTTTTCACTCTTCTTGATCATATTATATCATCCTCCTCTCTTGATCCTTGAAAACTTCCTTCACACCAAACTCAAAACAATATCATTAGAGGGTTAGTGCATAATCGAAGATTCACATGTTCAGAGAGGACATAATCATTCCCAACACTTCTGGACATTACCCAAGGCTACTGAAATTTAATGGAGCAAAGAAATCCACTCAAACACAGTAAAAGAGCAATGTGAAATAAAAGGCAGAATCTGTCAAAACAGAACAGTCCGTAAAGACGAATTTTTTCGAGGCACTTAACATGCTCAGATGAAGAAGCTCAGATTGAATGAAAGTTGCGTACATATCTGAGGATTACTCATGAATTTTTTCAGATTTTTTAGATTCTCCTACAGAGAGATCAACTCAAATTCGTGACAGCTAAAAATCTGTTTCTCGCGAGAAATCCAAATCTAGTATCAACTTTACTATCAAAGACTTTACTTGGCACAACAATACAATAAAGTAAAGATTCAAAGGTATTGATACAGTAGTAACAAGCACCTTGACTCAAATATAAAACAAAAATTGCAGAAATAAAATAATGGGTTGTCTCCCATAAGCGCTTTTTTTAACGCCGTTCAGCTAGGCGCAGAAAGTGTAAATCAAGTAACATCAAGAGATGCAGCATTAACATTATTATCAGGGGCTTTGCGCCTACCCTTCTTACTCTTATTCTTACTCTTTGGTCTAGGGAATACATGACCGCATCCGGGTGTAGAGGTAAAATTTAGAGTGCCCTTTCCCACATCTATGGTTGCTCCCAAGAGTTTCAGCAGGGATCTTCCAAGTGTGATTTGTCATGTCCCTACACATTTAATAACGAGATAATCAGTGGATACCGTTCTTCCAAGAAAGGTTGTGAACACACCTTCAGCTATCCCCTTAGGAATAATAACAGAATTATCAGTAAGAGTTATTCCTTCTCCACCTTCAGTAAGTCCCCAAAGTGTCAAAAATTCATAGATACTTTTAGGCATAAGGCAAAACTCAGACATAATATCACAACGGGCATAAAAAGTTTCACCACAAATAGCAACCTTAATAGTAGGGACCCACATTGAAGGTTCAAAGTTTACTGGAACATAATCATAATATTCACGAATCTGATTATACTCTTCTTTTAAACAAGATATATTTGTTTCGAGAGTGTTTAATCTATCATGAATGCTAGCAAGAGATGAATCAAATTTATTAGCTGGGCTAGATGATGCAACAAATTTTTTTATGGCATTAAAAGCTTGATCCCCATCGCAGTGAAGGAAATCTCCTCCCACTACAGCATCCAAAGCATAACTATAGCGAAGACTAAGTCCAAAATAAAAGTTGCTAAGAAGCAGGCTTAGAGTCATTTTAGGTTCAGTTTTACCATAAGAATCAAAAATTCTAGACCAAGCATCTTTAAAACTCTCCTCATCCCCTTGTTTAAAAGTAAAGATCAATTCCTCAGGTGACAGAGTAACAAGTACAGGACTAGACATGATAACAGATTAAATGCAAGTAACTAATTTTTGTGTGTTTTTGATATAAAGAAAGCAAACAAGACAGAAAATAAAATAAAGCAAGACAATAAACAAAGTAAAGAGATTGGGTGTGAGAGACTCCCCTTGCAGCGTGTCTTGATCTCCCCGGCAACGGCGCCTGAAAAAGTCTTGATGGCGCGTGATGCACACGTCCGTTGGGAACCCCAAGAGGAAGATGTGATGCGCACAACAGCAAGTTTTCCCTCAGTAAGAAACCAAGGTTATCGACCCAGTAGGAGATGAAGGCCACGTGAAGGTTGTTGCTGAATGAGTGTAGTGCGGCGCAACACCAGGGATTCCGGCGCCAACGTGGAACCTGCACAACACAATCAAGATACTTTGCCCCAACTTAACTGTGAGGTTGTCAATCTCACCAGCTTGCTGTAAACAAAGGATTAAACATATGGTGTGGAGAATGATGTTTGTTTGCAAAGAACAACAGATAACAATGATTGCGGTAGGTTGTATTTCAGATGTAAAAGAATGGACCGGGGTCCACAGTTCACTAGTGGTGTCTCTCCAATAAGATAAATAACATGTTGGGTGAACAAATTACAGTTGGGCAATTGACAAATAGAGAGGGCATAACAATGCACATACATATCATGATGACTACTATGAGATTTACTTAGGGAATTACGACAAAGAACATAGACCGCTATCCAGCATGCATCTATGCCTAAAAAGTCCACCTTCGGGTTAGCATCCGCACCCCTTCCAGTATTAAGTTGCAAACAACAGACAATTGCATTAAGTATTGTACGTAATGTAAACAATACAAATATCCTTAGACAAAACATTGATGTTTTATCCCTAGTGGCAACAGCATATCCACAACCTTAGGGGTTGCTGTCACTCCCCCAGATTCAATGGAGACATGAATCCACTATCGAGCATAAATACTCCCTCTTGGAGTTACAAGTATCAACTTGGCCAGAGCCTCTACTAGCAACGGAGAGCATGCAAGAACATAAACAACACATATTGTAGGGATACGTTGCATCGAAAACAAAAAAATTCCTACCGCGAACACGCAATCCAAGCCAAGATGCAATCTAGAAGACGGTAGCAACGAGGGGATTATCGAGTCTCACCCTTGAAGAGATTCCAAAGCCTACAAGATGAGGCTCTTGTTGCTGCGGTAGACGTTCACTTGCCGCTTGCAAAAGCGCGTAGAAGATCTTGATCACGGCGCCACGAACGGGCAGCACCTCCGTACTCGGTCACACGTTCGGTTGTTGATGAAGACGACGTCCACCTCCCCGTTCCAGCGGGCAGCGGAAGTAGTAGCTCCTCTTGAATCCGACAGCACGACGGCGTGGTGTCGGTGGTGGTGGAGAATCCCGGCGGAGCTTCGCTAAGCGTGCGGGGAAGAAGGAGGAGTGGGGCGGCTAGGGTTTGGGGAGAGGGGGCGCCGGCCATCTAGGTGGTGCGGCCACCTTGTTGTGTTGGGGTGGCCGGCCCCCTCCCCTTGGCCCCTCATTATATAGGTGGAAGCCCCAAGTGTTGGACTACAAGTCTCCGAATAAGACCCGAACCCAAAACCTTCCATGTGATAGGGAAACCTACCCAAGGTGGGAATCCCACTTGGGGTGGATTCCCCCCTTCCATGTGGGGGGGTGGCCGCCCCCCTTAGGGGAGTCCACTTGTGACTCCTCCCCCTTAGGGTTGGCCGGCCATGGGAGGGGGAGTCCCTCCGAGACTCCGCCTTCCTTAGTGGTTTCTTCCGGACTTTTATAGAACCTTCTAGAACCTTCCATAGAACCTTCCGGATCATTTTAAATCTTATAAAATGACTTCCTATATATGAATCTTATTCTCCGGACCATTCCGGAACTCCTCGTGATGTCCGTGATCTCATCCGGGACTCCGAATAAATATTCGAACTCCATTCCATATTCAAGTTCTACCATTTCAACATCCAACCTTAAGTGTGTCACCCTACGGTTCGCGAACTATGCGGACATGGTTGAGTACTCACTCCGACCAATAACCAATAGTGGGATCTGGAGATCCATAATGGCTCCCACATATTCAACGATGACTTTAGTGATTGAATGAACCATTCACATATAATACCAATTCCCTTTGTCACACGATATTTTACTTGTCCGAGGTTTGATCATCGGTATCACTCTATACCTTGTTCAACCTCGTCTCCTGACAAGTACTCTTTACTCGTACCGTGGTATGTGGTCTCTTATGAACTTATTCATATGCTTGCAAGACATTAGACGACATTCCACCGAGAGGGCCCGAGTATATCTATCCGTCATCGGGATGGACAAATCCCACTCGTTGATCCATATGCCTCAACTCATACTTTCCGGATACTTAATCCCACCTTTATAACCACCCATTTACGCAGTGGCGTTTGATGTAATCAAAGTACCTTTCCGGTATAAGTGATTTACATGATCTCATGGTCATAAGGACTAGGTAACAATGTATCGAAAGCTTATAGCAAATAACTTAATGACGTGATCTTATGCTACGCTTAATTGGGTGTGTCCATTACATCATTCATACAATGATATAACCTTGTTATTAATAACATCCAATGTTCATGATTATGAAACTAATCATCCATTAATCAACAAGCTAGTTAAGAGGCATACTAGGGACTCTTTGTTGTTTACATATCACACATGTATCAATGTTTCGGTTAATACAATTATAGCATGATATATAAACATTCATCATAAACATAAAGATATATAATAACCACTTTTATTGTTGCCTCTTGGGCATATCTCCAACACATATATGATACATCGATAATCAACTTGACATAGTATTCCATATTCATCGGATCCCAACAAACACAACATGTAGCATTACAAATAGATGATCTTGATCATGATAGGCAGCTCACAAGATCTAAACATGATAGCACAAGAGGAGAAGACAACCATCTAGCTACCGCTATGGACCCATAGTCCAAGGATGAACTACTCACGCATCAGTCCGGAGGCGGGCATGGTGATGTAGAGCCCTCCGGTGATGATTCCCCTCTCCGGCGGGTGCCGGAGGTGATCTTCGTAACCCCCGAGATGGGGTTGACGACGGCGGCGTCTCGGCAACTTTTCTCGTATCGTGGCTCTCGGTACTAGGGTTTTCGCGACGGAAGGATTATATAGGCGAAGGGGCAGAGTCGGGGGACGCTCGAGGGGCCCACCCCATATGGCGGCGCAGCCAGGGGTGGGGCCACGCCCCCTATGGTGTGGCCGCCTCGTGGCCCCTCTTCGTCTCCTCTTCGGTGTTTTGGAAGGCTCCGTGGAAAATAAGACCGTGGGCTTTTGTTTCGTTCAATTCCGAGAATATTTCCTGTGTAGGATTTCTGAAACCAAAAACAGCAGAAAATAGGAACTGACGCTTCGGCATCTTGTTAATAGGTTAGTACCGGAAAATGCATCAAAATGATGTAAAGTGTATGTAAAACACGTGAGTATTGTCATAAAACTAGCATGGAACATAAGAAATTATAGATACGTTTGAGACCTATCATGCATCAATTTAATATGGTATCAGAGTCTTGAGGTCTAAATTTTAAGACCCGGGCAATGCACTATTTATTATAAAAAGAGTTGCGGCCTTTCCATTCCATGTTAAATTTAAAAATTATGCAAATCTAAAAATTATTTAAATTTGGAAATATTCAAATTTTAAAATTGTTCAAATTCATATATTATTTAAATTCTAAATTATTCAAATTTTGAAAATAACATAGAAAAAATGAAAAGAAAAACAAGAAAAAGTAAAATAACGTTTTTTTTCCTTTTTATTCTTTATTCTGTTTAAGTTCTGTCTTTTTTTAACTAACGTTTTTCTGTTTTGTATTCTGTTTTGTATAGATTTTAGAAATGTACGATTTTAAATTGTTCAAACTAGAAAATCGTTTCAAATTCAGAATTTATTTAAAATTCGAGAAATCGTTCAAAACTTAAAATCTGTTCGAAAAATTGAAATTCGTTCAAAACACGAAATTCGTTCAAATTTCGTTCAAATTTCAAAATCCATTCAAAATTCAAAATTCATTAAAATTTAAAAATTCGTTCGAATTTCAAAATTTGTTCAAATTTCAAAATTCGTTCAACTTCTAAAATTGTTCAAATTTCAAACTTTGGTCAAAAAATCGAATATGAACATTTTTTTATTTTGAACATTTTTCAAAATTAAAAATTTCGAAAATTATTTTTAAACAGAAATATAAAACGAGAAAAAAGAAACACAAAAAAAGGAAACAGAAAAAAAACTGAAAAACAAACAGAAAACTAAAAAACGAAGAAACCACAGCAAAAGGAAAAAACCGGAACGAAATATATGGGCCAGGCCCATAACCCACAAAGGGTCTGCGGTGACCGCTATACACCGACCTGGTCGGTGTATAGGATCCGCCCGGTGGTCCGGGGAGCTGCTTTACACCGACCTGGTCGGTGTATAACAGCCACCGACCACCCCCCAGGTTTATGTTGGGCCGGCCCACTATTTGCTGAGACTGATTTGCTGTGGATTCGGTGCGGACGGGCCGGCCCAAGTGTGTTTTTCTTTTTTCCTTTCTCATTTTTCTCTGTTTTAAATCTGAACAGTTTTAAATTTGAACAAAATTCGAATTGAACGATTTTTGAATTTGAACAAATTTAAAAAATTGAACGATTTTTGGGAGTTGAACAAATTTTGAAATTGAATGATTTTCGAATTTGAACAAATTTTGAAAATTGAACGATTTTTCGAATTTGAATAAATTTTGAAATTGAACGATTTTCAAATTTGAACAAATTTCGAAAATTGAACGATTTTCGAATTTGAACAAATTTTGAAAATTTAACGATTTTCAAATTTGCACAATTTTCGAATTTGAACAATTTTCGAATTTGAACATTTTCGAATTTGCACACTTTTTGACTTTGAACATTTTTGAAATTTAATTTTTTTTCAGTTTGAACAAAAAGAAGAAAGAAAAACAAAATAAGAAAGAAAACAGAAAAAAAAGGAAAAAAATAAAAAACGAAAAAAGAAACAGAAAACCAAAAAGACACAGCGAACTGGGCCTGGCCCATACCCGACCAGGGGGTGTGCGGTGGCCGGTAGCCACCGACCTGGTCGGTGTATAGGTTTTCCCTAGGTTTTCCCGGTGGTCCGTCCGTCCGTCGTAGGAACTAGTTTCATCAGGCTGGCGCCTGGCAGATCAGGTGTTGCGCAAAGATGGCCCAGGCGCAGTGTACTCCTGCTGGGCTTTATTTCTTTTTAGTTTCCACCCAGGCTGGGGTAAGATCCACGAGAGGCTGTGCAGCAAAGCTCCAGCCCAGCCTGTGTAGGACGACTGGGCTTTCTGTGTTTCTCCTTTCCAATATGCAACCTGACTGGGCTTTGATACAGCGCAGAAACGCCATGAACTGAAGAAATAAAAATACGCCACAAGGCGTATGAACTTTTTCCGTTTTGGAAGTATAGTCAACGATTTTTTTTAAGCACGCAGGTGTTCACAAATACGTATGTACACTTAACCCTATGAACGTATATACATTCTATCCATATGAGCAGTGGCGGAGCCAGAAATTGAACTGAGGGAGGTCGAAACTAAGCTCTAAATTTTTTTTTGACAGAAAAGAGCAAATGTATTCAACAAATGAGGTTCAAACAGATTCAATTTGCATATTTCATCAAGTACAACAACAAAATGACTATAAAAACAAGAATACCAAAATAGAGCCACATTTTGGTAAGATAGTATCATACCATTAAGTTGTATCTAAGCTTGGAAGACGAAAGCCCCGCGGAAGATGACCTCTGCGGTTGTTGTAGGAATGGAAACGTAGCATAATCTTCTTGTCATCAATTTTGGCAAATATATCTTTCTCAACATAGCAAATCATCAAATCATTGAGTCAATCATCCCCTATCTTGTTCCGAAGAGATGATTTTATAATATTCATCGCCGAGAAAACCCTCTCAACTGATGCTGTTGCCACAGGTAATGTCAAAGCAAGTGTAATAAGGCGGTAGACCATGGAAAGGTCTCATGGTATCTCTTCTGAACTAACTTGAGAGCAAGATCACTCAAACTGTCACAAGCTATGAAATCAGGACTACTCTTCATCACATCAACATATATATCCAGTTCACCAACCAATAGAGAACAATCATGTGAAGAGAAATCAGCAGAGTACATGGTTGCAAGCTCAACTAGCATATCATTATCAAAGTTGTTGAATGAGTCTCTAGGATCAAGGCATGCAGTGCACAATAATAGGCGTGTAGAAGCTTCAAAAAATCTATGATTTATCTCAACTATGTTTCTATCAAGCACTTCATTAAAGATTTCTACCTTGTAATGATGCAAGCAAGTAACCATCTTGCGTGAGCTCCTTGGGTAACCCCTAGATGCAATGTTATCATCCATATTCGGTATTGTAATATTTCTTCCACCACAAAAGTTAGTAGCAGCAAGCAATAGAGGCTCCCATCCATCATCTCTCAATTTCTGCAATGCATTTTTCACTGAGACAATCATATTCATGGCGCTCACTATATTCTGATCTTTGGATTGCAATGCGTTGGACAAACCATTTGTTAAACCAAGCAATCGAATCATCAAACTTGTCATACCATGCACTTAGAAATGACCGCTTATCCGGACCTTTGAGAAAATTATGACCATCTAAACGAGTACGGCCTCTCGACAAATATGCCATCTCATTTTGTCTCGGATTTCAGGGGTACCAAATGACTCAATTGGTCTCCGAATTCCAGGATCGGCAACCACATTTGCTAGATCAAAAATTTCAGCAACATTTGCCTACAACATTGGAAAGGAACTAAAATTTCAGGAACATTTGCCAAACCTAACCCCTGATTTCTACCTTACTGGATGCAAGCAACTATCAAAATTCAAGAACAGAGGGAAAATCAACCTGTAAGCGGACCCTTTTGCGTGATTGATCATCACCATCCTCCATCTGTCCGTGCAAACTGGAAGGGGAAAAGGGGGCGGGGCGGGGCGGGACCTGGCGGGGAGAGGCGGCGGCGGGCCGGGCAAGCAGGGCGGAACGGCGGGGAGACGCGGCGGTGAGGCGGGCGAGCTACCGGAGTGGGGCGGGGCGGCGGCGGCGGGGCTAGGTCTTCCTCCGTCGGCCGTCGCTTCTTGCCTGCCTCCGTCGCTGTTGCTCGACCTGGCTCGGGTTCGCTCGATACCGATTGGGTCGTGGCCTCCTGGGGGGTCTTTTTTTTTCGCCAGATACTGAGGGGGTCGGCCGACCCGGCTCGACCCGGTGGTGGCTCCGCCCGTGCATATGAGCACCTTCGAGAGACCGAGCCGGTATATCTTAAGGTTGATAAAGTCACCACTGACGTTTCGCTGTTAACGGGCACATCACCTGCCACTGAAAACATAGCGCTGAGTTAAATCCTTAAATTAATTCAGGTAATCGTGAACACACATGATAAATCTAGAACTTAAACATAGATGCGTATGACCACCAGAGTCAAGCTTAGTTTGGCTAGTCAATAAATATTAGTCTTTGTCTAGTACATGTATGCGAGTTCCTCTCATAGGGCCATGTTTTGCAGCTGCAAAGTCGTAATACCGTGAGACAAATCCGTGAAAACAATATAAGTCATTGGATTTATAATACTCCCTCCAGCCTTGAATATTTGTCGCAGAACATGGACAGATTATAGGTTAAATTTTGCCAGAACCTACTATTTTATCTGTCCATTAAATATGTCCGAGTTTTTATAAAATTTAGATGTACCTAGATGCTATTTAATGTCGAGATACATCTAAATTTAAATAAATTTGAGATAAATTTTATAGGACGACGAGAGTACTACAATTATTGGGTGTCTGAGGGAGTATCGAGATTGCACAGGGTTACACACGACACATGATGACAGGCACACACTTCTCCCACGCACGACCAACCACTATCGGTCGTCTTCCTCCTTCGCTCCCTTCCTCTCCCTCCCGGGTTGCCTCAGGCGGGGCGACTATGGAGGACCCTCCCCCACCCTAGCGAGCCGCCCTTGATCTACTCCCCATGTCCGCTGCCTCCATATTCGTCGACGGTGGCGGCCATGCCTAGCCTCTCAAAGATTTGGTGGGAGGAGGGGAGGGCAGGCGAGCTCCGACGGTCTCCTACGCACTAGGAGGGCCGTCAATGGGGCGACGATGTGCACCACAGGAGGCGGCGAAGGTCTTCTATGGCGGCACGTTGACCGGTGGCGGGGGGGGGCTCCTCCTCGCTACGCGGTCTGGCCGGATCTGGCGGAAGATCGCCCCAGTTATGCCATCTTCTTCCTCGACTGGCATGGCCGATGAGGTTCGGAGCGGCAGATCGAACAGGGTTCCTGCGGGTGGCGTGGGGGCTACTAGCTCGGCTTGAATAAAGGTGGTGGTCGTAGGGTTCCAACTTGCGCCAGGATGATGATTTATTGGATGCCTGTCCCCACGACCTAGATAGAGTGTCGTGTTTTGAAAGGCACCGCCGACGAACTCCACTGAGCGATTCATGTCTGGAGATTGTTGGATCGGGTGAGATTCAGTCATGCGCATCTATATTTTTTCTGACCGGTAGGTTTCAGAGAGACATGTGGGAAGCTCTGTTGGTTGTTACTGATACGTCTCCGACGTATCGATAATTTCTTATGTTCTATGCCATATTATTGATGATACCTACATGTTTTATGCACACTTTATGTCATATTCGTGCATTTTCTGGAACTAACCTATTAACAAGATGCCGAAGTGCCGGTTCCCGTTTTCTCGCTGTTTTTGGTTTCAGAAATCCTAGTAACGAAATATTCTCGGAATTGGACGAAACGAAGACCCGGGGGCCTATTTTTCCACGGAGCTTCCGGAAGACCGAAGAACACACGAAGTGGGGCCACGAGGTGGCCAAACCACGAGGCCGCGCGGCCCGGGGGGCCCGCGCCGCCCTATGGTGTGGCCCCCTCGTCCGGCCCCCGACTCCGCCCTTCCGCCTACTTAAAGCCTCCGTCGCGAAACCCACGATGCGAAAAACCACGATACGGAAAACCTTACCGAGACGCCGCCGCCGCCGATCCCATCTCGGGGGATTCGGAGATCTCCTCCGGCACCCTGCCGGAGAGGGGATTCATCTCCCGGAGGACTCTACACCGCCATGGTCGCCTCCGGAGTGATGAGTGAGTAGTTCACCCCTGGACTATGGGTCCATAGCAGTAGCTAGATGGTTGTCTTCTCCTCATTGTGCTTCATTGTTGGATCTTGTGAGCTGCCTAACATGATCAAGATCATCTATCCGTAATTCTATATGTTGTGTTTGTCGGGATCCGATGGATAGAGAATACCATGTCATGTTAATTATCAAGTTATTACATATGTGTTGTTTATGATCTTGCATGCTCTCCGTTATTAGTAGAGGCTCGGCCAAGTTGATACTTTTAACTCCAAGAGGGAGTATTTATGCTCGATAGTGGGTTCATGCCTGCATTGACACTCGGGGAGTGACGAAACCCCTAAGGTTGTGTTGTGCTTGTTGCCACTAGGGATAAAACATTGGCGCTATGTCCGAGGATGTAGTTGTTGATTACATTACGCACCATACTTAATGCAATTGTCTCGTTGTTAGCAACTTAATACCGGAGGGGTTCGGATGATAACCTCGAAGGTGGACTTTTTAGGCATAGATGCAGTTGGATGGCGGTCTATGTACTTTGTCGTAATGCCCAATTAAATCTCACTATACTTATCATGTCATGTATGTGCATTGTTATGCCCTCTTTATTTGTCAATTGTCCGACCGTAATTTGTTCACCCAACATGCTTTTATCTTATGGGAGAGACACCTCTAGTGAACTGTGGACCCCGGTCCATTCTTTAATACTTGAAATACAAATCTGCTGCAATACTTGTTTTTACTATTTTCTCTCGCAAACAATCATCTTCCACACAATACGGTTAATCCTTTGTTACAGCAAGCCGGTGAGATTGACAACCTCACTCGTTTCGTTGGGGCAAAGTACTTTGGTTGTGTTGTGCAGGTTCCACGTTGGCGCCGGAATCTCCGGTGTTGCGCCGCACTACATCCCGCCGCCATCAACCTTCAACGTGCTTCTTGACTCCTACTGGTTCGATTAAACCTTGGTTTCTAACCGAGGGAAACTTGCCGCTGTGCGCATCACACCTTCCTCTTGGGGTTCCCAACGGACGTGTCAACTACACGCATCAAGCAAATTTCCGGCGCCGTTGCCGGGGAGATCAAGACACGCTGCAAGGGGAGTCTCCACTTCTCAATCTCTTTACTTTGTTTTTGTCTTGCTTTATTTTATTTACTACTTTGTTTGCTGCACTTATATCAAAACACAAAAAAATTAGTTGCTAGCTTTACTTTATTTGCTATCTTGTTTGCTATATCAAAAACACAAAAAAATTAGTTTACTTGCATTTACTTTATCTAGTTTGCTTTATTTACTATTGCTAAAATGGCCAACCCTGAAAATAATAAGTTGTGTGACTTCACTAGCACAAATAATAATGATTTCTTACGCACACCTATTGCTCCACCTGCTACTACAGCGGAATTCTTTGAAATTAAACCTGCTTTACTTAATCTTGTTATGCGAGAGCAATTTTCTCAGTGTTAGTTCTGATGATGCTGCTGCCCATCTCAATAATTTTGTTGAACTATGTGAAATGCAAAAGTATAAAGATGTAGATGGTGACATTATAAAATTAAAATTGCTCCCTTTCTCATTAAGAGGAAGAGCTAAAGATTGGTTGCTATCTCTGCCTAAGAATAGTATTGATTCATGGACTAAATGCAAGGATGCTTTTATTGGTAGATATTATCCCCCTACTAAAATTATATCTTTGAGGAGTAGCATAATGAATTTTAAACAATTGGATAATGAACATGTTGCTCAAGCTTGGGAAAGAATGAAATCTCTGGTTAAAAATTGCCCAACCCATGGACTCGACTACTTGGATGATCATCCAAACCTTCTATGCAGGACTAAATTTTTCTTCGCGGAATTTATTGGATTCAGCTGCTGGAGGTACCTTTATGTCCATCACTCTTGGTGAAGCAGCAAAGCTTCTTGATAATATGATGGTTAATTACTCTGAATGGCACACGGAAAGAGCTCCACAAGGTAAGAAGGTAAATTCTGTTGAAGAATCCTCTTCCTTGAATGATAAAGTTGATGCTATTATGTCTATGCTTGCGAATGATAGGACTAATGTTGATCCTAATAATGTTCCATTAGCTTCATTGGTTGCCCAAGAAGAACATGTTGATGTAAACTTCATTAGAAATAATAATTTCAACAACAATGCTTATCGGAACAATTCTAGTAATAACTATAGGCCATATCCTTATAATAATGGTAACGGTTATGCTAATTCTTATGGGAATTCTTACAACAATAGTAGGAATACACCCCTGGACTTGAAGCTATGCTTAAAGAATTTATTAGTACACAAACTGCCTTTAACAAATCTGTTGAGGAAAAGCTCAATAAAATTGATATTCTTGTTTCTAGAGTTGATAGTCTTGCTCCTGATGTTGATCTTTTGAAATCGAAAGTTATGCCTAATAGGGATATTGAAAATAAAATTGTTACTACAGCAAATTCCATCCAAGTTAGAATTAATGAGAATATAAGATTAATGGCTGAACTGCGTGCTAGGTGGGATAGAGAAGAAAATGAAAAACTAGCTAAAAAAGAAAATGTAGCTAAAGTTTGGACTATTACCACCACTAGCAATGTTAATGATTCATATGTTGCTGCACCTCCTACTATCAATGGTAAAATAATTGGTGTTAGCAATGCTTCTACTCCTAGTGCAAAGCGCGCAAAACTACCTGAAACTGCTAAAACTGCTTGAAACCGCTCGTGATAAAACTGCTGAAATTTTTTCCAACCTTGGGGATGATAATCCCATTGCTTTAGATTGTAATGATTTAGATTTTGATGATTGCCATATCTCTGAAGTTATAAAGTTCTTACAAAAGCTTGCTAAAAGTCCCAATGCTAGTGCTATAAGTTTGGCTTTCACAAAACATATTACAAATGCTCTCATAAAAGCTAGAGAAGAGAAACTAGAACTTGAAATTTCTATTCCTAGAAAGCTAGAGGATGGTTGGGAGCCCATCATTAAAATGAGAGTCAAAGAATTTGATTGTAATGCTTTATGTGATCTTGGTGCAAGTATTTCTGTTATGCCTAAAAAAGTCTATGATATGCTTGACTTGCCACCATTGAAGAATTGTTATTTGGATGTTAATCTCGCTGATAATGCTAAAAAGAAACCTTTGGGGAAAGTTGATAATGTTCATATTATGGTTAACAATAACCTTGTCCCCGTTGATTTTGTTGTCTTGGATATTGAATGCAATGCATCTTGCCCCATTATATTGGGAAGACCTTTTTTCGAACCGTTGGTGCTACTATTGATATGAAGGAAGGTAATATTAAATATCAATTTCCTCTCAAGAAAGGTATGGAACACTTCCCTAGAAAGAGAATGAAGTTACCTTATGATTCTATCATTAGAACAAATTATGATGTTGATACTTCGTCTCTTGATGTTACTTGAGATACACTTTCTCGCCTAGCTGAAAGGCGTTAAAGAAAAGCGCTTATGGGAGACAACCCATGTTTTTACTCCAGTATTTTTGTTTTATATTTGTGTCTTGGAAGTTGTTTACTACTGTAGCAACCTCTCCTTATCTTAGTTTTGAGTTTTGTTGTGCCAAGTAAAGTCTTTGATAGAAAAGTAAGTACTAGATTTGGATTACTTGCGCAGTTCCAGCATTTCTTTGCTGTCACGAATCTGGGTCTATCTCCCCGTAGGTAGCTCAGAAAATTACGCCAATTTACGAGCATGATCCTCGGATATGTACGCAACTTTCATTCAATTTGAGAATTTTCGTTTGAGCAAGTCTGGTGGCCTAATAAAATCCATCTTTACGGATCGTTCTGTTTTGACAGATTCTGTCTTTTATTTCGCATTGCCTCTTTTGCTATGTTGGATGAATTTCTTTGATCCATTAATGTCCAGTAGCTTTATGCAATGTCCAGAAGTGTTAAGAATGATTGTGTCACCTCTGAACATGTGAATTTTTATTATGCACTAACCCTCTAATGAGTTGTTTCGAGTTTGGTGTGGAGGAAGTTTTCAAGGATCAAGAGAGGAGTCTGATGCAATATGATCAAGGAGAGTGAAAGCTCTAAGCTTGGGGATGCCCCGGTGGTTCACCCCTGCATATATTAAGAAGACTCAAGCGTCTAAGCTTGGGGATGCCCAAGGCATCCCCTTCTTCATCGACAACATTATCGAGTTCCTCCCCGAAACTATATTTTTATTCGGCCACATCTTATGTACTTTGCTTGGAGCGTCGGTTTGTTTTTGCTTTTTTGTTTTGTTTGAATAAAATGGATCCTAGCATTCACTTTATGGGAGAGAGACACGCTCCGCTGTTGCATATGGACAAATATGTCCTTAGGCTCTACCCATAGTATTCATGGCGAAGTTTCATCTTCGTTAAATTGTTATATGGTTGGAATTGGAAAATGATACATGTAGTAACTCTAAAATGTCTTGGATAATTTGATACTTGGCAATTGTTGTGCTCATGTTTAAGCTCTTGCATCATATACTTTGCACCCATTAATGAAGAAATACTTAGAGCTTGCTAATTTGGTTTGCATATTTGGTTTCTCTAGAGTCTAGATAACATCTAGTATTGAGTTTTGAACAACAAGGAAGACGGTATGGAGTCTTATAATGTTTACCATATGTCTTTTATGTGAGTTTTGCTGTACCGTTCATCCTTGTGTTTGTTTCAAATAACCTTGCTAGCCTAAACCTTGTATCGAGAGGGAATACTTCTCATGCATCCAAAATACTTGAGCCAACCACTATGCCATTTGTGTCCACCATACCTACCTACTACATGGTATTTATCCGCCATTTCAAAGTAAATTGCTTGAGTGCTACCTTTAAAATTCCATCATTCACCTTTGCAATATATAGCTCATGGGACAAATAGCTTAAAAACTATTGTGGTATTGAATATGTACTTATGCACTTTATCTCTTATTAAGTTGCTTGTTGAGCGATAACCATGTTTCGGGGACGCCATCAACTATTCTTTGTTAGATATCATGTGAGTTGCTATGCATGTCCGTCTTGTCCGAAGCAAGAGAGATCTACCACCTTCATGGTTGGAGCATGCATATTGTTAGAGAAGAACTTTGGGCCGCTAACTAAAGCCATGATTCATGGTGGAAGTTTCAGTTTGGACATATATCCTCAATCTCATATGAGAATAATAATTGTTGCCACATGCTTATGCATTAAAGAGGAGTCCATTATCTCGTTGTCCATGTTGTCCCGGTATGGATGTCTAAGTTGAGAATAATCAAAAGCGAGAAATCCAAAATGCGAGCTTTCTCCTTAGACCTTTGTACAGAGCGGCATGGAGGTACCCCATTGTGACACTTGGTCAAAACATGTGCATTGCAAAGATCCGGTAGTCCAAGTTAATTAGGACAAGGTGCGGGCACTATTAGTATACTATGCATGAGACTTGCAACTTGTAAGATATAATGTACATAACTCATATGCTTTATTACTACCGTTGACAAAATTGTTTCATGTTTTCAAAATAAAAGCTCTAGCACAAATATAGCAATCGATGCTTTCCTCTTTGAAGGACCATTCTTTTTACTTTTATGTTGAGTCAGTTCACCTATCTCTCTCCACCTCAAGAAGCAAACACTTGTGTGAACCGTGCATTGATTCCTACATACTTGCATATTGTACTTGTTATATTACTCTATGTTGACAACTATCCATGAGATATACATGTTACAAGTTGAAAGCAACCGCTGAAACTTAATCTTCCTTTGTGTTGCTTCAATGCCTTTACTTTGATTTATTGCTTTATGAGTTAACTCTTATGCAAGACTTATTAATACTTGTCTTGAAGTACTATTCATGAAAAGTCTTTGCTTTATGATTCACCTGTTTACTCATGTCATCACCATTGTTTTGATCGCTGCATCCACTACATATGTTTACAAATAGTATGATCAAGGTTATGATGGCATATCACTTCGAAATTATCTTTGTTATCGTTTTACTCGCTCGGGACGAGCAGAACTAAGCTTGGGGATGCTTGATACGTCTCCGACGTATCGATAATTTCTTATGTTCTATGCCATATTATTGATGATACCTACATGTTTTATGCACACTTTATGTCATATTCGTGCATTTTCCGGAACTAACCTATTAACAAGATGCCGAAGTGCCGGCTTCGTTTTCTGCTGTTTTTGGTTTCGAAATCCTAGTAACGAAATATTCTCGGAATTGGACGAAACGAAGACCCAGGGGCCTATTTTTCCACGGAGCTTCCGGAAGACCGAAGAACACACGAAGTGGGGCCACGAGGTGGCCAAACCACGAGGCCGCGCGGCCCGGGGGGCCCGCGCGGCCCTATGGTGTGGCCCCCTCGTCCGGCCCCGACTCGCCCTTCCGCCTACTTAAAGCCTCCGTCGCGAAACCCCGATGCGAAAAACCACGATACGGAAAACCTTGCGAGACGCCGCCGCCGCCGATCCCATCTCGGGGGATTCCGGAGATCTCCTCCGGCACCCTGCCGGAGAGGGGATTCATCTCCCGGAGGACTCTACACCGCCATGGTCGCCTCCGGAGTGATGAGTGAGTAGTTCACCCCTGGACTATGGGTCCATAGCAGTAGCTAGATGGTTGTCTTCTCCTCATTGTGCTTCATTGTTGGATCTTGTGAGCTGCCTAACATGATCAAGATCATCTATCCGTAATTCTATATGTTGTGTTTGTCGGGATCCGATGGATAGAGAATACCATGTCATGTTAATTATCAAGTTATTACATATGTGTTATTTATGATCTTGCATGCTCTCCGTTATTAGTAGAGGCTCGGCCAAGTTGATACTTTTAACTCCAAGAGGGAGTATTTATGCTCGATAGTGGGTTCATGCCCGCATTGACACCGGGGGAGTGACGAAACCCCTAAGGTTGTGTTGTGCTTGTTGCCACTAGGGATAAAACATTGGCGCTATGTCCGAGGATGTAGTTGTTGATTACATTACGCACCATACTTAATGCAATTGTCTCGTTGTTAGCAACTTAATACCGGAGGGGTTCGGATGATAACTCGAAGGTGGACTTTTTAGGCATAGATGCGGTTGGATGGCGGTCTATGTACTTTGTCGTAATGCCCAATTAAATCTCACTATACTTATCATGTCATGTATGTGCATTGTTATGCCCTCTTTATTTGTCAATTGCCCGACCGTAATTTGTTCACCCAACATGCTTTTATCTTATGGGAGAGACACCTCTAGTGAACTGTGGACCCCGGTCCATTCTTTAATACTCGAAATACAAATCTGCTGCAATACTTGTTTTTACTATTTTCTCTCGCAAACAATCATCTTCCACACAATACGGTTAATCCTTTGTTACGAGCAAGCCGGTGAGATTGACAACCTCACTCGTTTCGTTGGGGCAAAGTACTTTGGTTGTGTTGTGCGGGTTCCACGTTGGCGCCGGAATCTCCGGTGTTGCGCCGCACTACATCCCGCCGCCATCAACCTTCAACGTGCTTCTTGACTCCTACTGGTTCGATTAAACCTTGGTTTCTAACTGAGGGAAACTTGCCGCTGTGCGCATCACACCTTCCTCTTGGGGTTCCCAACGGACGTGTCAACTACACGCATCAGTTACCATCATGGGCACTCGTTCCATGGTGACGCCAGCTAGCGAAGAATGTCATGGAAGCCGAGATCTGAGGACTAACAAGGGTAATTCGAGTCTTTGTTGCGATGAGGAATTGGCTTGTGATTCGTGACTTGGAGCAGCGGTAACGTAAGAGGGGTGACAACATAGGAGAAGTTTAAAGTCTTACAATTCATGGTGAAAATCCAAGTAGTGGCCTTAATTGGTTGTATCTAGCAATGACCTTGTTAAAGACATAGTTTTGTGAGGAGGATGTTCTCGAGGGTGAAAACCTAAGATTTATGTCAGGCAACGACGACACTTGTGCACTATTCCCTTTTTGGAGATATCGCTTTTGGAGAAGCTGTACTTCGGACGATGTCTTAGTGGTGTCAGTACGGCTCTTAAAAGTAATAGATCACTGACTTTTTTTAATTAGAATTCTTCTTCTCTCTTTGACCTGTGTGCATCCGTAATGCCGCTAGAGCAATACGTTGTCGTAGAGACTAGATGTAACTTGTTTTCCGTTATATTAATATATGATCTTTGTCGAAAACCACGCGATGATAGCATAATGAAGCATGCGCATCCTCAGCTTCCTGCACTAAAACCCGAAATCCCGAATGACATATTTGCACGATCCTATCCGTCAACACAGAGAAATCGAAGCCTCTGGCGGCCTGCCCCTCTAGAATCTTCAGGATCCGGAAACAAAAGTAACGACAACGACAGAAGAGAAGAACATTTGCTCGCCGGCCGGGATGATGTGGACTGCAACAACATCCTGTATTCCGTACCGGCTATCTGATTTAGATTGTTCTAGGTCAAGTTGCCGGCCCCACGTTCTCCACTGACGGAAGGAGGCTACTTGCTCGCCGACGCGTCCCATTACCATACAGACAAGTAAAAGAAAGTGGATAGAAAACATCTCAAAAGAGAGGAGCGAAGCACGTCTAGTGATATGTAAACAAGGCTGCTAGTGCTAAGTAATTGACCTGTTCATACCTTGGATTAAACTAGGGCGTCTTTGCCTCTTCCCTGGAGCAAAAGTTACTGCCATGTTTGGTCACGAGAACGATGCGCGCTATGGAAGCTCGTGTCTTTTCGCGAAACTACATTAGCTGTTGTCGTTCCGTGAAGCGAAAGTGGTTCGTATTATTACGCCCGAGCAGCGTATCAGATTGTCCTTGTGGTGACGGTAAAAAGCACGAGCGGTGTGAGGTGATTTCTATCTACGAAGTGGAGGAGACTGGAAACTCCAAAACTCTGCTTAACTGCATTCTTATTTCTGAAATGCTGAACATCGTGTTGTGTCGCCATACCTAGGCAGGACTTGGGCCGGGCTAGGAAAAGCCCATATCAGAAAACTTAGGCTTAGCCCCAGCCTGATCATTGGGACTAAATTTTAGGCCCAAACCCAGTCAGTAACTGGGAAAGCTGCCAGGCATCGGGCCAGCCCTCTCCAGTACATCACACATATTTGATGCCCTGGCTTAGCCCGGCCCAACATTTGGGCCTAAAACTCAGCCCTGCCTGTGGGCATGCTCGGGCTAGCATAGGCTCGGACTTTTGGGCTGAACCAAGTCCGGCTACCCATGACTAGGTATACCTCAAATGGACATAGATACTTCATAAAGAATCTACTCGTGTCAAACTGGTGGCGTAAATGTTGGCGCTCTTCTGTATAAATATGATCAAACTCAAAAAAGATTGAATTTTCAAGAAAGTTGGAAACAAAGTTTTCGTAGACGGAGGGAGTACGCACAATGGTGCACCGGTGGCCACCGTGAGATACTTCCGGTTCGAGTGGGCATTTTTGAAGTCATTTTGTCCTCTAATAACTACAGGTCGGTAAAAGGTATTGGACCCAAAGAGGCAACCCCAAGTAGCGGTATCAGGACGGCAAACCTAATATGGGAACTGAGGGAGAACAACATCGAGGTCACGACTAGCTTCCTGGAATGAACCGCTTCAGCGGTTAGGTTCTATCCAGCTGGTTCAGGGGACGGATGAATTCCGTTGGAGTCTCATAAAAAATAGCATATTTTCGGTTAGCTCCATGTACAAGGCATTATGCCTATCTGCACAACCGGTTTTAAATAATAAATCCATCTGGAAGATGAAGATACCTCTCAAAATAAAGGTCTTTGCATGGTATCTTCGTCGAGGCGTGATTCTTACTAAAGATAACCTTGTAAAGCGCAACTGGCAAGGTTGTACGAAATGTGTGTTTTGTCACGAGGAAGAGACAATAAAACACCTTTTATTCAACTGTCGAGTTGCTAGATCTATATGGTCAATCATTCAGATAGGTTCTACCTTATACCCTCCCCGTAGCATTGCAAATATTTTTGGCAATTGGCTTAATGGGGTGGATTCTAGGTATAAAACGATTATCAGAGTGGGAGCGATTGCGGTTGCATGGTCTCTTTGGCTATGTAGAAATGACAAGGTTTTTAATAACAAAAATTCTTCTCCTATGCAGGTCATCTACCGGTGTACGGCTTTGCTCCGTTCATGGTCACCACTTCAGCGTTTGGAGGATCGCGACCTCTTTATGGAGGTGTCTACACGATTGAAGAACACGGCCACGGAGTTTATCTCCCAACATGGGTGGCTGCATAGTCGGAGGATTGAAGCCAACGGAGCATCATAGTAGTTGGCTTTTATCTTTTTTTGTATCGCTCTTTGATGTGCAGAGGCTGGGTGTAATGCTTAAAACTTTTTGAGTAATAAAGCGCCCCTTATCAAAAAAAAAAACATCGAGGTCAATGTTGGCTCAACGGATTGGGACAATGGAGCATTTAAGAAAGTCTGTGACACAAGGGTGTGGACATTCTACTTATATTCACTTCGTCGACGAAATAGTGTACTTCCAACTTTTTTCAAGAGCCAAACTATATCAAATTTTGATCTAGTTTATACGAAGATATAGTAACAACGTTTATAAAACCAAATAGCTATATGATGAAAGTCTGGGTTTTGCTTCAGTATACTCCCTTTCCAAACTTTTGACCCATGAACAGCTAAAATCTTCCGACATCCCTTCGTGAGCTAACTTACTTCTTCAACTTTAGTGAAGTTTACAGAAACCAAGGGTGTAGGCCAGGTGTACTTCCCTGGCTGATGTGTACAAACTTTGTTTTCTTTTGTTCCGTTGAACACTTTGGAAAATAGTTTTCTAGGGACGGAAAACACTTTGCAATTTGAATTGTACTGTTTTGTTTTCTTTGTGTTGCCCTATTAAACAAACATGCAGCAAAAGTCCCAGGGAAAATCTCAAGTCGGGACATGCCTGATCGCGTTCGACCACGCAAACTTGCTGGTACTACATCCGCTCTCGATTGCTTAATCTTCGGGACGGCGAAAAAGGTTAAAAGCAAGAAAAGCAAGAAGAAAAGAAAGGAATGAAGTGGACTATAGACGACTAGCTGCCCCAGCGACCACCATGCACCTCAGCCGACATGGCTTTGAGCTGAAAGGCTCATCCACGGACACGGCCGCGCCCTCCCCCAGGCCCCAACCCATCTTCACCAGATCGCGGCGCGGCGGCTATTGAGCGCAGTGGCGAATTTGGACCTCTCTACCACGAGTTGCTGACGGCGGCTAGCGCACTCGGGCTTGGTTTTGGACAGGGTCACAGGGACCCCGGCAGCTATTCCAACAAGTGTAACCTGGCTGCCAACAGTTTTGGTATGTAGCTCGTTATCCAGCTCCTGGGTTGAACATCCACGGCGGTCGGCCGGCGGCCATCTCCCCGGCCGTTGCATCGATCAATTGACATTCGCAGGGAGTAGCTAGCTGCACTCGACGGCCCTGATTCGACACGTACGGCACGGTTGTCACGCAAGGCGGACATGCACAGAGCCCAAACTGAATCAACATGGTAAGAAACCGACGGTGCTGTGTGCAACCCCAGCCGCTTGCACGGCGCACATCCCTTGTCTGCGACTGCGAGACGCGAGCGAGACCGAGGAGGTGGACATGAGAGGGAGCAACGTGCGTGCGTGCGTCCCATTGGCATAGTGCGACGTGACCATCGCCTCGCTGCCGCAACTTTGTTTATCTCCTGATCATGACTAGCTACCGCCGCCGCGCACCATTGCATAGCCGCAGCTGTGTTCAACTCCTCTCACACATCACATGGGGACCAATCGATTTCCATATCCAACAGTACATAAAATTATCTGATCTCCTCACACCGCAGCCGCACATGCATGCTCAACTTCATTTTTCGCTTTGCCGCTGTATATATGTACGTGTACTCGATCCGTATATGTACATGAAAAACGTTTTGCGTGCATGCACATGCGGCTGCGCTAATAGTACATTACTGTTGCGCTACTTATATAGTGCTAGCTTGCTAGGCAGTCCATCGTCAGTTCGTCACCACCACACATATTCTTGTGTAATCTAAAACACCAGCATATATTATCCTACTTAGAGCATGTCTAACAGACCCCTTATTTTTCTACCCCTTAAAACACGAGTAGAGGGCCCTGTATTCACTTTTTGCTGGCCAAAAACTCGTCTGAGCTAGCAGACCCCGTATCCCCACCCCGTAAAACAGAATCCGACGGAATATTCTGTTTTCAGCGGCGGCGCGCCGGTGGCTATGGCGGCGGCGCGGGGAAAACGGTTGGGATTTCTGAAATGTCCGCGCGCCATAGTGAAATAGGATGAGGGGTTGGCCCTGTATTCAGCCTCCCGCCCCTTACAAGTAAGGGGCGAAGAGCCGCCCCGTAGCCAAAACTGTAAAAAATCGATGCGGGGGCTTGTTTTACAGGGTCTGCTAGACGGCCGGGTAGCGCCCAACCCCTTATTTTAGCGGTTATTATACGGGTTTGCCCCTTTTACGGGGTCTGTTAGACCTGCTCTTATAACTTCGTGCGGTCACATGCGTATCCAACGTAATACGTTCTCGCGCCTATATATCGCCCCCAGGCAGGTCACACGCTTATCCACTTGAGAAACCCTCTGCACTGCTCCAAAGCGTCGGTGATCAGATACGGTATCAGAGCAAGTATAATAGAGTTCAGTCAGCTGACTCTAAGATATTAAATAATATATTTTAGATGAGTTGGAGGAGAGAGAAGGAGAGAGAATAAGATGTTGGCTGTTATGCAATAGTCAGCTCTTGCACGTGCTCCTAGGCAATTTGTGAGAGTGAAAGGTGGACCATATGTTAGTAAAATATTTCATTCTTATAGCCAACTATTGTATATGTTAGCTATATAGTGACTACAAATGATATGACATCTTGTTATAGCCAGCCGTTGGCTATACTATTGAAATTGCTCTCAGCTGGGTAGACCGCAAACCGACCGGTATTTGCGTGCGTCTGCGTCATACAATTGTAGGAACAGACAGTCACATTACGAGTTCCTCGATCGGGCTTGACACACAAACCCAAAAGAGATGGTTAAATGAAGCATTTAACACTGCTCATAGCTAGTAACATCACACACTTAAGGTATTTTGGTGACATGACATAACAATAAATGAAGGAAGAGTGAGGTGGTGACAAAATGAGTCTACAAATTAATAAATGAGACTTTGCATGATACCACCTCTAAGTTACTTTCCACTATGAAGGTAGTAACATGGACTAGTAATTTATGCATGATACCACCTTTTGTTACTCCCCGCTATGAGTAGCCTAAGTCCAGCCTGATCCATTTTATACATCAAATATATCCGCTTTGGTCTATTCGGCCCTAAGCATTTAGTCTGTCCTAGCCATGTTCTTCTCTTTTTTCTGTTTTAACCTAATTTACAAATATATGAATGGCAAAAAATATTGCTGTAACCAAAATAATTTAAATAGTGTACATCTAATTAAAACACGTTTACATACCATTTTTCAAAAAGAGATGGGATAACTACTCTTGGCCTGACGATGTTCACTCATGCTCAATCAAATCGACTTAAAATCATTCGTAAATACGGCGATCACAAAGCTCACGATGCATATGGAGGAAATCCTCGAACAGTGATGCCTCAGGCTACGGCTTACCCAACTTACCCTGAAATTATGCCCGTTGTTATGGAGGTCTTCATCATGCTCATCTCAACGATCATGTTGTTGTGTAGTGGCCCGAACGGTGGCACATCCAATGGCGAGGGGCAGTGGCAGGGTTGTGGCGCGAGGGAAGGGGCGCGACTTGGGTGACAAGTGGCTTATGTGTCACTAGCGGGCAGCCCCCGGGAGTACAAGATGGGGACACATGCATGCGAAAGTGCATGCTGTCTCAACCAACGCAATCCGAGCCTAAAATTGGGCTTGGAGTGAGTCGCCGCGAACGACTTGGTTTGTTAGGTTGGGGTTTTGGTGTCCCCCTATATGCGCGGACCAATACGGACAATCGCGATCCGTTTGCGTCGAGCCGATGAAGATGCACTAATCCTTCCACCGGCTAGGGCCAATATGTTGAGTACACGTACGTAGCTTTATCATATTTATTTATCACACGCCTGGCCTGCATTTGCAAGATTACATGATGAATTGAACCACCCAAGTCGGAAGTGTCGCGTACGTGTGATTCCATTAGGTGTTACATGTACACCCTGTATGCGCTTAATAAAACGACCGGTTTAAAGTGTGTAAAGCAGAGGCAGGGACCTAATCACCGAACTAGTCGAATTAGTGTGCAACGATCCACATGAAGCGAGGCTGCGAGAGGTTGATGGGATCCCACGCATGCATGGACTGATGGACCAAATCACACTAGTTTTTTTCTTTTCTTGCAGCCATCCGCTTATAAAAGCTAATTCGACATTTCGTCTAGGATGAGTGCTCCCTATTTTCGTTAAGTGTAATTTCAAAACTAAATATTTTCTAGACAACTTGCTGATAGATTGCTAGGATTATCTAGGCTAGATCTTAATCGGTAGGAACCATATCTGTGAACAAATCATGTCGGTGCTGTGAGATTTACCTTCTCTCTGGAGGACGGCGAACCCGTCGACATCGACATGGTGACGGCGGCCGATGGGTGAGGGAGTGGTGGCGGCGAATCTTCCCGTCGGCACTGCACTAACCCTAATCGGTGGATCATCTGGTGGGGCGAGTGGTAGCTCAGGGCAACCTCGTACCGAGTGCCACCGGCCCCCACCATTCTATATAGTGCAGGCGATAGGGTCCACCAACCAGCGAACGGTTGGGCGCCCCCGATCAGGACGCGGTCAAAGGGCACGTCGAACCGTTAGGCTCATACGTGGTGGCGATCAACCTAACATTCTCCCCTTTGATCTCAACTTCACTTTTAACTTTATACTTCTATTTTATTCGTTTCATTTTGGATCAGTCTAGTGGGTATGTTTCATCGCCACAACTCTATTGCCGATAGAATCAGACAACCACAATACACTTCTCTGTTTTGAAACAAATTCTTTTACTTTTGGGCCTCTTATGATCTAGGATAGGTAAGATTTTTCCTTAAACCCATGCCGGCTACGTGTTCTTTGAACACGCTGGGTGGTAAGCCTTTCGTTAGCGGATCCGCAAGCATATCTTTTTTTCCTTATATGCTCGAGACTTATAGTTTGATCCCGGACCTTGTGTTTCACAACATAATACTTAACCTCAATCGATTTCGTAGCATTATTCGACTTGTTGTTGTGAGCACAAAATATTGCAGGCTCATTGTCGCAGTACATCTTTAGTGGTTTGTCAATACAATCTACCACTTTCAAATCGGGTATAAATTTGTTTAACCATAATGCCTGCCCCGTGGCTTCATAACATGCTATAAATTCTGCATACATCATGGATGATGCAACTATCGTTTGTTTGGAGCTTCTCCACGAAATAGCTCCCCAGCGAGAGTGAATACATATCCAGATGTGGATTTTCTATCATTTTTATCTCCCGCAAAATCTGCATCTGAATACCCTCTTATTTCTAGGGAATCAGATCTTATGTATGTTAGCACGTAGTTCTTTGTGCCTTTCACATAGCGCAATACCTTTTTTACCATTTTCTAGTGCTCAAAACCTGGATTTTCTTGATATCTACCGAGTACTCCGGTGATAAAAGCTAAGTTAGGGCGAGTGCACACTTGTGCATACTGTAGGCTTCCAATGGCCGAAACATATGGGACCGCTTTCATTTGATCGAGCTCGTATTGATTTTGGGGACTTTGAAATTTCCCAAACAGTCGCCCTTTACTATAGGGGCAGGTGTGGCATTGCTCTTATGCATATTATACTTAGTTAGAATCTTTTCTAAATAAGCCTTTTGTGATAGTCCTAATACTCCATTTTTCCTATCTCGGTGAATTTCTATGCCCAAAACATATGATGCTTCACCAAGATCTTTCATATCAAAATTTGAGGACAAGAACTTCTTTGTCTCTTGCAGTAGACTAACATCACTGCTGGCAACCAGAATATCATCCACATACAAGATTAGTCAAATATATCTCCCACTTTTAAACTTTGCATAAACGCAGTTGTCCTCAATATTTTCTTCAAATCCAAATCTCTTAATTGTTTCATTAAACTTTAGATACCACTGTCTAGAGGCTTGATTTAATCCATAAATGGATTTCTTTAGGCGGCATCCTATTTCTTCCTTGCCCTCCATGATAAAACCCTTGGGTTGTTCCGTGTAGACATTTTCTTCTAAATCCCCGTTTAGAAATGCCATCTTTACATCCATTTGATGCAACTCTAATTTAAAATGTGCAACTAGTGTCATTATGATTCTGAAGGAATCCTTACATGAGACTGGAGAAAATGTCTTATTGTAATATATCCTTTCTCTTTGTGTAAACCCTTTTGCCACAAGTCGTGTTTTATACTTTTCAACATTCCCATTGGAGTCATATTTTATTTTGTAGACCCATTTGCAGCCCACTGTTTTCGCTCCTTTAGGAATATTCTCTAATTCCCAAATATTGTTGGCACTCATCGATCCAATTTCGTCTTCCATGGCCTCCACCCACTTTGATGAATCTGGGCTTCTCATGGCTTCTTCATATAAAGTGGGATCACCTTCCATATGAACTGTTTCGGTGTTGTAAACTTTGTAATCAGTCGAAATGGTTGGTTTTCTAGCTCTTGTAGACCTTCTAGGGGCCTCATTCTCTTGAGCATTCTGTTCCTCAACTTGTGGCTCAGCTTCTGGAGGTGGCTGTTGTTGCTCCCTTTCGTGCTCAACAAATGGTTCATTCGGCTCCTGACGGACATGTTCTGAATTTTCACTCATCATTGTCATGGGTGGAGTCACAACATGCACTTGCACCACAATCGCAGGGATTATCGGTGCAGGTGCACATGGTAGCGCAAAAATGGCTCCTGAGTCATTGGATTAGGTGCATGCACCCTCTTCTCCTCAAGGTCAATTTTCCGAGCTACCATGCTCCCCCTCACCATTTCATCCTCTAAGAAGACAACATGCCTCGTTTCCACAAACTTTGTGTATTTTTCTGGACAGTAGAAACGATAACCTTTTGACTTTTCAGGATAGCCAATAAAATGGCAGCTGACTGTTTTGATATCTAACTTTGCGATATTTGGATTAAATACTTTGGCCTCAGCAGGTGACAAGGTATTAACTTGTCAATGCCTACAAGTTGTAGACTAGGCTTTCGTTGGATGTAGAGGGCAAGTAGATCTCGAAGGTTTCAGCCGAAAAGTACTCGACGATGTAAAAGCTAGGGTTTGAGAGACAATGATTCGATCCTTTCTTTGTCCCTCGACTCCCCCTTATATAGGAGGTGGAGCCGAGGGATTCGTGATTCACAAGTTTACAGAGTCCGGGAGGGTTTCTAACCCTTCCGCAAGATTACAATAATGCCTCCTATTACAACTCTAGCTTTCCTTAATAATATCTTGGGCTTCCGAATCTTCTTATCCTTCGGGTCGTGGGCCTTCAGTAAACCCCGGGTACTTTCTTCGGCAGGCCCATTGGGGATGCCTATGTCAGTAGCCCGCGAGATTTTGCTTGAATCGCAGAATCAGGGAAAATCTCCACCTTTATATTTATTCTACAACTCTGAATTTTACCACATATCTTTGCATACGAATTTCTATATTGTATAGGGATAATGGTAGTTGGGGCTAGTTCATCTGACGGATCAGGTACTAGTTAACTGCTCTAGTGGCAATCCGCAAAAACCTACTTCAAAATCACGTCCCTGGACATGATCTCGGGATACTGGTGTAAACTTCGACAGGTGCCGCTTAAGGTCTTACCATTCTGTCGAGTCCCAGTCATATTTATCGGGTACCTAACGCGTCCGTTAGGATTTTTCTTCGTATCTGTTGATACGGAAAAAAGTAGCAAACCGACGTCGAGACGGCGCCACGCCACAGAACGGATCCGGGGTCTTACCTTCGCAAAGTTTTGCGGCATTCAGAAATTGTTCGCAACTTTGGCGTTACGAGAATATATTGTCGAGTGCTTATTCGGCTGTTGGAATAGCACATTTTATCGAGTCAATGTATGACTTATATTGCCTTCCCGATGGGAGTATATGTAGAGTTATTTGTATAACTCGAAATATACTCATTTCTTTCTTTCTTTCTTTCTTTCTTTCTCTTCTCTTTTTTTTTTTATAATTTCATCGGGCACGCGAACAGCGTTCCCGATGGGAGTAGCCCCCGAGGCTACAACCAAGAACTTGTGCTTGGTTGTAGGCTCAACATTCTAATGCCTCATGTCGCTATATTGTCTTTCTTTCTCGAGGTTTCATATCTGTCGGGTGCGCGAACAGCGCTCCCGATGGGAGTAGCCCCCGAGGCTATGAACAAATGCTTGCGTATGGTCATAGGCTCTCGCCATTTCTATTTTGTCATATCCAAATGTTTCTTTCTTTTTTTTTTTTTTTTTTTTTAAAGTAGCCCCCGAGCATTTGATCAAACACTTGTATTTATTCAAAGGCTCTCGAGATAAACCATAGTCTTCTAGTGTCGCCGTTCTTGCAAAGCTTCATAGCCGAGAGTTTTCTTTTACCAAGGTGACATCACTACTGATGACAGCCACGACCAATGTATCGGGAAAACGCGAGAACCGCTTATCTCTCTGCCTTGTGGGCCCAGAAATCCTGTCAATTTGACACGTTGTGCAAGTGGGGGACACACGTCCTCCGCTTTCCCTGGCGCACGTACTATAGCCGCTGTGCGTTCTTGTCTATATGAAATTACTTTTTTACCCCTTATCCACGTGTACTGCATCTGTTCCGCAAATTCTTAATCCAACGGTGTGTCCGTTCAACGCACCTCTATATAGAGGCATCGTCTTCCTCCTCTAGCCCTTTCGCTCGCGCCGCATCTCTGCTTCTCCTCTGCAAGATTCTCCATTGCTCTCGTTGCTCCAAGCGCCCAGCCATTCGCACACCCTTCGCCACCAAGCTCACTGATGCCACCTCGCGCGCGTCTGACCAGGCATAGTACTCCAGAATCCACCATGGCTGCCGAAGATCTGGAGTGGGAGAGATCCAAAATCTCCGGCCAGGATATGAATCTGCTGAAGAAACTGGGATTCACCAAGAAGGAGAATGTGCTGCGCTTCCCCAAGGAGGAGAGCTATCCATCGCCTCCCATGGAGTACCGGGTCAGTTTTGTTGACCACCTCATCCGCGGTCTTTCTCCCCCTATCCATGAATTTCTTCGGGGTCTCCTCTTTGTCTATGGGCTTCAGCTGTATCAGCTGACGCCCAACTCCATCCTCCACATCTCAATTTTCATCACACTGTGCGAGTGCTTCCTCGGGGTCCAACCTAATTGGGCTTTGTGGAAGCGCATTTTCTGCATCCGCCGCAATGGCTCTCACGGCGTCGCCTATAACATCGGCGGCGGCGTTATCTGTGTTCGTCCTGACGTCGATTATTTCGACGTCAAATTCCCCGACTCCATCCAAGGGTGGCGGAAGAGATGGCTCTATGTGCACGAAGAAAGCTCTGATTCAGTGGAGTACAACATTTATCCCTTTGATGGAAGAGCCAAGATTCTTCGCCGCCGATCCTGGGACGCTGAAGCTACCGAAGAAGAGAAATCGGCGACAGAGGCGCTGATGACTCGCATACGTGAGCTTCAGAACACCCGTGGCAAGGAATTATCGGGTATCCAAACACTGCCTACTTCCTTAGGATTAGAGTGCAACCTCTGCAAGCTCGCAAAAATACCCCTTTGGATGTACACCGGTGACGAGGATGTCGAAAGACTCTCCAAAGAACTTCCTGTGAAGGACTTAGAGAAGCTGATCCGAAGGATTTCCAAGCTTAGAAAGAAGGACAACATTCCTACTTCTTGCCGCGTTGCGCCATACAGTGGCGCCAATCCCCTTCCCGAGGTAATTGTTCCTTTTGGTTGCTAGATTGTCTCCTCGAGTTTTTATTTTGTGTCGACTACTATCTTGTTGGCTTCTCTGCATAACGCCGTTCTTTTTATCAACACTCTTTCTTTTTATTGACATTCTTTCTTTTTCTCAGAACCATCCCTCTCTCACTTCTCTTCCTCCTCTTCCTGAGGGTGGAGAAGTTGAAGATCGTACCGTTGTCGATGATGACAACCAAGGTACCTCGCGTCCTGAAAGTGAAGTCGCGGGTTCTCACAAATCCGCCGCTTCTTCTGAAAAAGATGCTGACTCTGAGGCTACTGCCTCAACACACTCCCTTCCACCTGCTGTTTCTCCAAGGAACAAGAGGAAAAGGGAGGAAATCGAAGATTCCGGCGCCTCCAAAGCCGAAGAAATTGGTCCTTCAGAGAAGAAGGCAATTTTCAATCCATACGAAGATGCCCTCGTCAGCTCGTAAGTGACTCCTTGCTTTTTAACGTTTTACGCCTGTCAATTTTTTTTCTATCTTGCTCCTTATACTGTCGCCATTTTTTGTAGTGGTGACGAGGAAGAAACGCCAGCTATTGACGCGACTGCTCGAACGAGTACGTCGCGTACTTTAGTTGTCTCGGAGGTGCATGTTGAAGGAGAAGAATCTTCGCCTCCTCAACAAAACATCCAACAGCCTACTCCTCCTGGAAGCCCCCGTGTCTCTTCACCAAAAAGGGCAGGAGTTGAATTAGTCACGGAACCTACCTTACAATTGGGTGGTTCCTCGACTCCTGTTTTGGATGATGTAAGTCCCTTCTCTCTTTTATGCCAAGTTTCTTTTTTCGACGCTCTCGACTTTTTCGTTTGCCTTGTTCATGCTTTATGTTGTCGAACTCTTTATTATATTGACACCTTCTTTCTCTATCTTTCTATATTAGCCTTTGATTAAAGAACTCATCCGCATCGGTGCCCAGTTTATCGGGTACCGTGAATACGCTAGCAAAGCTGAAGGTAAAATTTTGCTACTCCTCCTGACCCGCAGCTGATCTCTCCCTTTTCTTTGTCGTCGTTTTGATTGGTTTTGACTATGTTGGCAGAAAATCTTGCGGAAGCCAACCAACGTGCTGATGCACTTGCTAAAAAATTGGAGCAAAGTGAAAAAGCTCGTAAGAAGGCTGAAGCAAACGCCAAGAAGGCCAAGGCCGACGCTGAAAAGGCGAAAGCAGATGCTGCTTGTGTTGAAGATCTTCGGAAGAGGCTTCATGGCGCAGAGAATGCTTTGAGCGAGAATATACAACAGCAATCTACTCGAGAAACAGAGATCCTCAGTCGCCTGGAGTCGCAGAGTCGACGTTTTGTTAGTAAGTATTGTGATCCCTGCTGTTTTTCTCGAGTTACTTCACATTTTCCGATCATGTCATTTACGAGCTATCCGTTGTTTTGTCTTCAGGGAGAACGCATCAAGACTATGAGGTGGATGGTCCTGAAGGCGATGATCTGCTCGACGCGCTGACTCTTCTTGAAATTCATGGGGATGAAGCACGCGACGGCCTTGCTGCCGCTGAGGCAGGTCTGTCGAAGCTTTTCCCCTATTTCTTCCCAAAGAAAGAGGAGCCCAACACCTTCGTCGCTCTTGCTAAGGCATTCAACGTGCCGGAAGATCTTGCGCTTAAACTTCGCCAAGAGGTCCTGAAGATCGGCGTTGAAGGCACCATCACGCTGGTTGCTAATAGCCAGCAAAACGTCGACTGGACCAAGGTTGGCGACATAGGGGAGATGGAAACGAAGAAATGATAATCTCTAATTAGAGCTGCCAAGCCTCCCTCAAAACCAATCCTTTCCTTCCTTGGTGTTAAGCCAACTCCTGCTCCAAGCTCATCCAAGCCGGAGGTCAAGTAGACCATCCTTTCTTTTCCCTTTCTTTTTTCTTCTGATGCTGTTGCTCTAGTAGTTTTGGCGACGACTGCTTCCATAGTCCATTAGGGACCCTTCTTTTGTAATATCGATGTATATACTTCGAGAATGAAATGGAAATCTATCTTTGCTTGATGATTGATATTGAATCTTTTATTTCCAGTTGATTTTTGACAACTATACTGCGACTCCTCATCCTTCCGATGTTTTACCTGCGTCGTCCCGTTCGAAGAAGGTTCCTGTTCTTGTCGAGCGTACTGAAAATTCTTCGAGTAAAAATTCAGCAGAAGACTTGGAAGAACTTCGCCAGCAACTCCAGTCTATGAAGAAACAATCGCTTATGATGATGGAACAATCTCGAAAATCATCCGAGAGGGAAAAGATGGCGCTTCAACAGGCTCAAGATGCCATAGCTACCAAGGAAGCGCTGTTTCTGAAGCTGCAAAAGCGACGACTCGAGAAAATTTTATGTTTGATTTGATGATTGAAGCCAGTGCAGATATGTCAGGTATGCTCTTGCAAACCGAGATTCCCGTTTTCTCGCTATTTCCTTTTTTGAGATTCTTATGTTGTCGCCAAATAGGCTCCTTTATCGACGCTGCTGCTGAGGATGAAAGGGTGAACGCAAGGACAAATCTTCTTGTTAACCTTTCTCTTGACCATGGTTCTCTATTCTGGGCCACTCCCGAGCGAACCCGACAAATTGTTAGGTTTCAAGACCGCGCCTGTCAGGTTCGCGAGTTCCTTGATTTCTGCACCAGAACATTGACCCTGGTTTACAAGACGCTGTTTCCTCGGAACGAGGCACCCGACACTATTCTTGGATTGTTGGAGAAGTTTCAAGATGCCCCTCGTATCCATCACTTTGTGCGAGCTCAACTATCTGCTGGTGCCAGGTTTGCTATGATGATGATCAAAATCTGCTATCCCAAGTTTGACATGAGCCAAATTGTTACCAAGTGTTTAGCCAAGATGGCGAAAAGGAAAAGGGATATCGGCAAAATTGATGATCATGTGACCCCTGTTGCAGAATATATGATGGATGAACTTCTTCGGATGGACTCTGAGTTCTTCGAAAGGGGCAGCTATGCTGAACATAGTACTCGTAATGCAAATACTGGACGGATGACCATAGATAATATTCTGAGCCGCAATTGATTTTCTTTTTCTTTTAACCTGTCGGGTTTCCTCGGGAATGGCGTCCTGTATTGTTGCAAACATATACTATATTGTAAAGTTAGGAAATATTTCTATTTTTCTTTCTCAAGCCCCCGAGTGTTTCGGTGGTAAATCTCTTTATCGTGTATGCGAGGTTGTAAACCAAGGCACCCAAATTCTTATTGAATATACTATATTTGCGGGTACAAGCCCCCTGAGTATTTTTATTCTTTTGCTGATTACTATTTTGTACTTTATTTTTATTTGGCGAGGTATTTGATACCAAGGCGAAATATTTCTTGCCAGTTAGATTCATCTATGTTGTGTATATGTTGTAACTTTGAGGCGTAAGCCCCCGAGCATGTCGACGAAAAAGATATGTATCTCCACTATTTTTATTTATTGCAGCACCGCGAGCCCGCCTCATTAAAAACCTTTCCCGGCCCCACTCGGTGCCCCGAAAAAGGAAAAGAGTGCGTCTGAAAACTCGCGGGCGTTTCAGTACATTGTACTTTTACAAGGAGGACTATATTTCGACACTAAGCGTAAAAACGCCTTAGCTGCGCCACGTTCCAGGGGTTTTTCTCGGGAACCCCTGTCTTCTTATCCTTGATCCTGTACGCTCCTCCTTCAATGACTTCCGTGACGATGTAAGGGCCAAGCCATGGTGACTCGAGTTTTTCAGTACGTTCTTGATTGAGTCGCAGAACCAGGTCTCCAACTTGAAAGGATCTTGGTCGCAAACGTCGACTGTGGTAGTTTTTCAGGTCCTGCTGATATTTAGTTACCCTTGACAATACTTCGTCTCGAGCTTCGTCGAGTGCGTCAACGTCGTCTTCCAATGCTCTCCTGGAAACTTTTTCATTGTACTCCGTGACTCTAGGAGAGTCGTGCTCTATTTCTATCGGCAGTACTGTCTCTGCTCCATGGACCAGAAAAAACAGAGTCTCTTGTGTCGTCGTATTTGGTGTTGTTCGGATGCTCCATAATACACTCGGCAGCTCCTCTGGCCAAGTATGTCGAGCTTTTTCCAGTGGTCCTAACAAACGCTTCTAGATGCCATTGCAGATGATACCATTGGCTTTCTCGACTTGGCCGTTGGTTTGAGGGTGTGCAAGCGACGCAAAGTGCAATTTGATGCCTACCTCGCGCGATACGCCTTGAATTCCTTGGATGTGAAGTTACTGCCATTGTCTGTGACGATGCTATGAGGTACCCCAAACCGAAAAACAATGCTCTTCACGAATTTTATTGCTGACGCCGCATCTGGTGAATTTACCGGCTTTGCTTCTATCCACTTGGTGAATTTGTCGACAGCGACGAGCATATACTCGTATCCTCCTGGCGAAGCTTTGTGTAACTTCCCCACCATATCGAGACCCCACTGCGCAAAGGGCCAAGATAAGGGTATTGGCATCAATTCCGCTGTCGGAGAGTGAGGCCTTGCGGCAAATCTCTGGCACGCGTCACAAGTTCGTGTAGGATAACGTTGCATAGAAAACAAAAAATTTCCTACCGCGAACACGCAATCCAAGCCAAGATGCAATCTAGAAGACGGTAGCAACGAGGGGGTATCGAGTCTCACCCTTGAAGAGATTCCAAAGCCTACAAGATGAGGCTCTTGTTGCTGCGGTAGACGTTCACTTGCCGCTTGCAAAAGCGCGAAGAAGATCTTGATCACGATCGGTTCCGGCGCCACGAACGGGCAGCACCTCCGTACTCGGTCACACGTTCGGTTGTTGATGAAGACGACGTCCACCTCCCGTTCCAGCGGGCAGCGGAAGTAGTAGCTCCTCTTGAATCTGACGGCACGACGGCGTGGTGTCGGTGGCGGTGAAGAACTCCGGCGGAGCTTCGCTAAAGCTACGCGGGAGATATGGAGGAGAGGGGGCGGCTAGGGTTTGGGAGGGGGTGGCCGGCCACTTCAAGGGGGCGGCCAGCTTGTGGTCTTGGGGTGGCCGGCCCCCTCCCTTGGCCCCTCATTATATAGGTGGATCCCCAAGAGTTGGTCTCCAAGTCTTCGAATAAGACCCGAACCAAAAACCTTCCATAAGGAGGGGAAACCTAGCCAAGCTAGGACTCCCACCAAAGGTGGGAGTTCCACCTCCCATATGGGGGTGGCCGGCCCCCTAAGGGGGAGTCCACTTGGGACTCCTCCCCCACTAGGGTTGGCCGGCCATGGAGGTGGAGTCCCATGTGGACTCCACCTTCCTAGGTGGTTTCTTCCGGACTTTTCTAGAACCTTCTAGAACCTTCCATAGAACCTTCCGCGACATTTTAATTCACATAAAATGACATCCTATATATGAAACTTATTCTCCGGACCATTCCGGAACTCCTCGTGATGTCCGGGATCTCATCCGGGACTCCGAACAAATATTCGAACTCCATTCCATATTCAAGTACTACCATTTCAACATCCAACTTTAAGTGTGTCACCCTACGGTTCGTGAACTATGCGGACATGGTTGAGTACTCACTCCGACCAATAACCAATAGCGGGATCCGGAGATCCATAATGGCTCCCACATATTCAACGATGACTTTAGTGATCGAATGAACCATTCACATACAATACCAATTCCCTTTGTCACGCGATATTTTACTTGTCCGAGGTTTGATCCTCGGTATCACTCTATACCTTGTTCAACCTCGTCTCTCGACAAGTACTCTTTACTCGTACCGTGGTATGTGGTCTCTTATGAACTTATTCATATGCTTGCAAGACATTAGACGACATTCCACCGAGAGGGCCCAGAGTATATCTATCCGTCATCGGGATGGACAAATCCCACTGTTGATCCATATGCCTCAACTCATACTTTCCGGATACTTAATCCCACCTTTATAACCACCCATTTACGCAGTGGCGTTTGGTGTAATCAAAGTACCTTTCCGGTATAAGTGATTTACATGATCTCATGGTCATAAGGACTTATGTAATATCCCAGGTAATGGGGTTACAAAAATAGAGGAAACAGATGTGTGCATTGCATTCATGCATAGAAAATCTGGGGAATTTTCGCGCTTTAAAGTAAAACAGTCACAGTAACCGAAGTTTCACTTGACCTTGGTGGAATTGAAGTAGCTCATCAAGTCAAGCGCTATAAACCTCAATGTGACTTTGCTAAAACCTTGTTTTAGGTAGAGATGATTTGATCTAAGGGGTTAGATCAAATGGAATTAAAACTAACACAACAACACTTTACTCAATGATTAATTGCTTGATCTTATAACATATCATAATATGGTAATCCTTACCATAACATATGAACTTACATCTATTTGGAAATCAAGTAACAATAAAGGGAGAAACCATTCTTCACTTATCTTTTCCATGTCTTAAACTAATCCTTGATCCTACCATGAACCTCATGGTATTCATTCTAATTTACTCCTGGAAACATAACAAGGAGATCAACTCTAGAAATATATATCCTTCTCTATTCCAAATAGTTTTACATCAAATCTAGAGAGGTGAGAGTTTTATGTTATTTGTTAGAGAAGCAAAGATAAACCTTAAGCTAAAACTTGGATATACATCCCTGTAATCAAATAATCATCTTTAAGAGGAACCCTAAGATATTATTCAAGACAGTCCCAAATGAGAGAGACCATTCATACTAATCCTAGCTTTATCTATTTAAGAATATAAGACAACCTTTGAACTAAAGTATTAGGTTGTAAACCATTTCCCTTGGAGTGGTGAGATAATCTAATACCACATGGAATAATACCATACCCATGAGTTGATGAAATAGGGAGGAGACTAATCCAACTAAGATAGTCAGGTGGAATATTAGACTTGATATTTATTGAGATATGGTGAATACACCATAAACCCTAGAATAAACTATTCCTATATGAGAGGACTCAAGTTATGGTGTTACACTCAAGTTAATGAGGCAACACTTGGACTTGGGAAAGAGAACCATCCATATACCCAGATGATTATATCATCATTCCCTGGAAAGAACCCTAAGAATTATCTCAGGCAATCTCCTGGGATATAAACTATAGAGGCCACCATAATAGCTCATCTTAGAAAATTAAAATAGAAGTGTTATACCTTAACTCATCAATACAATACTTGATCATGGAACTGAGAAACCTAATTAATGAGAGATACCTTAGGAAGCCAAACCCTGATCATTATAAATTGAATGATGATCATAAACCCTAAGAACTTGAGATAGAGAGATTAAGAACAAGTTGATAATGCCCAATCCATGATCATGCTCTTGAGAAATGTGAGGATAAGTTAAATCCTAATAGGATAAGCAGATATCAGTCATCACATGAAAGTATATGGAGGTAACCAGTAAGCAACCCTAGGCTTATATCCCAACCTTAACTTGTGAAACACTTGGTGATCATAAGTGGAATCTTACCACATCTATATTTCATAAATTAAAGAACCTAAGCAAACCTTAGAGTCAAACTCCATACTCTATATGGTGAGAAACCATACAAACAATATAACCAAAGTTAACTATAAAAAGAACCATAGCCACTTTAATCATTTAAATAATGGATTAGGATAACAGTAGAAGACCATTGGAATCAGATAAAACCAATTCTCAAGTCCCTAGTAATTGAAGGAGCACATGAACTATTAAGCAAGTAACCATTTTATCATGTATAGATGAGAGTAAACCCTAGCATGCAACATGGTGTCACCTCATCTCACAACCTAGAATTAAACCTCAACCCTAGTTATGTATCACTATGGTGATCATAATATAAACCTAGGCCATGACTATGATTCAAACCACATGCCATTATGGGAATATAATTAGGACCCCATAATTGTTCATTTGCTAAGATCCATGCTTTCCTAATTAAACCTAAGAAACATCTAGTGTTTGTACTCACAATTAAAACCCATGTGTGGTGAATAACTACTCATACCAACCACTGATCTATATAATTAAGACCCCAACCTTGAGGAGAGTAATATTTACTCTAGGTATTTCAAAGGATTATGAAACCATAACACTAATGTTAGCTTTAATATGGGTTATCATCAAACCTACAAAACCTTAATAAAATGTTACTCACATAAAATATTGTGCCAATGATTAATTCCTCAAATGGAAACCAAGACATAATAATCATATCTAGAAAACCTTGAAATGAAAGTATCAACTCTCATAATCTTAAAGAGAATTGCTTGCATAATAGAAAATGAATTAAAGTAAAAAGTTTATGTTTAAATATTATTTAGAATAAGATCACAAATATGCAAATAATCTAATATAAGATATGAATTCAATTAAAATAGTGAAACAATAGTCAGTATCCTAAATCTTGAATGGATTAGCATAGTTACAAATATCTGCAAATAGAATTGAATTCAAATATGAGTTAAAATGGAAAATATACAATATGAGAAATAAATAAAACAGAAAATAGAAAAAATTACAAAACAGAAAAACGGAAAAGAGAAATAGAGAGAGGCTTACCAGACCTCAACTGGCCACCGCAGCCCACCACCACAGCCCAGTAGAAGTCCACTAACGGCCCAAACCACGGCCTGGCCCAGCCACTTACCTCTTTGCAACAGATAAGAGCGTAGACGACGAAATCGTCTTCGTCTCCGTCTTCCTCGGCGCGGGCATGCTCGACAGCTCGACGCCGACAGAGCTCCACGTCCCGGCCGCCGTTGTTGACCTGGGCGACGGACGACGAACGCGGGAGCCCTATAAATACTCGGCCGTAGCCCTCCTCGCTCATGTTCGTCATTTTCCCCAATTTAGCAAACCCTAGCTCGCCCGGCCATCTTCCTCGTCGCCGTTTGACGCCCTCCCACGCCTCGCCGTGGACGTCATCTTCACCGCCATCCTCGACTTGCTATCCCTGCAGGAGGAATCGAGCCGCCACGCTCGGAATCATCCGATTCGAGCTCGCCTTGGCTCGCAGATGGTCCGGCCACCGTGACCATTACGTCGCCGTCCGGCCACCTCCGGCCTCGCCGACACGCCCATCGTGTTCACGGTGAGCCCACGCATCTCGTAAGCTTCCTATCGCATCAGATCATCGCCCGTAGCCTCCTAGCAGCACATGCCCATGATCGCCGCTGCTCGGCCTCGCCGGCGATCGTGCTCCGGTGACTCAATCGGGGCGGCGCCACCACCTGTAGACTCCCCACGTTGCGTAGAATCGCACCAGCATCATCGCGCGCTCGCAGGTAGCCGGAACCTCGCCGCCGTTGCCAAATCCCGCCGGCCACCGTGCCCCAGTCACTTTTCCCCCCCAATTTTGACATAGTCAATGCCTACGTGGCCACCACCGTGGCTAATGGCCCATCAGTCATTGGCTGGGGTTACATTCTGCCCGGGTGAATTTAGCCCAATCGTTTTAAATTTCTAAATTTCATTAATAGCTGAAACTTTGACAAATTGTACAAAATTAAATATAGCTTAGAAAAAGAAGTGTAAGATGTCAAAATTCTTATAAAGATAAACCCTATCCAATAAAAATATAAAATGAAATTTTTATTTTTAGTAAAAAATTCACTTATTTAATACTTATTAATTAAGCCTTTAATTTTAATTCCAAATTCAATTAAAATTCAATAATTAGTAAAAAGTTCTAAAATAAATAAAAAACCCAGTAAATAAATAAAGAAAACTTAAATATGAATTTTCTTTATTTGTTACTTTATTAAATCCTTATTAAAGGGATTTAAACCCTGATTAATAATTACCCTAAATTATTAATTGTTCAAAAATAACAAAATGGCAAATTCAATATTATTTTTAATTGCAAAGTTATTAATAACTTCATCCATAATGAAGTTATTAATCCAATAACTAATTGATAATTAGGAAACCCTAGTTCCATATTGAATAAAGAACACAACCTCATAATTTTATGTGGAACCCTAAAAACCTAATTCAATTATGCACCAAACCCTAGCTCCACTAATTCATATGAATCCTAGTTTGCTTCTAACCTAAACCCTAGGTTAGAACATGTGATCATGTTACTTCATTTGTAATCATAGATTCATATCTAGCAACTAAATACTAGTTCAAATCCACATAAGATATGGGAACCCTATCACTACTAATTAGCATCCCATGTGTTCATCTTCAACAGATCTAGATAATTAAGTAGGGATAACCAAGTGTAAACCCTAGATCCTTTTACCAAAGCCATCAGCCTTATTCATTCCTATTTAGCATCACACCATTATGATGAAACCTAATAGCAACCATACCTGCTATTTTACTTTACATAACCCTGTTCCACTAAACCCTACTAGTGTGAGATGCTTATGAACCATCCTATTTACTTAGAGATCCAATGGCTAATACAAGACAACCCCAACCTTAATTGTAATACTTCTTATTACCTAAGAAGTATGTTCTTCAAAAGTTATTCTTTTGAAAAAAATAAGGAATCATCTTCAACCCCGCTTATAAGGACCTATAAACCTAGCCAGCTACCACTAGCAAGATACACCAACCCTGACAACAACTAGATATAATGAATTGCTTAGAATGCCTAGACTTATCTCAACCTTTCAAACCCTAGTTGCTGATGAATCCAACATTGTTGGGATACATCTAATAACTACTTCAGAAACTAGATGAAACCATAGTCAACCATAGAACCCCACCAGTCTAATTATCATACTTGTTCTTTATTAAAGAACATGTTCTTCAAAAGTTATTCTTTTGAAGAATATAACAAGTAATCATTAACCATGCCATATGGTACTAAAAATTGACAACTGTTCTTTACACGTTAACATTATGCCCATTTATCATTCTTGGTGTGCTCAATTAATTATTGTACTTCATTATCTACCTGTTCATGATACCAAGTAATCACACCTGAATAAGAACCTTGTTTGTGAATCACTCTAAAAGTGCAACACACCCTGAATCAATTGTTACCACTCACTAATCCTAAATCATCGGGGTTAGGTCGCGCTTAGAGCGATTGCATCTCATTCTTATGCATTATTGCATCCTTGCCAATCTTTTAAACATCGTCCTTACCAGACGATGATGCTATTTCAGAATTTGGAGTTATTACGCATCGAAGACCTTGTCTGCATAATCTTGCAGTCAAGAAAGGCAAGTTCATCGCTTGCTCATGTCATTTGAGTATCTTTATCAAATTACTTGCAAAGTACTATGATTATCACTATTGCATAAAAACCAAAAACACTACTTTCATAACTATGAATATGACTATGTGGTGGGCAATGGAACCATGGATTGTGTTGATATGGTGGAGGTTCCATTGCACGGGTTTATATCCATCTAGGATTAAACAACAAATGTCGCCAGTGATTCTTGTGCCGTAATACCCGTGTTAACCATAAGATCCGGAGTGGGACGGAGTAGTCAAAAGTGTTTCCACCTCTCGTTCATCAACGGATGCGCTTTACCGTAGTACACTTGTAATCCAAGGGGCAAGCTGGTGAGGTCGGGGAGTCCTAAGTCCCCACGGCATAGTCCGTAGTACACTTGTCGCCCGAAGGAGCAAGATGGTGAGGCTGGGGAGTCCTAAGTCCCCACGGTATTGCGGTCTATGATGGGTTGCAGCCACCGGCGTAGGAGTGTATGGTAGAGCCCAGCACTGTTGTCGTGGTCGGGGTCCACCCTGAAATACGGGAATAATGGGACCGACGTGGACCCAGGGTCGGCGCATGCAACAAAGGGTGGGTGTTCGAGGTAGCGGAGGAACATGATTGGCTAGACCTTATACCGGGCCTCACACCATAGGAAGTGTGGACGGGAAACTCGAGCCCGGTTGGCACCAAGGTTAAGATCTCTTATGGGTAAAGCAACACACCTCCGCAGAGTGTAAAGAACCGTGACCTGTCACTCCCCGTTCCGGGATATGGAAGCTGCGAACGCTGCCGGAAAGGAGCTCCATGAAGTTCTAGTAAACCGGTGAAGGCCGACGGACATAGTTCTTCCGAATAAAAGCAACCTTTTGAAGAAATGGTTATGAAAACCTGCATTGGTATTAGACTTTCTGGTCTAATGCCGTAGCTAGTGCATTAAACACCTCTTTCCTATAATGAACTTGTTGAGTACGCTCGTACTCATCCCACTCTTAAATCCCCTGCTTAGATATGGAGGCACCAAAGGAGGATCTACAGTGCAACATGAAGACCGAGGAGTCAATAACTACTTCAAGGGACAGGAACCTGTCAGAGGAGGCAGATACCACATCCAACAAGGAGAAACCTAGATTAGCAATAGAAAGGAACTAGCTTCCTAAAATTAGCTCCTATTTAGCTAGAATCTATTCATAGCCTCTGTAGCTAGTTAAATACTCTACAAATAGAGTTCGTGATAAGACTAGTCTACGAGTCGTTCTCCTGGAGTTTATTTGCAGTTTTACCTCATTGTATAGTAGGAGGTTGTGCTGATCTTCTGTAACAGAGTCTGTATGTAATTCTATAGACATGCCTTGGACCCGCATATGTTTCTGTTGTACCACTCTGAGCGATATAATACTAGTGGAACGGTGTTTCATTGGTGTTATATCAGACTTGCATACTACACCATGCAGTGGTATGCCGGGTCACCACAGTTGGTATCAGAGCAAATGCTTTGACCTAGGATTAAAACCCTTTAAAGGAGACCTATAGGATTGGTAGTGTCTATAGGAAGTTGTCTTAGGTGAACCAAATCTTTTTATGACTTGAGATGGATATTCACTTGAGAATAATCCTGACACATTTGAGTCAACATTTCTTACCTATATTTCCTAAGTAATGTTAGCTAGCTAATCTCAAATTGTGTAGGATACTCTTAAGACCCAAAAATAATTATGAGTAGACCACAGTTGGTATACAATACATGGTAGTCCAAAGAGAGGATACAACCATAAGGAAGCTATCCTATTGGAAGATGTGTACCAACACATGTTATAGTTAAATAAGAATTACTCAGACCTGCACTAGAAGTAATATCAAGTGATGTAGATAATTAAGATACCCTAATAGAGAATGTAGACCAAGCTAAGTAATGAGTAAGTAAAACTATCTAGACATATGAAACAATTGATAGTAAGTGATAACTATAAGTTATTTAAGATAGTATAGACCATGATGAGTCAATCATGAGAGGTAAGTAAGAGAGATAGAAATAAAACATGTCTACTTACAGAGTAGTGATAGTAATCATATATGATTCACCTAAGAATCATTATGTGATGGACGAGAACCTCATAATTAATTAAGAGGAGTACAATAAGAAGCCAAGTGCAAAACAATAGTGCAAGAATTGTGTTCCAAAAACATGGGATGTGTGCCAAACACATCATGACCATAGTCTTATGATAATATAAACACTTGGAAGTATAGGAGCTATATTTCCATATTATGTGTTTAGAGTAGTAATGTTAGAACCTAGACATATCATGTGAGATTGTCCTCAACAAAATGGAAGTTAAGTAGTACTTCCAGAAAAAATTAGATTAACTTTAGCTATCCTAGCCCACTTTGTTTCAAGTTTGTCTCATTGCAACTGTGCAATTAAGATAAAGGTTGAGACAAATACTAGAAATTCGCATATTCGTGCTAAGTATCACGATATAAACCTATATTATGTGGTGTTATATACTACACATCTCAGCCTGATGTTTAGAGATGTCTTACTCAAAAATCATATTCAGACTTATGATGATGTGTATTATAAGCACAAAGCTGAATCTTCTTGGATTTTATTGGATCTTCATTGTTTGACTAGATCTGTACATGAAGTTTGACTTCGATATGCAAATACATGTTGCAATATCAAGTTCTTACTTGATGCTATAGATCTAGAGGGTAATAGTATTCGTGTGAGGAAGTGACGAATTCTGAATATTTTGAAGACAAGTTGAAGGTTCATCAGATAAAGGAAACAAAGTTGTGGGAAGCAACCACAATACTCTGAAGGAAGTGCCAATCAACATTCATGCTTTACCTCAACAGAGGAGTACTTTAGTACATGAGAAGCATGAAGGTAAGAAATGTGGTGATTATGGTGAAGTCGAAGCAGATCCATAGTCAACATAGAAGAGGGAATGCATGGGAAATCACTTAGGATACTATAATCATAGTGTCAGCTAGTGGTTTTCTTGCAAAATAAACCCTGAATGAAGGAAGGTGATATATGAAAACATAGCAGACATAAGAAGACCATAGTCGATATTAGAAGACCACAATTGGTATAGGATCAATGCTGCGAGATAAAGTAGAAGATGTCTCGTCCAGTTGATCAGAACCTATAATAGAGTCCATTTTTAGATATCAAATAGCCATAGTAGGTATAATAACCACAGCTGGTATCAGTTGGTATTACAAATAGTCCACGATTTAATTATTTGTATCAAAAGTTTGTGAACAAATAAAACTTTGTTAGCCAAATAACTATAACCTAGAATCACTTAGTCGAAGGATTCACATTGGATGTCCACAATTGAGTGGATACACCACAAAGGTTCTTCGCAAGACCTTAGAAGAGTACAACCCATAAGCTAGACCTAGACCAATATTCTAACCATAAGCTCAATGGTTGGAAGAATAGGAGTTGAAGACCATAAGAAAACTCAAAGGGGTAGAGTAAAGATTGAGTTGAATGTTCAATGACTCAATATTTTAAGCAAAATAGAAGAAGAAGGTCTAAACTGAGAGGAAGTTCGATCTTATTTTCATAAGATTATCGAATATACTTTCAGAAAAATGTCAGACCAGAAGCCGAGGTTCATACCTCGAGGACGTAAGAAGATGATTATAACTTGAGCAAGTAAGTAATATCTACTCAGAAGTACTTAAGCTCAAGTAAGTCAAAGATAAAGAAGTTGGATTAAGAAAATACCGGAGACCAAATATAGCCAAAGAAGGCCAAAGACTGAAGTAGATTGACCATACAAAAACTAAAGTCTATTTGAAAGATTCCTTTCATGGAACCTAAATAACCTAAAATAGTTATAGGTATCAACTATAAACCATGATTGGATGGACTATATAAGTCTAATCCATTATTAGAAAAATAAACCATCACGACCAATTCCATAGTTAGTACCTTATTAAGCACCATTACTGCAATTTTGGTAGCAAGGGAAAACAAAGACCTATTTTATCAAATAGGAGAATGTTATTCGATTAGTCCTCAATTAAGACTGTCAGGACAAGAAGAAGTCCTAATCGTTGAATCTTCAATGAGAAAGGAAACAAGCTTATAGAGTTGGAAGAGATCAATGAATCAAAGTAAGAACCATGGTTCAGAGACAAACCCTAATGGATTCCAGGAAGAATCTGGACAAGGGATATATTCAATTATATCCAGTGAGATCACCAAGGAGTTTGAGAAAAGATGTAGTCTGTACAAGACAGATCCACACTCTGAAACGTGAGAGATATCAAACTTCGAGGACGAAGTTTAGTTTAAGGGGTAGAGACTGTAATATCCCAGGTATTGGGGTTACAAAAATAGAGGAAACAGATGTGTGCATTGCATTCATGCATAGAAAATGCGGGGAATTTTCGCGCTTTAAAGTAAAACGATCACGATGAATCGAAGTTTCACTTGACCTTGGTGGAATTGAAGTAGCTCATCAAGTCAAGCGCTATAAACCTCAATGTGACTTTGCTAAAACCTTGTTTTAGGTAGAGATGATTTGATCTAAGGGGTTAGATCAAATGGAATTAAAACTAACACAACAACACTTTACTCAATGATTAATTGCTTGATCTTATAACATATCATAATATGGTAATCCTTACCATAACATATGAACTTACATCTATTTGGAAATCAAGTAACAATAAAGGGAGAAACCATTCTTCACTTATCTTTTCCATGTCTTAAACTAATCCTTGATCCTACCATGAACCTCATGGTATTCATTCTAATTTACTCCTGGAAACATAACAAGGAGATCAACTCTAGAAATATATATCCTTCTCTATTCCAAATAGTTTTACATCAAATCTAGAGAGGTGAGAGTTTTATGTTATTTGTTAGAGAAGCAAAGATAAACCTTAAGCTAAAACTTGGATATACATCCAAGTACTCAAATTATCATCTTTAAGAGGAACCCTAGGATATTATTCAAGACAGTCCCAAATGAGAGAGACCATTCATACTAATCCTAGCTTTATCTATTTAAGAATATAAGACAACCTTTGAACTAAAGTATTAGGTTGTAAACCATTTCCCTTGGAGTGGTGAGATAATCTAATACCACATGGAATAATACCATACCCATGAGTTGATGAAATAGGGAGGAGACTAATCCAACTAAGATAGTCAGGTGGAATATTAGACTTGATATTTATTGAGATATGGTGAATACACCATAAACCCTAGAATAACTATTCCTATATGAGAGGACTCAAGTTATGGTGTTACACTCAAGTTAATGAGGCAACACTTGGACTTGGGAAAGAGAACCATCCATATACCCAGATGATTATATCATCATTCCCTGGAAAGAACCCTAAGAATTATCTCGGGCAATCTCCTGGGATATAAACTATAGAGGCCACCATAATAGCTCATCTTAGAAAATTAAAATAGAAGTGTTATACCTTAACTCATCAATACAATACTTGATCATGGAACCGAGAAACCTAATTAATGAGAGATACCTTAGGAAGCCAAACCCTCGATCATTATAAATTGAATGATGATCATAAACCCTAAGAACTTGAGATAGAGAGATTAAGAACAAGTTGATAATGCCCAATCCATGATCATGCTCTTGAGAAATGTGAGGATAAGTTAAATCCTAATAGGATAAACGAGATATCAGCTCATCACATGAAAGTATATGGAGGTAACCAAGTAAGCAACCCTAGGCTTATATCCCAACCTTAACTTGTGAAACACTTGGTGATCATAAGTGGAATCTTACCACATCTATATTTCATAAATTAAAGAACCTAAGCAAACCTTAGAGTCAAACTCCATACTCTATATGGTGAGAAACCATACAAACAATATAACCAAAGTTAACTATAAAAAGAACCATAGCCACTTTAATCATTTAAATAATGGATTAGGATAACCAGTAGAAGACCATTGGAATCAGATAAAACCAATTCTCAAGTCCTTAGTAATTGAAGGAGCACATGAACTATTAAGCAAGTAACCATTTTATCATGTATAGATGAGAGTAAACCCTAGCATGCAACATGGTGTCACCTCATCTCACAACCTAGAATTAAACCTCAACCCTAGTTATGTATCACTATGGTGATCATAATATAAACCTAGGCCATGACTATGATTCAAACCACATGCCATTATGGGAATATAATTAGGACCCCATAATTGTTCATTTGCTAAGATCCATGCTTTCCTAATTAAACCTAAGAAACATCTAGTGTTTGTACTCACAATTAAAACCCATGTGTGGTGAATAACTACTCATACCAACCACTGATCTATAAGACCCAACCTTGAGGAGAGTAATATTTACTCTAGGTATTTCAAAGGATTATGAAACCATAACACTAATGTTAGCTTTAATATGGGTTATCATCAAACCTACAAAACCTTAATAAAATGTTACTCACATAAAATATTGTGCCAATGATTAATTCCTCAAATGGAAACCAAGACATAATAATCATATCTAGAAAACCTTGAAATGAAAGTATCAACTCTCATAATCTTAAAGAGAATTGCTTGCATAATAGAAAATGAATTAAAGTAAAAAGTTTATGTTTAAATATTATTTAGAATAAGATCACAAATATGCAAATAATCTAATATAAGATATGAATTCAATTAAAATAGTGAAACAATAGTCAGTATCCTAAATCTTGAATGGATTAGCATAGTTACAAATATCTGCAAATAGAATTGAATTCAAATATGAGTTAAAATGGAAAATATACAATATGAGAAATAAATAAAACAGAAAATAGAAAAATTTACAAAACAGAAAAACGGAAAAGAGAAATAGAGAGAGGCTTACCAGACCTCAACTGGCCACCGCAGCCCACCACCACAGCCCAGTAGAAGTCCACTAACGGCCCAAACCACGGCCTGGCCCAGCCACTTACCTCTTCGCAACAGATAAGAGCGTAGATGACGAAATCGTCTTCGTCTCCGTCTTCCTCGGCGCGGGCATGCTCGACAGCTCGACGCCGACGAGCTCCACGTCCCGGCCGCCGTTGTTGACCTGGGCGACGGACGACGAACGCGGGAGCCCTATAAATACTCGGCCGTAGCCCTCCTCGCTCCTGTTCGTCATTTTCCCCAATTTAGCAAACCCTAGCTCGCCCGGCCATCTTCCTCGTCGCCGTTTGACGCCCTCCCACGCCTCGCCGTGGACGTCATCTTCACCGCCATCCTCGACTTGCTATCCCTGCAGGAGGAATCGAGCCGCCACGCTCGGAATCATCCGATTCGAGCTCGCCTTGGCTCGCAGATGGTCCGGCCACCGTGACCATTACGTCGCCGTCCGGCCACCTCCGGCCTCGCCGACACGCCCATCGTGTTCACGGTGAGCCCACGCATCTCGTAAGCTTCCTATCGCATCAGATCATCGCCCGTAGCCTCCTAGCGAGCACATGCCCATGATCGCCCGCTGCTCGGCCTCGCCGGCGATCGTGCTCCGGTGACTCAATCGGGGCGGCGCCACCACCTGTAGACTCCCCACGTTGCGTAGAATCGCACCAGCATCATCGCGCGCTCGCAGGTAGCCGGAACCTCGCCGCCGTTGCCAAATCCCGCCGGCCACCGTGCCCCAGTCACTTTTCCCCCCAATTTTGACATAGTCAATGCCTACGTGGACACCACCGTGGCTAATGGCCCACCAGTCATTGGTTGAGGTTACATTCTGCACGGGTGAATTTAGCCCAATCGTTTTAAATTTCTAAATTTCATTAATAGCTGAAACTTTGACAAATTGTACAAAATTAAATATAGCTTAGAAAAAGAAGTGTAAGATATCAAAATTCTTATAAAGATAAACCCTATCCAATAAAAATATAAAATGAAATTTTTATTTTTAGTAAAAAATTCACTTATTTAATACTTATTAATTAAGCCTTTAATTTTAATTCCAAATTCAATTAAAATTCAATAATTAGTAAAAAGTTCTAAAATAAATAAAAAACCCAGTAAATAAATAAAGAAAACTTAAATATGAATTTTCTTTATTTGTTACTTTATTAAATCCTTATTAAAGGGATTTAAACCCTGATTAATAATTACCCTAAATTATTAATTGTTCAAAAATAACAAAATGGCAAATTCAATATTATTTTTAATTGCAAAGTTATTAATAACTTCATCCATAATGAAGTTATTAATCCAATAACTAATTGATAATTAGGAAACCCTAGTTCCATATTGAATAAAGAACACAACCTCATAATTTTATGTGGAACCCTAAAAACCTAATTCAATTATGCACCAAACCCTAGCTCCACTAATTCATATGAATCCTAGTTTGCTTCTAACCTAAACCCTAGGTTAGAACATGTGATCATGTTACTTCATTTGTAATCATAGATTCATATCTAGCAACTAAATACTAGTTCAAATCCACATAAGATATGGGAACCCTATCACTACTAATTAGCATCCCATGTGTTCATCTTCAACAGATCTAGATAATTAAGTAGGGATAACCAAGTGTAAACCCTAGATCCTTTTACCAAAGCCATCAGCCTTATTCATTCCTATTTAGCATCACACCATTATGATGAAACCTAATAGCAACCATACCTGCTATTTTACTTTACATAACCCTGTTCCACTAAACCCTACTAGTGTGAGATGCTTATGAACCATCCTATTTACTTAGAGATCCAATGGCTAATACAAGACAACCCCAACCTTAATTGTAATACTTCTTATTACCTAAGAAGTATGTTCTTCAAAAGTTATTCTTTTGAAAAAAATAAGGAATCATCTTCAACCCTGCTTATAAGGACCTATAAACCTAGCCAGCTACCACTAGCAAGATACACCAACCCTGACAACAACTAGATATAATGAATTGCTTAGAATGCCTAGACTTATCTCAACCTTTCAAACCCTAGTTGCTGATGAATCCAACATTGTTGGGATACATCTAATAACTACTTCAGAAACTAGATGAAACCATAGTCAACCATAGAACCCCACCAGTCTAATTATCATACTTGTTCTTTATTAAAGAACATGTTCTTCAAAAGTTATTCTTTTGAAGAATATAACAAGTAATCATTAACCATGCCATATGGTACTAAAAATTGACAACTGTTCTTTACACGTTAACATTATGCCCATTTATCATTCTTGGTGTGCTCAATTAATTACTGTACTTCATTATCTACCTGTTCATGATACCAAGTAATCACACCCGAATAAGAACCTTGTTTGTGAATCACTCTAAAAGTGCAACACACCTCGAATCAATTGTTACCACTCACTAATCCTAAATCATCGGGGTTAGGTCGCGCTTAGAGCGATTGCATCTCATTCTTATGCATTATTGCATCCTTGCCAATCTTTTAAACATCGTCCTTACCAGTACGATGATGCTATTTCAGAATTTGGAGTTATTACGCATCGAAGACCTTGTCCGCATAATCTTGCGATCAAGAAAGGCAAGTTCATCGCTTGCTCATGTCATTTGAGTATCTTTATCAAATTACTTGCAAAGTACTATGATTATCACTATTGCATAAAAACCAAAAACACTACTTTCATAACTATGAATATGACTATGTGGTGGGCAATGGAACCATGGATTGTGTTGATATGGTGGAGGTTCCATTGCACGGGTTTATATCCATCTAGGATTAAACAACAAATGTCGCCAGTGATTCTTGTGCCGTAATACCCGTGTTAACCATAAGATCCGGAGTGGGACGGAGTAGTCAAAAGTGTTTCCACCTCTCGTTCATCAACGGATGCGCTTTACCGTAGTACACTTGTAATCCAAAGGGGCAAGCTGGTGAGGCTGGGGAGTCCTAAGTCCCCACGGCATAGTCCGTAGTACACTTGTCGCCCGAAGGAGCAAGATGGTGAGGCTGGGGAGTCCTAAGTCCCCACGGTATTGCGGTCTATGATGGGTTGCAGCCACCGGCGTAGGAGTGTATGGTAGAGCCCAAGCATCTGTTGTCGTGGTCGGGGTCCACCCCGAAATACGGGAATAATGGGACCGACGTGGACCCAGGGTCGGCGCATGCAACAAAGGGTGGGTGTTCGAGGTAGCGGAGGAACATGATTGGCTAGACCTTATACCGGGCCTCACACCATAGGAAGTGTGGACGGGAAACTCGAGCCCGGTTGGCACCAAGGTTAAGATCTCTTATGGGTAAAGCAACACACCTCTCGCAGAGTGTAAAGAACCGTGACCTGTCACTCCCTCGTTCCGGGATATGGAACTGCGAACGCTGCCGGAAAGGAGCTCCATGAAGTTCTAGTAAACCGGTGAAGGCTGACGGACATAGTTCTTCCGAATAAAAGCAACCTTTTGAAGAAATGGTTATGAAAACCTGCATTGGTATTAGACTTTACGGTCTAATGCCGTAGCTAGTGCATTAAACACCTCTTTCCTATAATGAACTTGTTGAGTACGCTCGTACTCATCCCACTCTTAAATCCCTGCTTAGATATGGAGGCACCAAAGGAGGATCTACAGTGCAACATGAAGACCGAGGAGTCAATAACTACTTCAAGGGACAGGAACCTGTCAGAGGAGGCAGATACCACATCCAACAAGGAGAAACCTAGATTAGCAATAGAAAGGAACTAGCTTCCTAAAATTAGCTCCTATTTAGCTAGAATCTATTCATAGCCTCTGTAGCTAGTTAAATACTCTACAAATAGAGTTCGTGATAAGACTAGTCTACGAGTCGTTCTCCTGGAGTTTATTTGCAGTTTTACCTCATTGTATAGTAGGAGGTTGTGCTGATCTTCACGTAACGCAGTCCGTATGTAATTCTATAGACATGCCTTGGACCCGCATATGTTTCTGTTGTACCACTCTGAGCGATATAATACTAGTGGAACGGTGTTTCATTGGTGTTATATCAGACTTGCATACTACACCATGCAGTGGTATGCCGGGTCACCACAGTAACTATGTATCGAAAGCTTATAGCAAATAACTTAATGACGAGATCTTATGCTACGCTTAATTGGGTGTGTCCATTATATCATTCATACAATGATATAACCTTGTTATTAGTAACATCCAATGTTCATGATTATGAAACTAATCATCCATTAATCAACAAGCTAGTTAAGAGGCATACTAGGGACTCTTTGTTGTTTACATATCACACATGTACTAATGTTTCAGTTAATACAATTATAGCATGGTATATAAACATTTATCATAAACATAAAGATATATAATAACTACTTTTATTATTGCCTCTTGGGCATATCTCCAACAGTCTCCCACTTGCACTAGAGTCAATAATCTAGATTACATTGTAAGGAACCTAACACCCATGGCATTCTGGTGTTGGTCATGCTTTGCCCTAGGGAGAGCTTTAGTCAACGGATCTGCTACATTCAGATCAGTGTGTACTTCTCCATCTTCGATGTACTCGCGAATCGAGTGGTAACGCAGCTTGATATGCTTCAGCCTCTTGTGTGACCTTGGTTCTTGTGCATTGGCG
>NC_061513.1:160289361-160332527 GCF_022539505.1 Lolium rigidum | reverse complement strand
TATGCTTCGTTCATTGCAGTGTTACTCTTGCTGCAGTACTCTCTTCTTCGTTATTTCACTACCGCTATCGCTATAAGCTGTTACTATTGATAAACTCTTGCGAGCAAGTCCGTTTCCAGGTGCAAGCTGAATTGACAACTCCGTTGTTAAGGCTTCCAAGTATTCTTTGTCTCCCCTTGTGTCGAATCAATAAATTGGGTAATACTTCCCTCGAAGACTGTTGCGATCCCCTATACTTGTGGGTCATCGGATGGCACCCATGTTGTCACGATATATGACTAGTGGGTCCAATGCACTAGGAACCACACCGAGCTCTATAATGAACCTCTTCATCCATACTGCTTCTGATGAAGCCTCTGAAGCCGCTATGTACTCCGATTCCGTTGAAGACTTCGCCACCGTGCACTGTGCTTCGAGCTTGCCCAGCTTACTGCATCACCATTCAATATAAACACGTACCCAGACTGTGACTTAGAGTCATCGGGATCGGTGTTCCAACTTGCATCGGTGTAACTTGTTACAACGAGTTCTTGGTCACCTCCATAACAAAGAAACATATCCTTAGTTCTTTTCAAGTATTTCGGGATATTCTTGACCGCTGTCCAGGTGCTCCATTCCTGGATCACTTTGATATCTGCTAGTCAAACTAACGGCATGCGCTATATCCGGTCTTGTACATAGCATGGCATACATAATAGAGCCTCATCGCCGAAGCATAGGGGATCCGACTCATCCTTTCTCTTTCTTCGCCGTAGCCGGTCCTTGAGTCTTACTCAAGACCTTGCTCGGTAACATAGGTAAAAACCCTTTCTTACTTTCGTCCATTCTAAACTTCTTTAGAATCTTGTCCAGGTATGTACTCGTGATAGCCCTATTAGGCGTCTTGATCTATCTCTATAAATCTTGATGCCTAATATATACGATGCTTCACCAAGGTCTTTCATTGAAAAACTGTTATTCAAATAACCTTTTACACTGCTTAATAGTTCTATATCATTCCCAATAGTCAATAATATGTCATCTACATATAATATCAGGAATGCTACAGAGCTCCCACTCACTTTCTTGTAAATACAGGCCTCTCCATGACACTGTATAAACCCGAAGTCTTTGATCACCTTATCAAAGCGTCGGTTCCAACTTCTTGATGCTTGCTTCGAGTCCATAGATTGAACGATGAAGTTTGCATACTTTGTCGGCATTTTTAGGATCGACAAAACCTTTGGGTTGTACCATATACAACTCTTCCTCAATGTCTCCATTAAGGAACGCCGTTTTGACATCCATCTGCCAAATCTCATAATCAAAAAATGCAGCTATTGCTAACAAAATCCTCACAGATTTTAGCTTCTCTACGGGTGAGAAAGTCTCATCGTAGTCAACTCCTTGAATTTGTCGGAAACCCTTTGCGACAAGTCGAGCTTTATAGACAGTAATATTACCATCGACATCTCGTTTTTCTCTTGAAGATCCATTTATTCTCGACAGCCTTTCGGCTATCGAGTAAGTCTACCAAAGTCCATACTTTGTTATCATACATGGATCCCATTTCGGATTGCATGGCTTCTTGCCATTTGTTGGAATCTGGGCTCATCATCGCTTCTTCATACGTCGCGGGGTCCTCATCATTGTTATCCACAATCATGACATTTAGACAAGGATCATACCAATCAGGAGTGGCACGTTCCCTTGTCGATCTGCGAGGTTCAGTAGTTTCCTCGTTCGAAGTTTCATGATCATTATCATTAGCTTCCTCTCTTGCCGGTGTAGGCGGTACGGTATAACTTCCGGTACTTGCGCTACTCGATCAACGAGTATAGATTCATTAATCTCATCGAGTTCTACTTTTCTTCCAGTCACTTCTTTAGTGAGAAATTCTTTCTCAAGAAAGGTTCCGTTCTTAGCAACAAAGATTTTGCCTTCGGATCCGTGATAGAAAGTGTACCCTATAGTTTCCTTAGGGTATCCTATGAAGACGCATTTCTCCGCTTTGGGTTCTAGCTTGTCCGGTTGTAACTTTTTTACATAGGCTTCGCAACCCCAAACTTTAAGGAACGACAGACTTAGGTTTCTTATTAAACCATAATTCATACGGTGTCGTTTCTACGGATTTTGATGGTGCTCTATTTAAAGTGAATGCGGCTGTCTCTAATGCATAACTCCAAAATGATAACGGCAAATCAGTAAGAGACATCATAGAACGAACCATGTCTAAGAGAGTTCGATTACGACGTTCGGACACACCGTTTCGTCGTGGTGTTCCCGGCGGTGTCAATTGTGAAAGTATTCCGCATTTCTTTAAATGCATGCCAAACTCATAACTCAGATATTCACCTCCACGATCAGATCGTAGAAATTTAATCTTCTTGTTTCGTTGATTTTCTACTTCACTTTGGAATTCCTTAAACTTCTCGAAAGTTTCGGATTTATGTTTCATGAAATAGATATACCCATATCTACTCGGATCATCCGTGAAGGTTAGAACATAACGAAAACCACCGCGCGATGCTACACTCATTGGTCCGCATACATCGGTATGTATGATTTCCAATAAGTCGGTAGCTCGCTCCATCATACCGAGAAAATGGAGTCTTAGTCATTTTTCCCATTAGACATGCTTCGCATCTATCAAGTGACTCAAAGTCAAGTGATTCAAGTAATCCATCAATATGGAGTTTCTTCATGCGCTTCACTCCAATATGACCAAGACGACAGTGCCACATATAAGTAGAATTATCATTCAATTTAATTCGCTTAGCATCAATGTTATGTATATGCGTATCACTACTATCGAGATCTAACAGAAATAAGCCATTCTTTTCGGGTGCTCGACCATAAAAGATATTATTCATAAAAATAGAACAACCATTATTCTCAGACTTGAATGAATAACCGTCTTGCATTAAACAAGATCCAGATATAATGTTCATGCTCAACGCGGGTACAAAATAACAATTATTTAGGCTTAAAACTAATCCCGAAGGTAGATGTAGAGGAAGTGTGCCGACAGCGTTCACATCGACTTTGGATCCATTTCCAACGCGCATCGTCACTTCATCTTTCAGTAGTCTTCGTTTATTCTTTAGTTCTTGTTTCGAGTTACAAATATGAGCAACCGAACCAGTATCAAATACACAGGTACTAGAACGAGAACCAGTGAGATAAACATCTATAACATGTATATCGGATATACCTTCTTTCTTCTTCTTGACAAGGCCGCTCTTCAGATCCGCCAAATACTTGGAGCAATTACGCTTCCAGTGTCCCTTCTCCTTGCTGTAATAGCACTCAGCATCAGGCTTAGGGCCGTTCTTAGGTTTCATAGGAGGCGTGGCAGCTTTCTTGCCACCCTTCTTGAATTTTCCCTTAGACTTGCCCTGTTTCTTGAAACTGGTGGTCTTGTTGACCATCAACACTTGGTGCTCTTTCTTGATCTCAATCTCGAGCAGCTTTTAGCATGCCAAAGAGTTCAGGTAACTCCTTGTTCATGTTACTGCATATTGTAGTTCATCACAAAGTTCTTGTAACTTGGTGGCGGTGATTGAAGGACACGATTAATCCCCGATCCGTTAGGAATCACTATTCCCAAGTCACCGAGTTTCTTCGCATGCCCGGTCATGGCGAGCATGTGCTCACTAATGGAGCTGCCTTCTTCCATCATACGAGTCTGAAGAAATGTTTCGATGCTTCATAGCATTCCACGGCCGCATGAGTCTCAAAAATAGCTTTCAGCTCATTCATCAACTCATGAGGATCGTGGTGCTCAAAACGTTTTTGAAGATCGGATTCCGGATCGCACGGGATGGCACACCGAACTTGAGAGTACCGAGTCTTCCGAGTCTCGTAAATAGCTTTTACTTCATCGGTTTCGGTTTCGCAGGAGGGTCACCTAGCGGTGCATCAAGCACATATTGCAGATTTCCGCCGGAGAGGAAGATCCTCACATGACGGAACCGATCGGTGAAGTTGCTACCGTTGCTCTTAAGCTTTTCTTTCTCTAGGAACTGGTTAAAATTGATTGGGGACGCCATCTCTACAACATATATTTGCAATAGTTTAGACTAAGTATATGACAAATTGAGTTCAAATTTTAATTCAACATAATTAAAAATCTAGGTGAACTCCCACTCAAAACAATATCCCTCGCATTGTCTTAGTGATCACACGAACCAAATCCACCACACCATAGTCCGATCATCACGAGACAAGGTGTAATTTCAATGGCGAACACTCAAAGTGTTCATCATATCAATTATATGATTCATGCTCTACCTTTCGGTATCACGTGTTCCGAGACCATGTCCGTACATGCTAGGCTCGTCAAGGCCACCTTAGTATCCGCATGTGCAAAATCGGCTTGCACCCGTTGTATGCACTTGTTGATTCTATCACACCCGATCATCACGAGATGCTTCGAAACGACAAGTCTTGGCAACGGTGCTACTAAGGATGAACACTTTATTATCTTGAGATTTTAGTGAGGGATCATCTTATATACCGTCGCGATCTAAGCAAAATAAGATGCATAAAAGGATTAACATCACATGCAGTTCATATGTGATATGATATGGCCCTTTTGTCTTTGCGCCTTTGATCTTCATCTCCAAAGCACGGACATGATCTCCATCATCTTCGGGCATGATCTCCATCATCGTCGGCGTAGCGTCAAGGTCAATGGCGCCGTCTTCATGATTGTCCTCCATGTAGCAACTATTACAACTACCTTGAAATACTACTCAACATGAAATTTAAAGACAACCATAAGGCTCTCGCCGGTTGCCACAATACAATAATGATCATCTCATACATATTCATCATCACATTATGGCCATATCACATCACCAAACCCCGCAAAAACAAGTTAGACGCTCTCTAATTTGGTTTGCATATTTTACGTGGTTTAGGGTTTTCGATATAGATCTAATCTACCTACGAACATGAACCACAACGTTGATACTAATATTGTCAATAGAAGAGTAAATTGAATCTTTACTATAGTAGGAGAGACGAGACACCCGCAAAGCCTCTTATGCAATACAAGTTGCATGTCGAACGAGGAACAAGTCTCATGAACGCGGTCATGTAAAGTTAGTCCGAGCCGCTTCATCCCACTATGCCATAAAGATGCAAAGTACTCAACTAAAGATAACAAGAGCATCAACGCCCACAAAACCATTGTGTTCTACTCGTGCAACCATCTATGCATAGACACGGCTCTGATACCCCTGTAGGATAACGTTGCACAGAAAACAAAAAATTTCCTACCGCGAACACGCAATCCAAGCCAAGATGCAATCTAGAAGACGGTAGCAACGAGGGGGTATCGAGTCTCACCCTTGAAGAGATTCTAAAGCCTACAAGATGAGGCTCTTGTTGCTGCGGTAGACGTTCACTTGCCGCTTGCAAAAGCGCGAAGAAGATCTTGATCACGATCGGTTCCGGCGCCACGAACGGGCAGCACCTCCGTACTCGGTCACACGTTCGGTTGTTGATGAAGACGACGTCCAACTCCCGTTCCAGCGGGCAGCGAAGTAGTAGCTCCTCTTGAATCCGACGAGCACGACGGCGTGGTGTCGGGGGCGGTGAAGAATTCCGGCGGGGCTTCGCTAAAGCTACGCGGGAGATATGGAGGAGAGGGGCGGCTAGGGTTTGGGAGGGGGTGGCCGACCACTTCAAGGGGGGCGGCCAGCTTGTGGTCTTGGGGTGGCCGGCCCCCTCCCTTGGCCCCTCATTATATAGGTGGATCCCCAAGAGTTGGTCTCCAAGTCTTCGAATAAGACCCGAACCAAAAACCTTCTATAAGGAGGGGAAACCTAGCCAAGCTAGGACTCCCACCAAAGGTGGGAGTTCCACCTCCCATATGGGGGTGGCCGGCCCCTAAGGGGAGTCCACTTGGGCCTCCTCCCCCACTAGGGTTGGCCGGCCATGGAGGTGGAGTCCCATGTGGACTCCACCTTCCTAGGTGGTTTCTTCCGGACTTTTCTAGAACCTTCTAGAACCTTCCATAGAACCTTCCGCGACATTTTAATCCACATAAAATGACATCCTATATATGAATCTTATTCTCCGGACCATTCCGGAACTCCTCGTGATGTCCGGGATCTCATCCGGGACTCCGAACAAATATTCGAACTCCATTCCATATTCAAGTACTACCATTTCAACATCCAACTTTAAGTGTGTCACCCTACGGTTCGTGAACTATGCGGACATGGTTGAGTACTCACTCCGACCAATAACCAATAGCGGGATCCGGAGATCCATAATGGCTCCCACATATTCAACGATGACTTTAGTGATCGAATGAACCATTCACATACAATACCAATTCCCTTTGTCACGCGATATTTTACTTGTCCGAGGTTTGATCTTCGGTATCACTCTATACCTTGTTCAACCTCGTCTCTCGACAAGTACTCTTTACTCGTACCGTGGTATGTGGTCTCTTATGAACTTATTCATATGCTTGCAAGACATTAGACGACATTCCACCGAGAGGGCCCAGAGTATATCTATCCGTCATCGGGATGGACAAATCCCACTTGTTGATCCATATGCCTCAACTCATACTTTCCGGATACTTAATCCCACCTTTATAACCACCCATTTACGCGAGTGGCGTTTGGTGTAATCAAAGTACCTTTCCGGTATAAGTGATTTACATGATCTCATGGTCATAAGGACTAGGTAACTATGTATCGAAAGCTTATAGCAAATAACTTAATGACGAGATCTTATGCTACGCTTAATTGGGTGTGTCCATTATATCATTCATACAATGATATAACCTTGTTATTAATAACATCCAATGTTCATGATTATGAAACTAATCATCCATTAATCAACAAGCTAGTTAAGAGGCATACTAGGGACTCTTTGTTGTTTACATATCACACATGTACTAATGTTTCGAGTTAATACAATTATAGCATGGTATATAAACATTTATCATAAACATAAAGATATATAATAACTACTTTTATTATTGCCTCTTGGGCATATCTCCAACGAGTCTCCCACTTGCACTAGAGTCAATAATCTAGATTACATTGTAAGGAACCTAACACCCATGGCATTCGGTGTTGGTCATGCTTTGCCCTAGGGAGAGCTTTAGTCAACGGATCTGCTACATTCAGTATCGGTGTGTACTTCTCCATCTTCGATGTACTCGCGAATCGAGTGGTAACGCAGCTTGATATGCTTCGAGCCTCTTGTGTGACCTTGGTTCTTGTGCATTGGCGATGGCACCCATGTTGTCACGAGTATATGACTAGTGGGTCCAATGCACTAGGAACCACACCGAGCTCTACAATGAACCTCTTCATCCATACCGCTTCGATGAAGCCTCCGAAGCCGCTATGTACTCCGATTCCGTTGAAGACTTCGCCACCGTGCACTCGCTTCGAGCTTGCCCGACCTACTTGCAGCACCATTCAATATAAACACGTACCCGGACCGTGACTTAGAGTCATCGGGATCGGTGTTCCAACTTGCATCGGTGTAACTTGTTACAACGAGTTCTTGGTCACCTCCATAACAAAGAAACATATCCTTAGTTCTTTTCAAGTATTTCGGGATATTCTTGATCGCTGTCCAGGTGCTCCATTCCTGGATCACTTTGATATCTGCTAGTCAAACTAACAGCATGCGCTATATCCGGTCTTGTACATAGCATGGCATACATAATAGAGCCTCACTGCCGAAGCATAGGGGATCCGACTCATCCTTTCTCTTTCTTCTGCCGTAGCCGGTCCTTGAGTCTTACTCAAGACCTTGCCTCGGTAACATAGGTAAAAACCCTTTCTTACTTTCGTCCATTCTAAACTTCTTTAGAATCTTGTCCAGTGTATGTACTCGTGATAGCCCTATTAGGCGTCTTGATCTATCTCTATAAATCTTGATGCCTAATATATACGATGCTTCACCAAGGTCTTTCATTGAAAAACTGTTATTCAAATAACCTTTTACATCGCTTAATAGTTCTATATCATTCCCAATAGTCAATAATATGTCATCTACATATAATATCAGGAATGCTACAGAGCTCCCACTCACTTTCTTGTAAATACAGGCCTCTCCATGACACTTTATAAACCCGAAGTCTTTGATCACCTTATCAAAGCGTCGGTTCCAACTTCTTGATGCTTGCTTCAGTCCATAGATTGAACGCTGAAGTTTGCATACTTTGTCAGCATTTTTAGGATCAACAAAACCTTTGGGTTGTACCATATACAACTCTTCCTCAATGTCTCCATTAAGGAACGCCGTTTTGACATCCATCTGCCAAATCTCATAATCGAAAAATGCAGCTATTGCTAACAAAATCCTCACAGATTTTAGCTTCGCTACGGGTGAGAAAGTCTCATCGTAGTCAACTCCTTGAATTTGTCGGAAACCCTTTGCGACAAGTCGAGCTTTATAGACAGTAATATTACCATCAGCATCTGTTTTTCTCTTGAAGATCCATTTATTCTCGACAGCCTTTCGGCTATCAAGTAAGTCTACCAAAGTCCATACTTTGTTATCATACATGGATCAGGCAAGAACATTGGCTTCGTCATTGCTGAGCCTGCTGATATGATTTACTTCGCATCCATCAAATAGTTTCTCGAGCTCGTTATACACTTCTTTGTATGTCACCATGCTATCATTGACTGCGTCACATTGGTTCATGACTTGCTGAGCCACCAATTGTGAGACGCCCAAGATTTTTAGTCGAGTTGCGCCACAAGCTTTCGCCATCTTCATCCCGTGTATAAGAGCTTTGTATTCTGCCTCATTGTTAGACGCGTTTGGGAACGTCATCCGTAAAATATATTTTAATTTGTCGCCTTCAGGTGATATGAGTATCACCCCTGCTCCAGCTCCTTCTAACCTCTTGGACCCGTCAAAGTTCATGGTCCAGGTTCTCGATAGATCTGGGGGTCCTGTGTTTTGCAGCTCCATCCATTCTGCGATGAAGTCTGGTAGAATTTGCGACTTTATTGCCTTTCTTTTTTCATATGTGATGTCCCGAGGAGAAAGTTCTATTCCCCAAAGGGAGACACGGCCTGTAGCTTCTGGATTGTTCAGTATATTGGATAAAGGCGCCTCATTGACCACTATTATCGGATGCACCGAAAAATAGTGCTGCAATTTTCTTGCGGTTGTGAACACTCCGTATGCTAGTTTCTGGTACTTTGGATACCTCTGTTTTGAAGGCGATAATACTTCGAAATATACTGGCCTCTACACTCCATGGAGTTTTCGTTCTTCCTCTCTTTCGACAACTAATGACGTGCTGACCACTTGGGGTGTAGCCGCAATATATAACAGGAGGGGTTCCTTCTCTTTTGGTGCCACCAAGATTGGTGGTGTCGAAATTGCGCGTTTAAGATCTTCGAAAGCTCTATCTGCCTCATCGTTCCACTGGAACTTATCTCCTTGTTTGATTAGGGCGTAGAATGGTAACGCCTTTTCTCCCGATCGGCGACGAATCGCATAAGGCTGCGACTCGCCCCGGTCACTGCTCGTACTTCTTTCAACTTTGTTGGCTTCCTCATTGTTACGATAGCTTGGATTTTTTCGGGATTTGCTTCAATCCCTCTTGCTGAAACTAAGAACCCGAGAAGTTCTCCTGCGGGGACGCCGAAAGAACATTTTGTCGGATTCAGCTTGAGACAAAATTTGTCGAGATTGTCAAAAGTTTCCTTCAAGTCCTCGATCAGTGTTGCCCCCTTTTTTGATGTTATAACGACATCGTCAATGTATACTTGTACGTTTTTCCCAATCTGTGTTGCTAAGCACTTCGCATCATCCGCTGATATGTTGCTCCCGCGTTTTTCAGACCAAAAGGCATTGTTCGATAGCAAAACACGCCATAAGGTGTGATGAACGCTGTTTTGACTTCATCTTCTTCTTTCAATCTGATCTGGTTATAACCAGAGTAAGCATCCAAGAAGGAAAGACGTTCACATCCTGCCGTGGAGTCGATAATTTGATCGATCCTCGGGAGGGGAAAGTGATCCTTTGGACAATGTTTGTTGAGACACGTAAAGTCGACACACATGCGAAGGACTTTAGTGTTTTTCTTCGGGACCAATACCGGGTTTGCTACCCACGTGACCTCCGTATGTAGTTCCTTGATGAAACCAGACTTCTCTTAGTCGATCAATCTCTCGACAGCATAGCTTTGCGGTTTGGCTCCAAAAACGCCGCAAAGGTTGTTTTATTGGTCTCGCAAGTGGATCCAAGTTTAGGTGGTGCTCGGCAAGTTCCCTGGGTACTCCTGGCATGTCAGCTGGACACCATGCGAAGATTTTCCAGTGCTCACGGAGGAACTCGACGAGCGCGCTTTCCTATGTGAGGTCCATGTTTGTTGCGATGGACGTCGTCTTCTTTGGATCTGTCGGGTGAATCTGCACCTCCTTAGAATCCTTTGCAGTGTTAAAGGTTGGCTCTTTATTAGGCCTCCCCACATCTGGTAGCACATCATAATCAGTCGTAAGCCTTGACTCCATGTATTCCGCTTGCATCCCGAAAGTTTCGATAGTCGATGAAAATCCTTGTCACATTTATCGGCTAGTGCGAAGCTTCCTTTGACTGTGATTGGTCCCTTAGGTCCAGGTAACCTCCACAACAAGTATGTATAATGTGGTACTGCCATAAACCTGACATATGCTGGCCGTCCCAACAAGGCGTGATACTGTGACGGGAAATCCACGACTTCGAACTCCAGCTTCTCTATCCTGTAATTTTCTCGGGTTCCAAACTGAACGTCGAGATTGATCTTCCCTAACGGATAACTTGGCTTTTCTGGCGTAATTCCATGAAAACGCGTATCAGTTGGCTTCAAATTTGCTAGGGAGATGTTCATCTTCCTTAGTGTATCTGCGTACATAAGGTTTAGGCTGCTGCCGCCGACTATGAATACTCGCGATACGTCGAATCCCGCGATCTATCGCTGGTAAGATAAGTGCTGACTGCCCTGGTCGAGGAACTTGCTGCGGGTGGTCCGCTATCGTGAAGCCAATATCCTGCCCTGACCAATTGAGGTACTCAACCGTTGGTGGAGGCATCTTCTCTGCCATAAACACCTGTCGCGAGATTACTTTCGAGCTCTATTAGATGGCCTCGCCTTTTTGAATCATCGAGACCGCTCCATGAGAGTTGGGATCAACGTAAGGTGGTGGTGCTGGTGCTGCCGCTATTCTGAGCTGATGTCGCTTTTCGTCCGTAATTGCGGGAGGAGGTGGCAAATGAATCTCACTCCTGGGCCCTTGCGGATTTCTATTTGTCGCCTGGGCATTGGCATGCCCTGCCCACCTTAGCATTGCCTGAAAATTTCGGCAATCCTTTTGCAGGTGTCCTGACTGTCTTTTTCCATTGTTGTCGACATAGAAGTGCATTTGGCATGGCCCGTTCATCATCTCCTCAGGGGACACAAAAGGTCTCTGAAACCTAGGTCCATTATTTGGCCTATTATTTCGGGAGTCATCTCTATTGTCGCCTCGCTGCTCGTTGCTCCTTTGATAATCATCTCTACTGTTTCCTCCAGCGCTTGCTCGAAATCCAGCCGATATTTGGCCAGGTGCATCATAACTCGCAAATTGTCGAGAAAATCGCCGTCTATTTTGAAAATTTCGACTGCGGTCCTCCTCTGGTGACCTATGTCGTTTATTATGCACGGCATCCTCGCCATCTGCCCATCTGTTTGCTATTTCCATTAATGCCGATACTGTCCTTGGGTTGGTTCTTCCCAAGTCCTCCACAAAATCGCCTCGTCGAACTCCTGCTACGAACGCATCTATCGCTCTCTCGTCAGATATATTCTCTGCCGAGTTTTTAATGATGTTCCACCTTTGAATGTACTTCCTCATTGACTCATCATGCTTTTGTCGACATGATCTCAATTCCTCTAGTGTCGCTGGCTTTTTGCAGGTTGATCGGAAGTTCTTGACAAACACATCCTCAAAGCTATCCCAGCTGTCGATAGAACCCGGAGGAAGCTTTTTTATCCAAGATCTTGCGGCTCCACTCAGGTGTATCTGAATGCTCTGCATGGCTGTTGCTCTAGTCCCACCTATCAGCTTTATCGTCTCGAGGTAATCAACTAGCCAATCCTCGGGATCTTGTAGGCCATCAAATTTCTTGAAACTATCAGGTAACTTGAATCCTGAGGGGACTCGAGTTTTCCGGACCCGTCGCGTAAAACACGGGAGTCCACACATATCTTCTTCAGCGAGTTCTGGTGATTGCCGATGTTCTCTTCTGCCTTGTCGCGCTCTATCTACCCTGGCCTGAGCCGCCGTATCTCTGACTCCACTTGTTGTCGGTGGATTTTGCACTGCTGCAGTAGGTCTCGGGCTATTTTGTCTTGCGGCTCCTTCGGGAGGTGTGGCTGCAAATGCTGCTCCCATGGCCCCACATCCTGCCATGGCCATGTTATACAACGCTTCTCTCGGGTCCCCAGGAGGTGGCCTGGATGCTAAGATGAAAGCTTGCGGTGCCATGTATCCTGCTTCTGGTGTTTTCGGGATGATATTCCCCCTCGTGTCGATTGACATAAAGGACATATCGAGGTTTTGAATTAAAGTCTCTCTTTCGGCCTCAGGTATATTTTGCAGCCGAGATCTTGCCCTCCTTCGAGCTTCTCTGTGGCTATCTCCCGAAGTTCCTGATTGTCGACTTAACTCCGCTCTTCGCCTGCTTGATGCTGAGGCTGCCTCTTTTCTTCTGTTCAGATCAGTGCATCTGTTTTTCTAATTCCCTTCCAGCTCGAGCGAGCCTATATTGGTAGGCCTGTAATTCTTCGACCGTAGCGGTTGTCTCCATTGGTTCAGAATCATCCATAGCTCTTGCTGCTCTATCCCATGCTTCTTGTGGAAGTTGGACTCTAACACGTGGTGTAGGCCCGACATATTTAGTGCCCAAACCTCGCCTTAGGTCAGAAGGATCGACATATGGATTTCCCAAGTCGTCGAAAGCCTCTGATGTTTCCTCCTGATCGCGACTTGCTTCTCCGATGGCGCAGATCTGATGATATTTTGTGTGCTGAACTTTGCTTGGTTTGGTGACACCATCATAAAGATTGGTGAAGACCTTTCCGATAGAGATGGACTTGTCAATGAAGTCGAAGCTGTTGGTGTCGCTTGAGTCATCGCTTATATAGGAGTCCGCGGATGACTCAAAGGATATGTCGCTAAAGATCTTGGCGAGTTTCTCGCTTGCCTTGGTGCTGATGAAGCGTGGCGATGAAGTCTCCTCATCGCCTGACTCGATGGATGATGATGAGCTTGAAAAATCGGGATCGACCGCCGATAATCCCGACGAGATCGGGACTTCGAGACGATACGTTCCTTCTTTCTCGACGCGAAAGTGGAACTTTCCGAACGTCATCTCCATGGGCTCCTCCAAATACGCATATGCATCCAAACGGGAGGGCGGGTGAGGAACAAAATCAACTAGATCAGTTTCGATCTGTTTATCTCTGTCCATGATGTTGCTTGCTATCGACGAAGTCGACGATCTTGAACGTGCCATCGAGATCAGCTCCTTGTCGCCTCTAGATCCTACAGACGGCGCCAATTGACAAGGTATTAACTTGTCAATGCCTACAAGTTGTAGACTAGGGTTTCATTGGATGTAGAGGGCAAGTAGATCTCGAAGGTTTCAGCCGAAAAGTACTCAACGATGTAAAAGCTAGGGTTTGAGAGACAATGATTTGATCCTTTCTTTGTCCCTCGACTCCCCCTTATATACTAGGTGGAGCCGAGGGATTCGTGATTCACAAGTTTACAGAGTCCGGGAGGGTTTCTAACTCTTCCGCAAGATTACAAATAATGCCTCCTATTACAACTCTAGCTTTCCTTAATAATATCTTGGGCTTCCGAATCTTCTTATCCTTCGGGTCGTGGGCCTTCAGTAAACCCCGGGTACTTTCTTTGGCAGGCCCATTGGGGATGCCTATGTCAGCAGGGCTCCCCCACACTTTCAGGTGGTTTAGAGAAGACACTCTCCATGTCCATAGCTCATACGGTGTTTTGGGCACCGATTTGCTTGGTACGCTGTTTAGAATATGAATCACGGTTTTTAACGCCTCAATCCACAATCCCAATCGTAGGATGGAATAGCTCATCATATTGCGCACCATATCCATAAGGGTACGGTTGCGCCTTTCAGCTACCCTATTCTGCTGAGGTTCGCATGACATAGAATACTGGGCGACTATTCCAGTCGCCTGTAAGAACCTTGCAAAAGGTCCAGGGACTTGGTCATATGAAGTATGTCGACCGTAGTACTTGATACGTCTCAAACGTATCTATAATTTCTTATGTTCCATGCTAGTTTTATGACAATACTCACATGTTTTATACACACTTTACATCATTTATACGCATTTTCCGGCACTAACCTATTAACGAGATGCCGAAGCGCCGGTTCTCGTTTTGTGCTATTTTTGGTTTCAGAAATCCTACACAGGAAATATTCTCGGAATTGGACGAAACGAACGCCCAGGGTCTTATTTTTCCACGGAGCTTCCAGAAGACCGAAGAGGACACGAAGTGGGGCCATGAGGCGCCCTAACCATAGGGCGGCGCGGCCAAGGAGGGGCCCGCGCCGGCCTATGGTGTGGGGCCCCCGTGCCTCCTCCGACTCTGCCCTTCCGCCTACTTAAACTCTCCGTCGCGAAAACCCTATTACCGAGAGCCACGATACGGAAAAGTTCCAGAGACACCGCCGCCGCCAATCCCATCTCGGGGGATTCAGGAGATCGCCTCCGGCACCCTGCCGGAGAGGGGAATCATCACCCGGAGGACTCTACATCACCATGATCGCCTCCGGACTGATGTGTGAGTAGTTTATCCCTGGACTACGGGTCCATAGCAGTAGCTAGATGGTTGTCTTCTCCTCATTGTGCTATCATGTTAGATCTTGTGAGTTGCCTATCATGATCAAGATCGTCTATTTGTAATGCTACATGTTGTGTTTGTTGGGATCCGATGAATATGGAATACTATGTCAAGTTGATTATTGATCTATCATATATGTGTTGTTTATGATCTTGCATGCTCTCCGTTGCTAGTAGAGGCTCTGGCCAAGTTGATACTTGTGACTCCAAGAGGGAGTATTTATGCTCGATAGTGGGTTCATGCCTCCATTGAATCCGGGACGATCGACGTAAAGTTCTAAGGTTGTGGATGTGCTGTTGCCACTAGGGATAAAACATCAATGCTTTGTCTAAGGATATTTGTGTTGATTACATTACGCACCATACTTAATGCAATTGTCTGTTGTTTGCAACTTAATACTGGAAGGGGTGCGGATGCTAACCCGATGGTGGACTTTTTAGGCATAGATGCATGCTGGATAGCGGTCTATGTACTTTGTCGTAATGCCCTAAGTAAATCTCATATTAGTCATCGTGATATGTATGTGCATTGTTATGCCCTCTCTATTTGTCAATTGCCCAACTGTAATTTGTTCACCCAACATGCTATTTCTTATTGGAGAGACACCACTAGTGAATTGTGGACCCCGGTCCATTCTTTTACACCTGAAATACAATCAACTGCAATCTTTGTTCTCTGTTGTTCTTCACAAACAAACATCATTCTCCACACCATACGTTTAATCCTTTGTTTACAGCAAGCCGGTGAGATTGACAACCTCACTGTTACGTTGGGGCAAAGTATTTTGATTGTGTTGTGCAGGTTCCACGTTGGCGCCGGAATCCCTGGTGTTGCGCCGCACTACACTCCTTCACCAACAACCTTCACGTGGCCTTCATCTCCTACTGGTTCGATATACCTAGGTTTCTTACTGAGGGAAACTTGCTGATGTACGCATCACACCTTCCACTTGGGGTTCCGAACGGACGTGTGCTTCACGCGTTATCAGTACTCCCCTCCACGATCAGATCTGACTATCTTTATTTTTTAATCATGATTTTCAACTTCAGCTTTGAATATTTTAAATTTATCCAACGCTTCTGTTCTTTCTTTGATTAGATAAATATAACCATATCGGGAGTAATCATCTGTGAATGTTATGAACGAATCATATCCATCCACACTTTTCACCGGAAATGGTCCACATATATCGATGTGAATTATTTCTAGTGTTGCGGTGCTTCGATTTGCACCCTTTTTAATTTGCTTTACAAATTTTCCTTAAATGCAATCGATGCATTATTCTATGTCTGAGAATTCTAATGGAGGAAGAATATCATTTTTAACAAGTGTTTCTATTCCCCCCTCGAAATATGGCCTAACTATTTGCAGAGGAAACTTTGAATTCATTAAACTTTAAAACTTTCTGAAGCATCTCTGTTACTTTTTATTTTCTAAAAACAAATATCTCGTTGGTTCAATTTGCTCAGAAAAAACTTGACAAAAAGGCTTCTTTTACTATTTGCAGCGGAAACTTTGAGTTTAAACTATTAACTTTTAAACTTTTCAGAGGCATAAACTTTCACCTTTTAATTCCTAAACAAATATCACGTTGGTTCTATTTATTCATAAAAACTTGGACAAAATTAGGCCTAAAAAGAGCCCAATTTTTTTTTGAAAGAACAAGGTCTGTACCTCATGTTTTGTGTATTTGATAACAACACTTGAATGAATTTAACCGTGTCCATAGATTGTCTTTGATAGATTTGCAGGTGCACGGTGCCCTCGCTGAACGCATCATGATCGGAAGACTCAAGCGTAGCTATAGGTTTTCTGGTTTTGTGTGTGTGTCGTTGATACGTCTCCGACGTATCGATAATTTCTTATGTTCCATGCCACATTATTGATGATATCTACATGTTTTATGCACATTATATGTCATATTTATGCGTTTTCCGGAACTAACCTATTGACGAGATGCCGAAGGGCCAGTTCTCGTTTTCTGCTGTTTTGGTTCCGAAATCCTAGTAAAGAAATATTCTCGGAATCGGACGAAATCAAGACCCAGGTTCCTATTTTGCCCGGAAGCATCCAGAACACCCGAGAACCTCCAGAGAGGGGGCACAGGCCCACGGGACCATAGGCCGGCGCGGCCTGGGGGTGGCCCGCGCCACCCTATGGTGTCGCCGCCTCTTCGACCCTCTGACGCCGCCTCTTCGCCTATAAGAAGCCCCTCGACCTAAAACCTCGATACGAAAAAGCCACGGTACGAGAAACCTTCCGGAGCCGCCGCCATCGCGAAGCCAAGATCCGGGGGACAGGAGTCTCCGTTCCGGCACGCCGCCGGGACGGGGAAGTGCCCCGGAAGGCTCCTCCATCGACACCACCGCCATCTTCATCAACGCTGCTGTCTCCCATGAGGAGGGAGTAGTTCTCCATCGAGGCTCGGGGCTGTACCGGTAGCTATGTGGTTAATCTCTCTCCTATGTGCTTCAATACAATAATCTCATGAGCTGCCTTACATGATTGAGATTCATATGATGATGCTTGTAATCTAGATGTCATTATGCTAGTCAAGTGGGTTTTACTTATGTGATCTCCGGAGACTCCTTGTCCCACGTGTGTAAAGGTGACGAGTGTGTGCACCGTGTGGGTCTCTTAGGCTATATTTCACGAATACTTATTCACTCGTTATGAATGGCATAGTGAAGTGCTTATTTATATCTCTTTATGATTGCAATGTGTTTTGTATCACAATTTATCTATGTGCTACTCTAGTGATGTTATTAAAGTAGTTTTATTCCTCCTGCACGGTGTAATGGTGACAGTGTGTGCATCCGTGTTAGTACTTGGCGTAGGCTATGATTGTGATCTCTTGTAGATTATGAAGTTAACTATTGCTATGATGGTATTGATGTGATCTATTCCTCCTATATAGTGTGAAGGTGACAGTGTGCATGCTGTGTTAGTACTTGGTTTAGTCGTGTTGATCTTTCATGCACTCTAAGGTTATTTAAATATGAACATTGAATTGTGGAGCTTGTTAACTCCGGCATTGAGGGTTCGTGTAATCCTACGCAATGTGTTCATCATCCAACAAGAGAGTGTAGAGTATGAATTTATCTATTCCGTTATGTGATCAATGTTGAGAGTGTCCACTAGTGAAAGTGTAATCCCTAGGCCTTGTTCCTAAATATCGCTATCGCTCGCTTGTTTCTTCGTTTTACTTGCGTTACTACTCTGCTGCGTTACTACTGCTCATACTTATTCATACCACCTGTATTTCACTATCTCTTCGCCGAACTAGTGCACCTATTAGGTGTGTTGGGGACACAAGAGACTTCTTGCTTTGTGGTTGCAAGGTTGCATGAGAGGGATATCTTTGACCTCTTCCTCCGTGAGTTCGATAAACCTTGGGTGATCCACTTAAGGGAAACTTGCTTCGCTGTTCTACAAACCTCTGCTCTTGGAGGCCCAACACCGTCTACAAGAATAGAAGCACCCGTAGACATCAAGTTATTTTCACGGCGCCGTTGCCGGGGAGGAAAGGTAAAAGGTACTCACACTCCGGATCTCGGCTACTAAGCTATTTTCGCCGTTGTAAGTACTCGAAGCTATTTCCTTTAGATCCCGCAATTGCATCTTTTTGTTTCTTGTTTACACTAGTTTGGCATAATGGACAACAGTGAGCTTCTTATTCTATTTCCTGATTTAAGACATGGATGGTTTGATCCGAAAATTAAAAAACCCATGGAACATATTAGCATGAACACTTTGAATACCATTGTTGCTAATGATATGGAAAATTCTAAGCTTGGGGAAGCTGGTTTTGATGAGCATGATATTTTTAGTCCCCCAAGCATTGAGGAGAAAATTTACTTTGATGATACTTTGCCTCCTATTTATGATGATTATAATGATAGTAGTCTTTTAGTACCGCCTGTTATGGAGGATACATTTGATTATGATTACAATATGCCTCCTATATTTGATGATGAGAATAATAATGATAGCTACTTTGTTGAATTTGCTCCCACTATTACTAATAAAATTGATTATGCTTATGTTGGGAGTAGTAATAATTTTATGCATGAGACTCATGATAAGAATACTTTATGTGATAGTTATATTGTTGAGTTTGCTCATGATGCTACTGAAAGTTATTATGAGAGAGGAAAATATGGTTGTAGAAATTTTCATGTTACTAAAATGCCTCTCTATATGCTGAAATTTTTGAAGCTACACTTGTTTTATCTTCCTATGCTTGTCACTTTGCTCTTCATGAACTTGTTTATTTACAAGATTCCTATGCATAGGAAGCATGTTAGACTTAAATTTGTTTTGAATTTGCCTCTTGATGCTCTCTTTTGCTTCAAATACTATTTCTTGCGAGTGCATCATTTAAACTGTTGAGCCCATCTTAACGGCTATAAAGAAAGAACTTCTTGGGAGATAACACATGCGTTATTTTGCTACAGTACTTTGTTTTATATTTGTGTCTTGGAAGTTGTTTACTACTGTAGCAACCTCTCCTTATCTTAGTTTTGTGCTTTGTTGTGCCAAGTAAAGTCTTTGATAGTAAAGTGAATACTAGATTTGGATTACTGCGCAGTTTCAGATTTCTTTGCTGTCACGAATTTCGACCTGCCTCCCTGTAGGTAGCTCGGAAAATTAAGCCAATTTACGTGCATGATCCTCAGATATGTGCGCAACTTTCATTCAATTTGGGCATTTTCATTTGAGCAAGTCTGGTGCCTCAATAAAATACATCTTTACAGACTGTTCTGTTTTGACAGATTCTGCCTTTTATTTCGCATTGCCTCTTTTGCTATGGTGGATGAATTTCTTTGATCCATTAATGTTCGGTAGCTTTATGCAATGTCCAGAAGTGTTAAGAATGATTGTGTCACCTCTGAACATGTTAATTTTTATTGTGCACTAACCCTCTAATGAGTTGTTTCGAGTTTGGTGTGGAGGAAGTTTTCAAGGGTCAAGAGAGGAGGATGATATACTATGATCAAGAAGAGTGAAGAGTTTAAGCTTGGGGATGCCCCCGTGGTTCATCCCTGCATATTTCAAGAAGACTCAAGCATCTAAGCTTGGGGATGCCCAAGGCATCCCCTTCTTCATCGACAACATTATCAGGTTCCTTCTCTTGAAACTATATTTTTATTCGGCCACATCTTATGTACTTTACTTGGAGCGTCTGTGTGCTTTTGTTTTTGTTTTTGTTTGAATAAATGCTTTTGTGGGAGAGAGACACGCTCCGCTGGTTCATATGAACACATGTGTTCTTAGCTTTTATTTTTCATGGCGAAGGTTGAAACTGCTTCGTTAATTGTTATATGGTTGGAAATGGAAAATGCTACATGTAGTAATTGGTAAAATGTCTTGGATAATTTGATACTTGGCAATTGTTGTGCTCATGTTTAAGCTCTTGCATCATATACTATGCACCCATTAATGAAGAAATACATAGAGCTTGCTAAAATTTGGTTTGCATAATTGGTCTCTCTAAGGTCTAGATAATTTCTAGTATTGAGTTTTGAACAACAAGGAAGACGGTGTAGAGTCTTATAATGTTTACAATATGTCTTTTATGTGAGTTTTGCTGCACCGTTCATCCTTGTGTTTGTTTCAAATAACCTTGCTATCCTAGACCTTGTATCGAGAGGGAATACTTCTCATGCATCCAAAATCCTTGAGCCAACCACTATGCCATTTGTGTCCACCATACCTACCTACTACATGGTATTTATCCGTCATTCCAAAGTAAATTGCTTGAGTGCTACCTTTAAAATTCCATCATTCACCTTTGCAATATATAGCTCATGGGACAAATAGCTTAAAAACTATTGTGGTATTGAATATGTACTTATGCACTTTATCTCTTATTAAGTTGCTTGTTGTGCGATAACCATGTTTCCTGGGGACGCCATCAACTCTTTGTTGAATATCATGTGAGTTGCTATGCATGTCCGTCTTGTCACGAAGTAAGAGAGATCTACCACCTTAATGGTTGGAGCATGCATATTGTTAGAGAAGAACATTGGGCCGCTAACTAAAGCCATGAATCATGGTGGAAGTTTCAGTTTTGGACATATATCCTCAATCTCGTATGAGAACACTAATTGTTGCTACATGCTTATGCATTAAAGAGGAGTCCATTATCTGTTGTCCATGTTGTCCCGGTATGGATGTCTAAGTTGAGAATAATCAAAAGCGAGAAATTCAAAATGCGAGCTTTCTCCTTAGACCTTTGTACGAGCGGCATGGAGGTACCCCTTTGTGACACTTGGTTAAAACATGTGTATTGCGATGATCCGGTAGTCCAAGCTAATTAGGACAAGGTGCGGGCACTATTAGTATACTATGCATGAGGCTTGCAACTTGTAAGATATAATTTACATAACTCATATGCTTTATTACTACCGTTGACAAAATTGTTTCATGTTTTCAAAATAAAAGCTCTAGCACAAATATAGCAATCGATGCTTTCCTCTTTGAAGGACCATTCTTTTACTTTTATGTTGAGTCAGTTCACCTATCTCTCTCCACCTCAAGAAGCAAACACTTGTGTGAAGCTGTGCGTTGATTCCTACATACTTGCATATTGCATTTGTTATATTACTCTATGTTGACAATATCCATGAGATACACATGTTATAAGTTGAAAGCAACCGCTGAAACTTAATCTTCCTTTGTGTTGCTTCAATACATTTACTATGAATTTATTGCTTTATGAGTTAACTCTTATGCAAGACTTATTGATGCTTGTCTTTAAGTACTATTCATGAAAAGTCTTTGCTTTATGATTCAGTTGTTTACTCATGTCATTACCATTGTTTTGATCGCTGCATTCATTACATATGTTTACAATAGTATGATCAAGTTTATGATGGCATGTCACTCCAGAAATTATCTTTGTTTATCGTTTACCGCTTCGGGACGAGCAGGAACTAAGCTTGGGGATGCTGATACGTCTCCGACGTATCGATAATTTCTTATGTTCCATGCCACATTATTGATGATATCTACATGTTTTATGCACATTATATGTCATATTTATGCGTTTTCCGGAACTAACCTATTGACGAGATGCCGAAGGGCCGGTTCCCGTTTTCTCGCTGTTTTTGGTTCCGAAATCCTAGTAAAGAAATATTCTCGGAATCGGACGAAATCAAGACCCAGGTTCCTATTTTGCCCGGAAGCATCCAGAACACCCGAGAACCGCCAGAGAGGGGGCACAGGCCCACGGGACCATAGGCCGGCGCGGCCTGGGGGTGGCCCGCGCCACCCTATGGTGTCGCCGCCTCTTCGACCCTCCGACGCCGCCTCTTCGACTATAAGAAGCCCCTGGACCTAAAACCTCGATACGGAAAAAGCCACGGTACGAGAAACCTTCCAGAGACGCCGCCATCGCGAAGCCAAGATCTGGGGGACAAGAGTCTCTGTTCCGGCACCCTGCCGGTGCGGGGAAGTGCCCCCGGAAGGCTCTTCCATCGACACCACCGCCATCTTCATCAACGCTGCTGTCTCCCATGAGGAGGGAGTAGTTCTCCATCGAGGCTCGGGGCTGTACCGGTAGCTATGTGGTTAATCTCTCTCCTTTGTGCTTCAATACAATAATCTCATGAGCTGCCTTACATGATTGAGATTCATATGATGATGCTTGTAATCTAGATGTCATTATGCTAGTCAAGTGGGTTTTACTTATGTGATCTCCGGAGACTCCTTGTCCCACGTGTGTAAAGGTGACGAGTGTGTGCACCGTGTGGGTCTCTTAGGCTATATTTCACGGAATACTTATTCACTCGTTATGAATGGCATAGTGAAGTGCTTATTTATATCTCTTTATGATTGCAATGTGTTTTGTATCACAATTTATCTATGTGCTACTCTAGTGATGTTATTAAAGTAGTTTTATTCCTCCTGCACGGTGTAATGGTGACAGTGTGTGCATCTGTGTTAGTACTTGGCGTAGGCTATGATTGTGATCTCTTGTAGATTATGAAGTTAACTATTGCTATGATGGTATTGATGTGGTCTATTCCTCCTATATAGTGTGAAGGTGACAGTGTGCATGCTGTGTTAGTACTTGGTTTAGTCGTGTTGATCTTTCATGCACTCTGAGGTTATTTAAATATGAACATTGAATTGTGGAGCTTGTTAACTCCGGCATTGAGGGTTCGTGTAATCCTACGCAATGTGTTCATCATCCAACAAGAGAGTGTAGAGTATGCATTTATCTATTCTGTTATGTGATCAATGTTGAGAGTTTCCACTAGTGAAAGTGTAATCCCTAGGCCTTGTTCCTAAATACTGCTATCGCTTGCTTGTTTCTTGTTTCTATTGCGTTACTACTGCTGCGTTACTACTGCTCATACTTATTCATACCACCTGTATTTCACTATCTCTTCGCCGAACTAGTGCACCTATTAGGTGTGTTGGGGACACAAGAGACTTCTTGCTTTGTGGTTGTAGGGTTGCATGAGAGGGATATCTTTGACCTCTTCCTCCCCGAGTTCGATAAACCTTGGGTGATCCACTTAAGGGAAACTTGCTGCTGTTCTACAAACCTCTGCTCTTGGAGGCCCAACACTGTCTACAAGAATAGAAGCACCCGTAGACATCAGTCGTGAGGTGACGTGGCTGGAGAGGGAAAGAGGAAATGCAGAATCTGCCTAACCGGTACTACCGGTACCAGTAGCGGTAGTATCGCTACCCTACTGGTACCGGCCTGAGATACCGCTATGGGATTGCACGCAGAAAAGCCCACAGAACAAAGTACGGTACCTTGACGGTACCTCGAGCGGAAGTTCCGCTCCCAAGAGGTAGTTCCGACATGGTACCGCTTTGGTACCGTAACTTCGAGTTACGGAACTTTCGCCCTAGTATCGCCAAGGTACCGGATGGAGTCCGGGGCTCACAAAGGCCATGGCGGTACCTCAGTAGTACCGCTAGTAGTACTACCGTTTCGAGCCCACGTGGCAAATCTGTGGGCGGATTTCGAACCTAGAGCGGTACTACCGCTTGACCAAGCGGTAGTATCGGTTGTGCGGGATCTGCACATAACGGTTGGATTTGGAGGAGCCTATAAAAGGGCCCCTTCTTCTCCAGCTCAATTTTATCTCTTCTCTTTCTCTCTCCTCCATTGTTGCTGAGCTCAAACCTTGAGGATCTCCCCACCTACCCAACCAATCTTGCCCAAACTTTGTGGAGTGGTGGAGGAGGCCCCGATCTATAGTTCTACCAAGAGAGATTTCACCAATATCATCTAGTCCTTAGTGTATCTTGGAGTTAGGGTTCCTATGGTGGGATCTTGGAGGAAGTGCTCCTATGGAGGCTAGCTTGGAGTTGTGCTAGCCCTATAGGGTGTTGGGAGCCTCCGGTGTTTGTGGAGCTCGCCTCAACCTTGTGAAGGAACCGCCGCCTCGACCAGCTACTTAGTGGAGAAGGGGAAGCTCCTTCGTGGGGCTTTTTTGAGGAACAAGGTGAGGCCTTCGTGGTCGTCTAGCCTTCATGGTTAGTACCTCCTTAACGCAGACGTACTCCCTTTTGTGGGAGGAACTGCGGGAAACAAACCTCGCCTCGTCTCTGCGTCCCCGGTTGTCTCGCTCCCTCTCTTTACTACCTTGTTCTGTCCCTATCACCAAAGTTATCACCTTTACTTCCGCATCGCATAAAAACTAAAAATGGCATAAAAATTGTATAGCGGTCATTCACCCCCCCTCTTGTTCGCTACGATCCATTCAATTGGTATGAGAGCAATGTTTTCTTGCTCGGGCTTTACCGCCCAAGAAATGGCTGAACAAGAGGCAGTTGAGAATGGGTCCCTTCCCCGTGAGCAACCACCTCCACCATCTACCATCGATAGCACAACGGCTACGTTGGATGACCTCAAGAAATTGGAGTCTTCCATCGTAAGCCAAATGAAGGCTATGATGATGGAGTTGGTTGCTCCAAAACCAACCCCCACCGTAGATCCTAAGGCAAGTGCCGAGGTTCCCCCACCAAAAGCTAATCAATTTCCTCTTGTTGGCTTTGTCGCTCAATCGACAAAAGTCCCGCAAGAGGAAGGACTTGGGGAGGCCGGCACTTCATCAAAGGGGAAGGATTAACCACCGGTTGCGGAACATTTAGGAGGTAATCATGCGGTGCCACCAAGTGATTACACCATAAATGTTCCAATTCCTATGCCTCATATTTTGTCTCATGGTTCACCACCGCTACTTGAATCCAATAGTTTTGAAAATTGCCAATTCTTAATGCGTTCTCATGTGCGCAGCGCCTCCACCGAGCTTTGGCGCATCATCGAGGAGGGTTATTCACCACGAGACCCGAAGAAATTGACTAGAAGAGAAGTGGTGGATGACCAACTCAACACCACTGCCATCAACATGATCCACATGGCCGTCACACCCAAGGACCGCGCTCACATTCGCTCGCTCAAGATTGCCAAAGAAGCATGGGATAAACTCGACAAGCCCTTCCTCGGAAATGAGAGCATTCAAAGCTCTCGTTTCGATGAAGTGAACAACATGGCCGACAACTTCGTCATGAATGAAGGAGAATCTCCCGAAGAGATGTACCGGCGCCTCATCGCTCTTGCCGTACAAATGCAAGATCTTGGAGCAACTTTTGTGGATGACCATTGGATCAAGCAAAAGTTCTACAACGCTCTCCTCCCTTATGAGGAAGTCAAGTTGAGGGCCATCCACCAAAATGCCTCCGTCCGCGCTATGACATCCGATGAAGTCCTTAGCGAAGTCATCGCTTTGGACATCTCCAAGAAAAATGCGGAGGATCTTGTTGCAAGTGCTCACAACACCCGCAAGCCCAACCTCGCCTTGAAGATGAAGGAGCATGAATCTAGTGAAAGTGATGAGGATCCCATTGAGTGGGGTCCGGATGATCTCAAGACCAACTATCATGAACACATGGCTCTCGCCACCAAGAGCTTTTGGGATGTGAACAAGACTAGAAGCTCAAGACCAAGAAGATACTCACCTCGTGACTCTCCAAGAAATTTCTCCAAGATCCCAAGGGAGGGCCAAAGGGGGAGAACATGCTACTACATTTTGTTGCGGATTGTATCTATGAGAGAAGGGAAGACAATGGTGGAAGGCTCGTCCGCAAGGACAAGTTCAAATCCCTCTCCAAAGGATTCTCCAAGTTCTCCTCCAAGCCCGGTGACGCCAATGTCTCCTTCACCAAGAAGGCTGGAGCTTTCATTATCCGCGAGGAGTATTCCTCCGATGAAGGTGAAGAGCGTGACGACAAGAGCTCGAACAAGGAAGAAGAGGGAGTGACCGCCATCGCCATTTCCACTCCCTCCATCTCCCTCTTCGACTCTCCTAATGAGAACCTCGTCGCCAACAACTCCCGTTTCCTCATGGCAAAGGTATCGTCAGAGGTAGAATCCCCTTCCAAACCTACATATTCTTATAATGCCATATCTATTAATGATGCCACTAGTCTTACCATTAAGCATGAGATTGTGGGTTTGGATGCTTTTCTCACTAACATGCAAGGGGATACCAAGACCCATTTTGAGGCCCTCGTGGCTCAACTTGGTGCGGCTTAAGACCTTATAGAGGAGAAGGAGAGGCTTGAGAGGGAGGCGGCAAATGAGATTGCCTCTCTCACTCAAGCTCATGAGGAGGAGCAAAACTTGCGCATGTCTCTTGAAGCAAGTGTCATTACCCTTGAAGACTCCAATGCTATCATCTCCCAACTCACCAAGGACCGAGATCATGCTCTTGGCTTGGTGGGTGAGCTCAAGAAGAAGAAGTTTTTTCTTTAGGATAACTACGAATTGTTGCTCGAGGAAGTTGCAACTCTCACCAAGGACTTCAAATCCTTGGAGAGTAAGTTTGCGCTTCTCTCCGAGATATGTGATCATCCTCAAGAGGAAGCTCGCAAGGAGAAAGAAGACGAAGTCCCTAACTCTTGTTGTGATGAGCTTGTTGATCAAGTTGCTTCTTTGAAGAGGCATAATGCATTGCTCTTGGAGGTCAATTCCCTTCAATAAGAAGCCTTGGATGAGTATTACCGCTTGAACAAGGAGAATACATTGTGTTGCAATCATGAAGAAGAGATTGCTGCTCTTGAGAAGACCAAGGCCAAGCTCTTGGAGTTGAGTGGCATGCAAGAAGAGTCCTTGATGGAGTGCCTCCGTATGAGCAAAGAGAAGGTCACTTGTTGTGATCATGAGGAAGAAATTGCCTCTTTGAAGAGGAGCAAGGCCAAGCTCATGGGGGTCAATTCCATGCAAGAGGAAGCCTTGAAGGAGTACTTTCCCTTGAGCAAGGACCGTGTATGTTGCAACCATGAAGGTGACATTTCCACGTTGGAGAGCCACAAGCGCCTACTCATGAAGATGAGCTCTCTCCAAGAAGAAGCATTGATGGAGCATTTCCAGGTGAACAAGGCGAAGGAGGTCCAAGTGTTTGATATCACTCACCCTCACCGGAACATGAAGATGAAGTCAATCGTTTGAAGGCCAAGATTGATAGACTCCAAATCCAAGCCCAATACTTGGAGGAAGTCATTGAAGCTAAAGATGGAGCCAATGAGGGCTCTTGCAATGAAGGAGTGGCTACCAAGCCAAAGAGGAAGAGAAGAAGAAGGACCAAGAAGAAGAACAACAACAAGAACATGGGTATCAGCCGTGAGGGAGGTGACTCTAACCCAAGGAGGGGTGGAGTTCCCGATCCCACCACAAGGGGCTACGCCGGTGCTAACAACCCTTCTCATGTTCCCGATCCCACCACAAGGGGCATCGATTCATTGTCAACACAACCCTAGTTTTTAGCAGTCGAGCACCTTTTCGGCTAAAACCTTCGAGATCTACTTGCCCTCTACTTTCCACGAAACCCTAGTCTACAACTTGTAGGCATTGACAAGTCGATACCTTGTCAGGCGCTGCGTCTGGACCAGGTATGTGTCGCCCAACCGGCGCCCACTAGGTGCGGCTCAACCCGTCGCTCCTCCACCCTGGCCTAAACCGGCCACCGTGGACAAAACCGGAGCCAAAACAGCCCATGGATACTTAGGGGGCTAATTTACCCGGTTTTGGATACTTAGGGGGGTGATTTGTCCCAGTTTATAATTAGGGGTTACAGACCAAAACCTCATAGTTATGGGGGTTATTTAGACTTCTTTCATCTACTAACTAGTACCAGCTCTGATACCATTGATAGATTGCTAGGATCATCTAGGCTAGATCTTAATCGGTAGGAACCATATCTGTGAACAAATCATGTCGGTGCTGTGAGATTTACCTTCTCCCTGGAGGATGACGAACCCATCGACGTCAACATGGTGACGGTGGCCGATGGGTGAGGGAGTGGTGACAGCGAATCTTCCCGTCGGCACTGCACTAACCCTAATTGGTGGGTCATCTGGTGGGGCGAGTGGCAGCTCAGGGCAACCTCATACCGAGTGCCACCGGCCCCCACCATTCTATATAGTGCAGCCGACAGGGTCCCACCAACCAGCGAACGATTGGGCGCCCCGATCAGGATGCGGTCAAAGGGCACGTCGAGCCGTTGGGCTCGTACGTGGTGAAGATCAACCTAACACTTGCTCCTACTAAGTACCGTAGCAGAGAGCAAGACATACATTTATACGTCTTTGAACAAAACAGTTACTACCTTTTCTTATTAGGAATCCACAGTCATCTCGCTGAAAAAATCTGTAATTTAGAAACGCAAGCAGTCAAACGTTTTGTAATTTTATTTCACTAGAAAAATACCCTTGCCCAGTGATTTTTCTTTTACAGTAAATGTACCACCAAAAATTCTTTTCACGGTAAAAGGGTTTACCTGGGGTTAGCAAAACATTCACATATTTAAGCGTTTTGGTAGAATCCATATGACACATAATATTGTTGTAATAGGAGGGTAATCGAGAGTGGCATGTTTTACTGTCGAGGTAAGCTAGACAAGACACGAGATGCTACGCGACGTGTTCAATGGGCCCACACGACATCTTCGCCTTTTGACCGCTCAAATATGTGTCACTGACTGGTGTGACCCACCACCGCCGAGCAACCTCCATGTCGTAATTATCTCGGTTTCGTTTCCCGCGAAGGCAACTCTCTAACCAAAATGTTACGCCTGTTTGTCTGGCCGACTGAAGAGTCCACCCTCTTTCTAGGCAGTCTCGCTGAAATTCATTGCTCACCACGTGAACACCCTCCTAGGCCGGAGAGACCTATTTGCGGTTCCTTGCGAAATTGGCCACGCCTTCCGCCGCTAACAGTTCAAGCTAGCGCGCCACCCAGAGTTCTTGCGCAGATTGGCCGATGAGGGTTCCCCGCGGTGGCCACCGTGAACACTCGAATTCCCCCCGAACTACTTTTTAGGCTGCTTTAAAATTTATGCTATGCAGACAAACGATGCTAGCCGAACAAGCAAACGGGCCAAAAATTTCTCCCTAGATGCGAGAAATGGGATTACGTGTATCCAAATTCGAAACAAACGTGCATCACGTCCTTGAAACCCCTGAGCATATGCGAAGCCAATGGTCCGCACTGCGAGAGTGCAGTCGAGCCCCAGTTTCAACGTCGGACTTGACGCGGAATCGACCATCAACTCTGGGTCCAATAGCTTGCTTTTCGACTCCCCTGTGCCGATGCCATGGCAGGACCGAACCTTCCCGGGTAGAAGCCGCGCTTGTACTACGTAGTACACGAGCTAGTGAGCTAGTAGATCCTACCTGGCAGTTGGCACCCACGACCACGAACGGAACGAAAACGCCCACTGGCCTCGACGCAGATGGGTGGTGTCCACTTGCTCGTCGCCACTCACTGACGTCGTACTAGGATACGATCCCTGCCATGTCGCACAGCAGAAACCCCTGATCTATCTATCTATCGTGCACGACCTAAAAAATCCCTCCCCGAAATTGCTGGTTATATATGTTCTCACAATCCGCTAATAATCTTTATCGCTTGCTTCCCCTATAAAAGCAGGGTTTGGCTGGAGCTGAGGGGAGTGCGAGAAGCACTAGTGCCGGTTAGCAAGCCACTCGCCTCCTTCCCCTTCTCCTACACTCGCCTCCCGGTGCAGTGCAGCAAGCGGCAGAGCAGCCAAGAAGAAGCCGGCAGTGTTGGTCACTCAGGTCGAACCTTTCCCCGGCGTCGCTTCGTTCGACCGGAAGATCGCCGCCGCCGTCACCCTGCATTGACCTCAGCCGTCAGCTTGGAGAGTAGCGGCCCGGCACTACTAGCCAGGTATATATGTACCGCGGCACTGCTCGTAATATATATACTCCATGCACTTCCTGCCGATCGAGCGCCGCTTAGTTTAAGTTTGCCCTGGGGATTACGGGATGCGATCCGTCGACGGGGACGTGAACGACCCACGCTCAAAGGATCGGCTGCTCTTCTCTTGTCGTTCTCGTCGCCATCAAGCTAGGCTCGTCTTCCTCCACATTAATTAGTTAAGTGCGTCGTACGGCATGTACTCGTGAGGTTACTACCCATATACTACTATAGAGTAGTGCTGCGTAATAGCTGTCCACCACCATTAGCGCTCATCGATGTGTATCGTGATGTGCCTAGTATATTCTCCTACCAAGTCGATTAGTCACTGTCTCTGCGCGCGGTGATGTACCTACGTAGTGCATAGATCCAAATTTCTTGGCTTAGCTTGCTCCCAGGGAGGTAGGTTCTGGTTAGTTCCATAAGTCACACTTGACTTCCAGTACAATAAAAAAAATCTCAGCTCTTTCAGTTCGAGAACACAATTTATTACTATTCAGACTTTCAGAGACCATGATTTTGGCCGACCAAATTAATTAATCTTGAAAAGCAAATCATTAATTGCATGTTTTATTTTTCAGAAAATATTTAATTTTTGTTCAGTTTGGGAAAACACGGTATAGAGCAAGACACTCACAAATACTCACCCATATAAAGTACGTATATTCTACACCTTAGAGCACCTCCATTAGACTAAGTCGTTGGGTTTTAAGATTGACAAAATTACTACATATATCAGCGAGTAATCCATCCTCCACGTAAAGAGAATATTCTTTTCACCATTGTTTCGTTTCAAAGGAGGTTTAAACCCCTAGATCTCAGGGTGTATGTCATTAGAAACAATTGTCATTTAATTGATTCTGTTAGCCATATACTACCCGTGAAGTATATGTGTCAGCCTTTGTATCTTATACTCTTTTTTGGTTATATAGCCGCAATTCTGCCAAAAGTAACACATAATGCATGCATAAAGTTAATTACATATCTACGGTTTTAAAGAAACGAGAGCCTAAATTTGAAAATACAAAAAGCTATATAGCCAACTCATATCATTAAGATCACACAAGTATGAAAAAATCATCTTAAGGCCACAAATATCAACCTCTAATTGAAAGATTTGGCCAATGGAATGGTCACTCTCGGAACCATACTGTGTTTGTGGCTTCAAATTAACTGAATAATGATTAATGAAATAATGCATTTAACTAATACTGTTAAAATTATTAATATTGAAGGCTCCTTTGATTTATAGGATATGAAAAGCATAATAATAAGAAAAGCATATGATTGAGATGTCATGTCTACTTGAATCCTATAAAAAGATCGTTGTATTTGATTGTAGCAAAGGAATCTAGCTTTCATGAGGTATGACCTAATGTTTTATTCCTATAAAACTTACACTGCAAGATTTCGATAGGATTAGTTTCTATGGGATATGTTCCTATAAATCAAACAACTTATTTATTTTTTAACTATAAATCTGAATCTTACTTGTTTTATACAAATCTTATGAATCAAAATAAACCTGAGACCTAGCATGTGCCGCTGCTGCTTAAGTGGTCAAGTATCTACAAGTGTTCAGTACTTGTTGGACGATTTACATTATTTATATCTTGGAGCCTGACTATATATATTAGTATATGAAAGTTTTGTTCTCTCTTATGTGCTGCTCATTTCTTCTTACTTTAAAACATTCAATATATACTATCTGCTGCTAATATACTGAACTACATAAACGATCGAGCATCACGTTGCGGTCAAACAAATTTCTTTGCATGTGGTTGGTTGGTTGGAGAGCTATACATCTTCTGAACGTCTGAATTCAAAGATTGATCAACTCAGAGAGAGGTTCTCGTCCTTTAATATTTTATTAGTGATATGCATCGCTCTCTCTGTGTGATGGGATTTGTTTGATGAGGTTACGCTCCTTTTCTCGCTGGTGTCGCATCATGGCTACCATCCAAACCTGCACCAGCAGCTTTCTAGCCCTTCTATCAAAACTCGAGATAGCTACCAAACTCAATCTACGCCTACTATATTTATTTTTCATCTTACTTAGTATGCGCAACAGCTAGGACATATATACGGTACGGTACAATACTATTTCTTCGATGCACTATATATGCATGCTACATACTATTTGCTTGGGCGATGTAAGTCTACTCTTTATTGTTATAGTAGTAGCATCAAAATTTAGATACTCCGGACAACAATTCACAGTACTAGCTTGTTCTAGGGACTTGATTTACAAACCTGGGAGTGGCGTTTTGGCACCCGGGAGCATATGCTCCCGGTTTTTAAACTTCATTTTAAATGCACTTTTAAAATGTTGAAAAATTTGAACATAAAATTTAGTGGATACCTCTCAAAATTCTACACGTTCACAAAGTGGTTCTACAGAAAATCGACATTTTAAGTGTCATTTGTAAAAAAGACAAATTTTTCTGTAAGAAAAAGTTGTGTACGAGATGTTTTGTTTATGTTTTTCACACAAGTCACAAAAAATATCGGTTTTCCGCAAGATTTGATGTGCGCACGTAACATGTTGATACGTAAGCGAGAAATTTTTTGTACGAATTTTTTGAACATTTCAAAATGTTTTTCCGGTGGCAGGAGCATATGCTCCCATGTGCCGAATTGAATTTCAAGATAATTTAATTTTTTCTTGTAAATGTTCAGATATGATTTGAATTTTGTGCCACTTCATGGAGATATTGAGAATATTCTTTTCTACGACTCTTAGCAGCCAAGAAAGAGTTTTTTTTCGAGGGAAAGCCAAGAAAGAGTTAAGTGATCCATGATTCATGATCGATAAAGGTCGCAGATAATTTTCTGGTATTTGTTGTTTCTTAACATTTAAGTATGTTAGGAATACTGTATAAAAGATGCAAGTAGTTAATTAGTCATCTCAAATCTCAACAAGTGCAGAGTACCCAGCTATTTTCTCTCTCTTTGAGCTACCAAAAATTCCAAACATCTTCCAAGCCAGAACGTACGGCATCCATTCGCTTCTGATTCTCGAGAAGACGATTATACCGGCCGTCAGCATCAGAACTCCCGAATTTTCTCCTCTGGATCCGATCGATCGTTTCCGTACGCGTGATACCTCGGCAGAACTTACACCCGCATTATTATATTTCCTCTCGCTCTCAATAATTGCCTTTCCACAACCCATCTCTTCCCCTGAACTGATTCTCAAGGCACAGAGCTAGGTAAGTTGATACTCGATCCTCGAAGCATTCAAGCATCCATGCAACATTGCTAGACTTTTGTAGCTGTCCATGGTAATGGACATGCTTTGGTGTCATATTTTTTGGTTGCTAGAGAAACTTGTTGAGGGGTTTTTGCTCCTTATTCATCAGGCACATATTTGATTTATTAGCATGGTAAAAAAAATGTTAAGTGATGTACTCTCAAGTTGTAGTTCCTAGTACGTACTACCATAGTAAAAAATGATAAGAAGAAGAATAGTTAGCCTAGCCAAGATGTAGCTAGCTTAGGTTCGAGCCTGCGAGTGTTAAAATTTAATTGATTATCCATAATTAGGAGGTCAACTATTTGTCATATCCGGATAAATTCTCCTCAGCCTTGGAATCTTTCTGAACCGTCTATTTGACGATGAAGTGCATCCAACGGCCGGCAAACGATGGTACCAGCTTTTTTTTCTCGAAATGGGGCATTGCCCAGCCTCTGCATCAATGTGATGCACACGGCTTTTCATTTATTTGAAAGGTTCAAAAATATTCAGAAGTTTACATCACGGATCAGAGATGGTTGAGACAAGTATCAACCATCGGAAAATGAATAAAAACACAGAATTATCCATTTTCTATCCTACTAGTGTGTCGCCACCCAGTAGCTCGGAAAAAGAAGTCCTGAGTAACCGTTAGCAGACGGTTGCACCCAATATCCATAGTCTCCCGCTGATCCTCCGGAAGAAGGAAAGCCCATTGTTGGATCCAGTACGCCGCACGCCGAATAACCTGCAAAAAAAACGATGGTACCAGCTGGTATAATCACGAGTATGCCAGGCTCCCAACAGAGACAAGTGGTAGAAATATATCCTCCTAATCCCTCAATCCTTCGAGTTCAACATCAATTTTACGAATCTGGTGTTTCCCCGTTGGTTGAGCTCTCCGGCGACGCACTATTTCTTTGTTGCGTGCAGATTTGTTCTTCCGTCTTTTCCTCCTAAATTGGTTGTATTGCGAATTATGGTTCCCATAAGCAGATCACTCATTTACTCTTGAGAAATAGATCATCCTAATCCCAAAAGGAGAGAAGCACAATGGCTTTTTTAAATAAGTATTTTCTCGATGGGTTAATGGCTTATGCGGCCGGATCAGACGGTGGCTGCGTAAATGGGATGGAGTAGATGCATGGAGTTCATCATCGTTGCGATTGGAGGGGTTGGGATTAATGCGGTGTTTGAGGTAGTTTTAGGGTTTCATGAGAAAGGGGACGGCATGAGTTCCCTCAAGGTAATTAACGATAGATCTTGAAGAGGTACCCGTTCCTGGCAAGGAGGTACCGGTACTTGGTGGTACCTCGCAAGCACAAGAGAAATCCTCGCGTTATCAATTTCTTAACATTTATGTAGGATCGGTACTACGTACGTACATAAAACCTACGGTACAAGCTGCGGAAATGAGCAGGTGGTGTGGAGTTGCAATTAGGATTCCTCGGCACCGTAACAGCAACGCTACGTCCTTTTGGTAACATCGTACAACCCTAAATTCCAAACATCTTATTCCAAGCCATAAAATGTAGGGCCTCCAAAGTCACAACTACAAATTTTCCTTTCTCTTGCCCTTGGATCCGTACGTGTACGCTAGTGAAATGCTCATCCGTACCACGATTTTCGTATGAACGGTAGTGACCAGTGTGAGTGCAGGGTCTTGAGCAGATCACGTGGACACACGCAGGGCAGACTAAGCATCCGTTGTGTAGTCCTAGTACGGGTCAAGGAGAGGGCCTGGATTTGGGACCCAGGAGCAAGCGCGCGCTTTCAGCCTTTGAAAACCACATATCTATTTTCCACTTTTTTTTTCTGACAATGCATTTCTATTTCCACACTTTCATCCAACTATTGACTGGCACCACCAGTTTTTCCTCAACAATTCCTTTAATCTCTCTCGACTATAGTAAATTGCATACCATGCACCCACCAGCTACCTAGACCTCGATCTATATATACAACCAAATGCAACCCTTAATGCCACCACGCCTCCAACAGATAGCATCCATTGTTTCTTTTGGCTGCTCTTTTCGAAAAACTATTGTTCGGCTGCTAGTACTACTCTAGCGTCTTGCTCTGCCTCGTTGACTTTCCACAATCCATACCGATTTTCCAGCTCAACAGGTAAATGGATAATCCCTAGAGCATGCATATATATGCGTGCATCCATGTGTGTTATTGCTGTCCATGCATGTCATATCATATTTCGTGGGCACTTTTTAGTTGTGGTTGCTAGGAGAAGCCGAAAGTGTTCTTTCTCCTTGTTTGTCACATATATATACATATATACATTTATATTTATATCTGTTTCATTTTCCTGGAAGCTAGCTATACCATTTAGTTGTGCCGGCCTGTCGGGTTCTCGTGCTCGTTGTTGCATGGCTCATGCCATGTGGCTGAGAGCAAGAATACGTGTACGCTAGCCTCGCTAGCTAGCGCCTAGCGCGCTGTGCTGTGTATAGTACAAAAAAAATGAAGTTTGTCAGCCTAGTCTGCCTATCATCCAGGGAAGATGCTGTTCCAGGTCACATCTAGGGAGGGTCGGCCCAATCCGGCCGGTGATCCATGGAAACACAGGTTTAGAGCAAGTATAATAAGTCCTAGTCAGCTGGCTATAAGGGTTAAAATAATATATTCATGCTTAGTTGGAGGAGAGAGAGGAGGAGAGAGAAGAGGAGTGGGCTCTCATGCAAAGCCAGACTTCTAAGCACGTGCTTCCTAGGCGACTTTGTGAGAGTGAAATGTGGGCCATCCATTGATTAAGTAGTACATGATTATAGCTCACTATTATACATGTTGGCTCTATGTTAGCTACAAATGACATGGCACATGGCTTATAGCCAGCAGCTGGCTATACTATTAAACTTGCTCTTACAAGCTGACAGACTGTGACGTGCCTCATCTCTAGTTAACTAGTTTCCACAGTGTACTAACTAAGATACTCTAGTCAGATCGCAACATCACAGTGATTATTCTCGGCACATAACATAAGCGCAACAGGTCAAAGATCTTATCGTACTGCATATTTACATCCTGTGTACAACTGGCCTTTCCTGCTGTAGCTGGCCGTGAGTTCATGTTCAGTTTCTACACGAGTCTTCTCTCCTTTTTTATTAACCTCGTGTGCTAAATGCCTAAATCAGCAATAACTAGTATTCCCTCCGTTCATATATAAAAAGATACTAGAGATTTGTAAAAATTCGGATGAATCTATAAGGTCTGTAGATACATGTAAATACATATCTAAATTTAGATTTTGCAACATTTTTTTATGGATAGAGATAGCAATACGAAGCGGAGAAAATAGCTTTTTCCAGTGAAAAACTTCAAAACTCCTGCTCATGGACTCCCGTGCGGGTGCGTCCCGGCGACCCTAACCGGACGGCGCGGCGCGCTTTTATCGTACTAGGTGCGTATCTTTCTGCCTGTCCCCGGCGGAGCACGCACGAGCGTCGAAAGTGACCGGAAAAAGCTCAGGATCCATTGACCTGATGCCGTAGCAGCACTGTGCCTGCCATGGACGAAGCAGACCGTCCGTAAAGATCTTCTCGTCAGGAAGTCGTGTCAAACTTTGACAAGGTGAAACAGGCCAGTTTTTCCACGGCGGACGGCGACGCCCCTTGGCGGTCACCGAACCTTCGCGATCCACGGCAACCGCAACTGCATGCGGCCACCGCCGACCCGTCGCCGTCGCCGGCCGCCGGCGTGCGTGCTCTGCCGCTCCGCTGGCTGGCACCCACCACTCAGGGCTCGGGCGTGCCGAAAATAAAGGAATCGTCGCCTCGTGTTTTCCCACCCGGCCTAGCTAGCTACCTCTATAAATACAGCACCTCCCGCACCAAGCGGAGCTGCAACTTACTTCTGGGACGAACGGAAAAAACCACAACCTATTCAGGGTATACGCCAACACACATAGTAGGAATTCCAAGGTAAGAATGCTATAGTAGTAGGAATAGGAACTAGCGTAGGATCGATATGGCAAGGGTCGCCATACGGGAATGCCCAGCCGAGCTTCGGCCGAATTGGTGTGTCTGGTATTGCGATGCTTGATTATGTCCTTCATGTTCATATATGCTTTCTGTTGGTCTTCTTCTGGCGCGTCCGTTGCTCACTGGACCACTCTCTGTGTATGATTGTGCAGGTTTCTTGATCATCGGCATGGAGTTGGGAAGAGACGTGCAGATCAGAATGGCCGGCCCGCTCAACGAGCAGTCCTCCAGGGAATCTCTCCCGTCGCTGCTCATCCAGGTCCCGTCGCAGACCATAGCCGGCTTCGACTGCGTCGGCCGCGACAACGCCGCCGCCCCCCTGGACACTGTCATCTGCATCCCGGCGCCGGCCAGCCCACCTCCGGCTGCCCCCGTGCCCGCATACGACGACGCGCAGGTCCCCTACGCCCTCTCGCTCAGCATGCCGGCGTCGCCCTCGGGGTTCCACCTCTCGCAGTTCAGGACGGCGTCGTCCGTGCGCCGCGACGAGGCGCCCGCAGTGACCAAGCCGGCCGAGCTGCAGGCTGAGGTGCACTCGCCGCGGCTGCTGAAGCAGACGCGGTTCCACTCGCAGCCCATCCTCCACGCGTCCCAGCAGCTCAACGAGGGGCCGCGGCGAGCCGACACCACGCGCGACAAGCGGTTCGACCCCTTCAAGACCTTCTCCGGCCGCCTCGAGCGCCAGCTCTCCAACCTGCGTGGCCACCCCATGGACCTCGACTCTCCCGGGTCCAAGATCTCTGAGGAGACAGACCAGGTTCCGGGCACCGACCGCTACTTTGACGCCCTGGAAGGCCCCGAGCTCGACACACTCAGGGTAAGGAAACAGCGTGACCTGTTAGTGACTGTGCACGCACACGTTTATGTCATCGATCGATCAAGGCTAATTAAAAGTTGTTCTCTCACGTGCAGTCGACGGAGGTGGCGGTGCTGCCGAGCGACGAAAAGTGGCCCTTCCTGCTGCGGTTCCCGATCAGCGCCTTCGGGATGGTGCTCGGCGTCAGCAGCCAGGCGATCCTGTGGAAGGCGCTAGCGACGGCGCCGCCGACGGCGTTCCTCCACGTCAGCCTCACGGTGGCGCACGTGCTGTGGTACGTCTCGCTGGCCCTGATGGGGCTCGTCTCAAGCATCTACCTGCTCAAGGTCGTCTTCTACTTCGAGGCCGTCCGCCGCGAGTTCTACCACCCGATCCGCGCCAACTTCTTCTTCGCGCCCTGGATCGCCTGCCTCTTCCTCGTGCAGGGCGCGCCGATAATAGAGATGACCCAGGTGCACCACGGCGTCTGGTACCTGCTCATGGCGCCCATCTTCTGCCTGGAGCTCAAGATCTACGGCCAGTGGATGTCCGGAGGCCAGCGCCGGCTGTCCAAGGTGGCCAACCCGTCCAACCACCTCTCCATCGTCGGCAACTTCGTCGGCGCGCTGCTCGGCGCCAAGATGGGCCTCCGCGAGGGCCCCATCTTCTTCTTCGCCGTCGGCCTCGCACACTACATCGTCCTCTTCGTCACGCTCTACCAGCGGCTCCCTACCAACGTCACGCTGCCCAAGGAACTTCACCCGGTCTTCTTCCTCTTCGTCGCCGCGCCCAGCGTTGCATCCATGGCCTGGGCCAAGATTAATGGCAAGTTCGACAACGGCGCCCGGGTAGCATACTTCATCGCGCTCTTCCTCTACATGTCACTGGCTGTGCGCATCAACTTCTTCAGAGGATTCCGGTTCTCGCTGGCGTGGTGGGCCTACACCTTCCCGATGACCGGCGCGTCCATCGCGACCATTACGTACGCCACAGAGGTGACTAACTTGCTGACGCGGACGCTCTCGATCGGGCTCTCGGGAATCGCCACCGTCACCGTCGCCGGCCTGCTGGTGACCACCATGTTCCACGCCTTCGTGCTCAGGGACCTCTTCCCCAACGACGTCTCTATTGCCATCACCCGGAGGAAGCCAAAGTTCAGCAAGATTCTTGCGCACTTCCGCTCCTCCAGCTCCGACATGAAGGACCTCGTCCTCTCCGTCTCCAAGTCATCCAACTCCGACTCCGACTCCAACACAGAGATTGATCCATCCGTGACCAAAGGCAAAGCAGAGCCTTAGACCCTGCGCGCTGCGCTCTCCGTTACGTATAGCTACCTCAATAGCTGTACATAATACTCCTCTATCTCTTGGACAAAATAGCTTCCATAGATGATTGGAAGCATGCGGCTGCTCGGTGTAATTACAATGGTTGCAGTTGCACATATCCTTGGAGCAAATTTTGCTGTGATGAGGGTATAATGTGTGGAACGTAGGTCGATCGATCAGTATGTAAATTTACGAAATATATATGTGGAACATTTAATTTATCAAAGCTATTAAGAGAGACGAAACTGCTGTCGAGGACGCATTGTTTTCTCCCTTGTTGTGTTTGTTCACGTAAGTTTACGGGACCCGATACAGCCGTGGTGACCGAGATTTTTGACAAGGGGAGCGGGCGATGGCTCCAACCCAAGGTCCTGTTCATGACCGGACTGCCTCGGGCTCCGTCCATGGCTCGGCACACGTCAGCCTCTCCTCTGCGGTGATCGCGCAAAATCCTCACGTGACCGTGCGTTCTCGCACTGCCTACCACCTAGCAATAGTCCCCCAAACCAGCTCGAAGTTTCCTCCGCCGCTCCCACGGTGACGTGGAGACCCCAGATCTAGGAGACGCCTCACCTTGGTGCCTCTCCCTGATGGAGGAGCGTTTGAAGAGGGTGGCGGCGAGATTCAAGGCCTAGCGCGAGGCGGTGGTGGAAGGGAGCAAGGAGGCGACGCGTTCGACTTTGTCTCCGCGAGCTCAGGGGCAAATCCGTGGCGATCCGTCAACTCGCCGGCTTCTGCTGGACTGGTCCAGGCATGGACCGAGGGCGAGGAGTAGGGCGGTGCTCGATCTGCGCCGGATTCGAGAGATTGCAGTTCCAATATATGCATCGGCTCGTTCGGCCTGATCCCGATCGACGTCACGCCATGCGGCGTGCTTACCTCCCCGAGAAGCTTCAGTTCGAGTTCGTCAGGCATCGCCGACTTTGCAGGTACTTGCCCTCCCCCGTGCCGAGCCGTGTGGCGGTGAAGCCTGGTCCGAAGACAAAATCGCTGACCAAAATTCTCCATGAGGGGATAAGGGTTGGGAGGTGTTGTAATCCATTCCGCGCAGCACCATGAGAGCCTCCTGCAAGCCAATCCGACGAGAAGGTCAACCAGGGCGCCCGGGGCGGGCTCTGTCACATCTGTCCATGGCGATGGTCGAGGCCAATCGACAGATGCCTCCAATGTGGGAGCCGATTTGCGATTCAGAAGGGGTTTCTCGCAGAGATCGTGCTGCAATAACCTCATTGATGGTTTTCAGCTGCCAAGCCCTGCTGATGGAGAAAACTCTGCAGGTGCTCGTGGCAGAGAAGGGAAGCAGCTGAGGCCACGACCTTGGCTCCATGCTTTTGAAGCTTTTGGTGTAGATATTTTGGATGTCCAGCTTGCGACTGTTGAATAGGTACCGAGCTTAGCTGTATGTAATGGCTTTTGGAGCTTGAGATCTTTTGGGGCGGATGAGGTGGAAAGGTTCTTTCAGCAACTATTGTATATTCCATGGCATCCCACCAAACAGCTGAGGCAGAGACGTCCCTGTATAAAAAGGGTTGAACCTAGGGTTCGTGTCTCCCCCTTCAAGCCGCCGCCGCTACCCCCAGATTGTTCAGGGCTGTGTGTCCTTGGAGTTGAGGATTCCGAGCTCCTCGAGGTGCCAACCATAGTGGATCGGGGCCGAGGTCGTGCGCGTGGTCGAAATGGTAGAGGAGAGAATAGACAACAGCAACAGAATCAACCGTTTCAGCAGAGTATGCCCGGTTACTCTTAGATGGAGTCTCCTTTTCCTTTTCCTCCACAAGCACCCTAAGGATTCATACCTGGTGCGATGCCTCCACCTTGGTTTGGAGCACATTTCCCTTCATATCCTCCGTAACAGTTTGGGATGCAGAAAAACCAGTGGGTGAATCCGCAACAACTGCTGGTCAGGGGCAACAAAACTCAGGTGATTTTGGCAATAGGAACAAGAACCAGCAAGGAAAGACCCAGCAGAAGAAGAAAGGCCTAGCTCAGTGATGGTGTGTACTCGACGTATGCGGAAACGTTGTTGCGAACCCCAAGAGGAAGGTGTGATGAGCACAGCAACAAGTTTCCCCTCAGTAAGAAACCAAGGTTTAATCGACCAGTAGGAGAAAGGCGTGACTTCTGAAGATGTTGCTGGGTGACTAGTGGCAGGGCGCACTAATGGCGTCAGCAACAACATGGAACCTGCACACAACACAACCAAAGTACTTTGCCCCAACTTACATTGAGGTTGTCAATCTCACCGGTTTGCTGAACACAAAGAATTAAACGTATCAAATGGAAGGAGATGTTTGCAGAAAGTAAACAGAACAGGATTGCAATTGAATTTATCAGTAAAGGAAATAGGACCGGGATCCACCGTTCACTTGAGGTGTCTCTCCATAAAGAAATAGCGTGTTGGGTGAACAAATTACAACTGGACAATTGACAGAATATCTGCTTGTGACGGTCAAGCACACGTTCGTTGGGAACCCCAAGAGGAAGGTATGATGAGTACAACAGCGAGTTTTCCCTCAGTAAGAAACCAAGGTTATCGAACCAGTAGGAGATGAAGATCACATGAAGGTTGTTGGTGAAGGAGTGTAGTGCGGCGCAACACCAGGGATTCTGGTGCCAACGTGGAACCTGCACAACACAATCAAAATACTTTGTCCCAACTTAACAGTGAGGTTGTCAATCTCACCGGCTTGCTGAAAACAAAGGATTAAACGTATGGTGTGGAAAATGATGTTTGCTTGCAGAAAACAAAAGAGAACAATGATTGCAGTAGGTTGTATTTCAGATGTAAAAAAATGGACCGGGGTCCATAGTTCACTAGTGGTGTCTCTCCAATAAGATAAATAACATGTTGGGTGAACAAATTAAAGTTGGGCAATTGACAAATAGAGAGGGCATAACAATGCACATACATATCATGATGACTACTATGAGATTTACTTAGGGCATTACGACAAAGAACATATACCGCCATCCAGCATGCATCTATGCCTAAAAAGTCCACCTTCGGGTTAGCATCCACACCCTTCCAGTATTAAGTTGCAAACAACAGAAAATTGCATTAAGTACTGTGCGTAATGTAAACAATACAAATATCCTTAGACAAAACATTGATGTTTTATTCCTAGTGGCAACATCACATCCACAACCTTAGAACTTTCTGTCACTGTCCCAGATTCAATGGAGGCATGAACCCACTATCTAGCATAAATACTCCCTCTTGGAGTTACAAGTATCAACTTGGCCAGAGCCTCTACTAGCAACGGAGAGCATGCAAGATCATAAATAACATATATGATAGATCAATAATCAACTTGACATAGTATTCCATATTCATCGGATCCCAACAAACACAACATGTAGCATTACAAATAGATGATCTTGATCATGATAGGCAGCTCACAAGATCAAAACAAGATGGCATAATAGGAGAAGACAACCATCTAGCTACTGCTATGGACCCATAGTCCAAGGATGAACTACTCACACATCAATCCGAAGGCGGGCATGGTGATGTATAGCCCTCCGGTGATGATTCCCCTCTCCGGCAGGGTGCCGAAGGAGATCTTCTGAACCCCCCGAGATGGGGTTGACGGCGGCGGCGTCTGATACGTCTCAAACGTATCTATAATTTCTTATGTTCCATGCTAGTTTTATGACAATACTAGCATGGAACATAT
>NC_061513.1:160236389-160289261 GCF_022539505.1 Lolium rigidum | reverse complement strand
ATAACAATATGCGGTTCCGGTCTTTGTGAATTTCACTTGGAGGATAGAATTTAGAATAAAATAAAGACACAATGTCCTCCCAATCAAGAGAATCCATATTTTTCAGCAATTTATACCAATGCGCTGCTTTACCAGACAGCGATATAGAGAATAGTTTCTTCCTAACTTCATCCATAGCGATACCTGCACATTTGAATAACCCGCATAATTCATGTAGAAACAGTAAATGATCTCCAGGATGGACAGTTCCATCCCCTTCATAGCGGTTATCCACAACACGTTCAATAATTTTCATAGGTATTTTGTATGGAACCTCTTTCTCACCCAGCACCTCATCCACTACCTTTGCAGTAGTAGTAGATTTTCCAAAGAGGAATTCAAGAGAAGACCTCTCCATAATGAATTATAGCAGCAGGCAGAAATAAAAACAGCACGTACAGTAAAGGTTTCCCTTACAAATTCCACTTACCGATAGCGCTTCACTCCCCGGCAACGGCGCCAGAAAATAGTCTTGATGACCCACAAGTATAGGGGGTGTATCGTAGTAATTTAGATAAATAAGAGTGTCGAACCCAACGAGGAGCAGAAGGTGTTGACAAGCAGTTTCGATGAAGGATTCACCGTAAATGCTCACGAGACAAGTATTCGGGGGTTTTGATATAGCAGATAAATAAAGTACAAGTAAGTAAAATGCGAGAGTAATAATTGCAGCGAGTGGCCCAATCCTTTTTAGCACAAAGGACAAGCCGGTTTGTTTACTTATAATGACCAAACGTTCTTGAGGACACACGGGAATTTAGTCTAGTGCTTTCGCTTCATATAGCTGATTAATCTTCATTATTTTGATAAGTGTTGTGTGGGTGAATCTATGCTAATGCACCACCCGTCCTAGGACTAATACATACTTTTGATTATACCCCTTGCAAGCATCCGCAAATACAAGAAAGTAATTAAGATAAATCTAACCACAACCTTAAACTCTGAGATCCTGCTATCCCTCCTGCATCGATATACCAACGAGGGTTCAGGTTTCTGTCACTCCGGCAACCCCGCAATTAGCAAACGAATACAAGATGTATTCCCCTAGGCCCATAAAGGTGAAGTATCATGTAGTCGACGTTCACATGACACCAGTAGAAGAATAACACCACAACTTAAATATCATAACATTGAATATTACCCAACATAATTCACTACTAACATTTAGACTTCACCCATGTCCTCAAGAACTAAACGAACTACTCACGAGACATCATATGGAACATGATCAGAGGTGATATGATGATGAATAACAATCTGAACATAAACCTTGGTTCAATGGTTTCACTCAATAGCATCAATAACAAGGAGTAATCAATACCGGGTGAGTTTTCCCTACCAAACAATCAAGATTCAACCCTAGATGTTACAGCGGTGACGAGGTGCAGCGGCGGAGATGGCGGTGATGATGATGGAGATGATGGTGATGATGATCCCAATGATGTCCAGCTCGATGACGGTGACGATGGCGTCGATTTCCCCCTCCGGAGGGAATTTCCCCGGCAGATTTCAGCCTGCCGGAGAGCTCTTTTCTCTCTGGTGTTTTCCGCCCCGCAGAGGCGGCTGTGTCTCCTCGCGATTATTCTCCCGGAGCTTAGGTTTTCGGGACGAAGAAGTACGCGAAGGAGAGGAGGCCAGAGGGGGCTGTGGGCCCCCTCCCCACAAGGCGGCGCGGCTAGGCCTGGGCCCGCGCCGGCCTATGGGGGGGGGCCATGGCGGCCCTCCTCGGCTCCTCCTTTTGGCTATCTCCGTCTTCTGGAAAAATAAGATTTTTCGTGTAATTTCCGTCAATTGTTGATCTTCCGAAATATTGCATTCTGACGGTGCTTTTTCCAGCAGAATCCCGACTCCGGTGCGCGATTCTCCAATAATCATGAAACATGCAAAATAGGTGAAATAACATAAGTATCATCTCTAAATATGAAATATATCAATGAATAACAGTAAATTATGATATAAAATAGTGATGCAAAATGGACGTATCAATACGTTGGAGACGTATCAATATCGACCATACATTACAAGATGATTACTATCACTAGTAACAATTGGGGCATCTATAACGATTTTAGTTCGTCAGCGAATGTGCAAAATCCGTCATAGAGGCCTCATCCTAACGGTTTGCAGGACCGGTGGCGGATCTCGCGTCACAGATGGCCAGACTGACGGTTAGGAAAGTGCGTCACAGATCCATGACGGGTAGGTCCAAGCCCAAAGCCCAGCGGGCCCGGACTATTGTGACGGACTTACACCTTGTCGGGCGGTCTCCTGTACCCGACCGATGTGTCAGGCCAATGATTGGGCCATTATAACGGTCGGGTGATATTGTTTTGTCGCCTAGCATATTCTCAGCGATGTGGTGGCTTGCCCCGCAGAGGACACGTGGCAACATCTGCTCTGAAATAAACTAACATCGCTGCGACAAATGTGCCACTAGATTCATGACACGTGGCAGCATACAGCAGGGCCCGATAGGACATGGGCCTTGGGGCCAGTTAGGAGATGGGCCTTGAAGCCCATTAGGCGATGGGTCTTGAGGCCCGTTAGGCGATGGGCCTTGAGGCCTGTTAGGCGATGGGTCTTGAGGCCCGTTCGGTGATGGCCTTGAGGCCCGTTAGGTGATGGGCCTTGAGGCCCGTTAGGTGATGGGCCTTGAGGCATGTTAGGCGATGGGCCTTCAGGCCCGTTAGGCGAATGGATTTAGGCCCATTAGTCTATGGGCCTTGAAGCCCATTAGTCGATGGGCCTTGGGGTCCGTTAGGCGATGGTCCTTGAAGCCCATATTTTAATGGGTCTTGAGGCCCATTGGTTGATAGCCCTTGGAGGCCCGTTAGTTGGTGGGCCTTATGTCCCGTTAGTAGGTCTTGAATCCGCTAGCTTATGAGCCTTGGGCCGTTATTTGATGGACCTTCAGGCCCGTTAATTTGTGAGCCTTTAGGCCCTATATTTGGCGGGCCTTGAATCCCTCTGATCGTGGGCCCTGAGCCCGTTAGTTGATGGATCGGCCCGTTTAAAATTGCCTCTTATGCAACCCATTAAAATTCAATTTCTTAATTTTCGTATAATCAATATGCCCACAAGAGCATGCTAAAACTGAAAACGCTACATTATTACATTCAGGAAAATAATTTACATACTAAGATAATTAAAGTTATGCAATAACATCAGATCAGAGTTCAGCGTGCACAGTAGCACCAAGATATCTCTTCAACATGACCAGAACAGGTCCAGTAGCATCAAAAAATGTTTCCAGCATTGAGCATACCACGACCTGTGTGAACCACGTTATCAGGGTTATGCAGCCTACCTTTACTTAAGTATAAGAAACCTTTCAATCTTTGCCGACATCGTAGCCTGCTTTTCTAATCTTTCCTTTGCCTTGGTTGTCAGCTGATTAATTTGACCTCTGGATCTTAGCAACATTGAACAGCTCTGCACTTGCCAACTTCTCCTTCTCCAGTTCTGCAGCAAGCTTGCTCATTCTTGATCGAGAGGAGTGATGTGTGACCCCTACATTCTAAAGAAATGTAGGCTGGGAAGTTTTCCTCGAGAGGACATCGTAAACAACCTAGGCCTCAGTCCTGCGTTGTCCGTCTACTGTAGGTACACACAACTCATATTCCATCTCAGCCTTATTTTACAACGAAGAATCATGGTTAGGAGATGCAGCAAGATATAAGATAAACGTTACTGACAACTCTTTGAAAGATGGCTTAAAATTGCATCCTTTGTCGGGGTGGAGAAGCCGTTATGTCGGCTCAAATGGCACTCTTCGAACATATCCAGAGGACTAAGTTCTATGCCATTGTATTTGTCCTTCTGAAAAAAATAACATAAATAGGTGATCAGCTTAAAGATTCACTTTAGATTAAGCTGTGAAAATAGTCACCTGCCATTGGCTGAGGCGGCCGCACAGAGCGGCTCTATATGATATTCTCTAAATAAATAGACGACCCCAGGGGTCATTGGCTGCGGAGGCCCCATAGAGCGGGAATATATGATTTTCTCTAAATAAATAGACGACCCCACTGGTCATTGGCTGCGGCAGCCCAACAAAGTGGCAATATATGTCTTTTCTTGAAAAATAGACGACCCCACTGGTCATTGGCTGCGGCAGCCCCACAGAGCGGCAATATATGTCTTTTCCTGAAAAATAGACGACCCCACTGGTCATTGGCTGCGGCTGCCCTATAGAGCGGCCCCATTTGTCATTGGCAGCACCGCGCATACAATCAGGAAATAAAACGGCCCACGCGTCAGCGACAGATGGATGGCTACCCATCAGCACGAGACGGTCAGAGAGGAACTGCCCTCTGTGCAGCCCCACCCGCCAGATTAACGGTAACGGTAGGGCCTCTGACCTGACGGCAACCCTCCCGTCCGAGCGTCTGCGAGGGGTTTCAAACTAGAGGGAGGGGAAAACTGAGGAAAAGTTAAGAGGCTGGGGAAAACTGAGCACAACTAACAAACCAGGGGCACGAGAACAGAAAACCCATAAAATTATGACTAGGGATAATCTTAGACATAGGGGTATCCCAAAACCTCTTGAATGTGAGTTATGTAGAGGGTTTGAATCTGTTAAACACCTTTTCTTTGACTGCCTAGTATCTAAATTGCTTTGGTCTGAAGTGAAAGAAATGTTTGGTGTAGAAGTTAATGACTATCTTTCTCTTGCTTCTAAATGGCTTTGCAATAAAAGATTTGAGCAGTTTAATGTAGTTTTATCTGTTGTAGTTTGGAGTATTTGGAACAATAGAAACCATTTGGTGTTTAACAGGAAAACTTGGATTTATATGAAACATGTGTGAGGACTGGTCCTTTCATATCTAAGGAGCTGGCAGATGCCTTTCAAAAATCTGGAGTGGGATCAGGTGGAAAGATACAAAGCTGCCCTGGTGAGAAAATTGAAGAGCTTGCCATCGTTGATGCCGGACTAAGATATACTTCTTTCGACTGGATCTTGACCTAGAAAGCTTCTTCATCGTCTCCATACGCTGTTCGTGCCTCTAAAGCCTTCCTAGTGAAGCACCCTGAACAAATAGACAACATTCATGTGGTGACCTGAAGCTGGAAAAGCTTCAAGCAAAAAAGAAGGAGAAAAGGAGTTCAAAAGAGGAAATGGAGAAAAGGAGTTTTGGAGAAACATGGTGTGATCTGGCTTTAACCTGTTAGCTGGCATGTAGTGTCTGTCCTTTATTGTTAAGTGGTTGTCGGTAAAAACGTTGATGTGTTTGTCTAGAGCCTCTAGGTAGAGGTTAGACTGGAGAGAGTTTGTAGTTGGAACTTATTTCGCATGTGGTTGTTTGCTGTGTAAGCTCTAGTTTCCAGAACCCTGCTACACTGTTATGTTTCATTTTCAATGAAAATGGAGCCGGTGAGCGCTACATGTTCATCTAAAAAGCTAATAAGAGACTGGAGGAAGCTACTGTGATGTACCCTTCATTTATCAAATCTATTAAGATTTAATTTATTTGTCTTTTCAGCTGCTGCGATGTACCCTTCATCACAGTGCACGACTCGCATGTAATGAGCGATACCAGGGCTGGCGCATACGATTCCGAAGATAATTTGGTCTTCTGAAGGCGGTTGAGTGGGACAATTTATGTCGGGAGATACAAGTGCTCCCTCTATCGGAGGAAGACGACAGGTGTCATGGTCCTTAGAGAACTCCAGAGAGTTTTCTACTTTTTTGATGAAGGGCGCTTTATTACTCAAAAGTTTTAAGTATTATACCCGGCCTCTGCATAACAAAGACGCACACATCCGTACAAAATCCAAAAAATAAAATAAAAATCGATACAATGATCGTCATGATGCTGCATCGATGCCTAAGAGGCCGGATGGTGGTCCAATCCTGAGATTATGCTGTCACCCATGTTAGATAATAAAATCCCTCGACGTGTCCTCTAAAAGTATAGAAACCTCCATAAACAGGTCGCGGTTCTCCATAAGCTGAAGAGACGACCGTGAACGGAGCAAAGTACTGCACCGGTAATGACCTGCATAAGAGAGAATTTTTTGCATTAAAAATAATATCAATTAGCCAAAGCGACCAAATAATGGTTAGCGCGGCCACCCTAATAAATACTTTAAACCTTTGATCCATCTCATTTATCCAATTGCCGAAAATATTGACAACGCTTCATGGTGGGTATAAGGTAGAACCTATTTGGTTGATTGACCATATAGAGCTTGCGAAATGGAATTGAAAAAATAGATGGTCTATTGTATCATTATGGTGAAAGAAGACACATAGCTTACTTCCTTGCCAATTACGCTTAATAAGATTGCCCTTGGTAAGGATAACCCAACGACGAAGATATCATGCAAAAACCTTTGTTTTTAGAGTTATATTCATCTTCCAATTTTTCTTATTGTTAACTACCAGCTGGATAGGTTGAATCAGGCCCTGTACATGGAATCCACTGAGAGCTTACCGTTATCATTAAGATTCCAATGAAACTCGCCGGGTCCTGGTGACAAATGGACGAAAGTTAATCGTTGTAGCAATGCATTCCAATTATCCAGTCTTGTCCCAACTAGACCCCTTCTGAACGTCACACTCGGTGGGGAGGATTACATAATATTACCTAAGGTTTAACCTTTGTGCCGAACACTATTATACAAGACCGAATGTTATTCTCGGAGAGTGGTGTGTCCTTTCCATTTGTCCTCCTAGAATCTAATCTCAGATCTATCCTTAATAGAGAAAGAACCAAAAGGGAAAAAATGTCTCCTTGTCACCATAAGGCCAGCCCAAAAAATGGGAATATCTAGGTTTCCAATAAACCTAGGAGATCGCCTTTGAACCAACATATTTTCTCCGTAGTAAAGACTGCCAAACCCCTTCTTCAGTTAGCAACTTGGCTAACCATTTACCTAGCATGGCAATGTTGTTTACCTCTAGGTCATGAACATAGAGCCTACCCTGCATGTCTCTAGGTCGGCAGACTACGCTCCATTTACTAAGCCGGTATTTTTTCTTCTGACTATCTCCTTACTAGAAGAATCTTGACTGGTAATAGTCCAATCGATGCAAGACTCCCTTGGGTAATTGGAAAAGTGATATCATGTACATTAGCATATTAGTTAGTACCAAATTTATGAGAACCAATCTTCCACCTAGAGATAATAGTTTATCTTTCCAACTGCTAAGACGTTTATGAAGTCTTTATTTGACGTGTTTCCATTCAGCTATTGTTAGCCTCTAAAATGAATCAGAATGACTAAATAATTGATTGGAAACTGGCCAATCTCATAGCCAAACAGCTCAACATAGAGATTTGACTCGTCCTTGGCGTCGCCAAAACATAACAACTCACTTTTCTGGAATTTTTTTTTTACCCAGATAGTTCCTCGAAAGCTGATAAAATTAATTTCAGATTTCTTGCTTTCTCTAGATCATGTGCATAAAAAGAATTGTATCTTAGCATATTGTAGAATGGATAGTCCACCACTGACCAGATGTGGAACTACCCCTTCAATTTACCCATCAACCTTAGCACGCTCAATAAGGACAACCAACATATCATCCACAATGTTAAACAACATGGGTGATAAAGGGCCTCCTTGCCTTAAACCTTTTTTTTTGTCTGGAAATATCTACTGATATCATCATTGACTTTAATGGCAACACTTCCGCCAAAAACACGTTTTGTACAAGAACACGCCACTCCGATGAAAAGCCTTTCATCCTGAGTGCCTACTGTTGAAGGAAAGACCATTTGAATTTATCATAGGCCATTCCGAAATCAATTTTTAGGATTACCCCGTACATGTTGTTTCGATGTAACTCATGTCAGTGGATTGAAGCGGCTGACTATCAAGGGGGGTATCAGGAGACTCACTGAATCTAGCCATGACAGCGGGGAAACCCTTAATTGTAGTGTATTGAAGTGGTTGACTATCAATCGCTACGATGGTTAAGAGGGATGAGTAGTTGATGGATGATAAGCACTCATTCAGTTATGGAGCTCCACCCCATCTGTACACATGAAGGAAGGGATAGATTATCCTAATTATGATTAATACCTTGCTCGCGGTGCATCCACATCTCCCTAAGAACTCTTTGGCATGTTGCACTCTCATCTTAAGCCTTCACAATCCACCCCTAGGTTGGAATCTCTAGCTTTTAGTTTATTCAAACATTGTCAAACACTCTTAAAAACATCCTTACTTGCATTAGCAGATTTCATATAAGTATAATTTAATAATGGTAATTAGGAGCATTAAGATGTCTTGCAATCTAGCTCTCCGTGTTTTGATACTCTTACTTTCAAAACTACCAACAAACGAACTGTGCACTTGCAGTCATCACGCGCCCGTGAGGGTCTGTCGGTTGCAAGGATGCAACGGCGGCAACGCGAGCAACGTGGTGCAGGAGGTCGTCGACATGGGCACTGAAATGTTGCTTCTTGATCCCCATTCTGTCATAGTACCTCAATCGATTCCAATCTTGGTAAATGAGCTGGTTCATTACATAGGAAGTAATTTGATACTATTATGTAACCTAATTTGATTGTTGCTCAGTGCTGGAAATTTGGTAATGCTAGAATTTTTTGGGTTCATAATGGTGTTGCATCGAAATATGCATATTTTTTACAAAGAGTATATATTAATATCACGGATACACCAATTACACTCAACATCTACAACAACACATTGCCCTAGCGGCATTACTGATGCACGTCTCAAAAAAATAAGAATTAGAAAAAAAGCCCCGCCATAGTGATCCATTCCTTGAAAAACATTACTAACTGCACCAGGACAACATCAGAAGTTTAGCTTCTGCATAAGCGACGCCTCAAAAAATGAAACAGTGCATAATGCCATCATCGCCCTTTCATAGATCTAAGGTTTTCACGTTAAAGAAAGTCCTCACTCTTAAAACAATGCCTTCAACAAGGACATTGCTAGGAAGACGTTGGATTTTCTCCCTGAAAAGTAAGACTATGAACTTCTCCTGAGTAGTCGTCCCCGCTTGCATGCCGCTGCTCCAATTCACGAATCACCAAACCAATTCCTCATCTCCACCCAGACTTGGGCCACCCTTGCTAGTCCTCACATCTTGGCATCCATGACATTCTCCGCCAACACCATGGAACAAGAACGTGCTCCATGATATTAACAACCACCAAAGATTTGAAGCGCTCCCTCTGATCCCAAATGGTCAGAGTAAAACACGAGCGCGCACGACCGAATTTCTCCCGATCCAACAATCTTCAAGCATAAATCACCCAATGGAGTTCACTGGATCCTTCTGGAACATGCCACTGCAACCAGATCAATGAGAAACATGCATCAAGAAGATCTTCGTCTTGATGTGAGAGAAACCCTAGGACCACCCGCTATATTCGATCCAAGCTAGCAGCCCCACGCCACCAACAAGAAGTAGATTTTGCCCGCCACCGCAGCCGTAGGACCAGATCAAATCCAGGCCAGACCCGCTGCAGCCACCGCCCGCCATGGCAGCAGCATATCAGCGCCACCGAGGAGATCCTCACCGATCTGCACCAGCGCCCCCACCACGCCACATCCTCATCCACGCGCCGCCATGAGTCACCGCTCCGCCTCATCGCCGCTGCATGCCAGCTCCTTAGCCCTCTGCCGCTTTGGCGAGACGGTCTTCGCCACCGCTGCCGGCGAGGACAGCGGCCAGGGGTGCGGCCTAATGGTGTGGTGGCTAGGGTTTCGGTGGGACCCTTCGGTGTCTCCCAAGCGGGGACGGGGAGGGAAGGGCCTCCAAAGAACATGATCAACCAGCGAGCTCCGGAAACATGCATACCAGTGTTCTCCCACTGCACACGAGAGATGTCATGACCATTAAAGTGGACGATCTCTTCAGCCTAGGTGCATCGTTCAGGCTCCTGCTTGACCAAGTGGCGAAGTTCCTGGCTTGAGAAGGAGTAGTTGCGCCCAGAGGCTGTTTGTTGCATCTCTTTTATGGTGTTGTTATTTTGCGGGGCCTGTTGTTAGTCGTTTTACTTTTCTTAAGCCTTTATCTAAGTGTATGCCCACCGCCGATGTAATGGAGACTCCAGGTCCTTCGATGCTTTATCTGTTCCAAATAAGAAGAAAAAAGTGGCCATCCCAGTCACGCTACATGCCATGGTTTGGACTAGCGAATAATCAACCATCTCCACCGGTGTGTCAGCTTTCTCCTTGCAGAAAGCATGCCCAAAAGAAGTGCAGCCCTACACGAGTCAACAAATTGACGTCAAAACATAAACATTTGAGCAGTATTGGTGTCTGGGAATTCAATACATTCGTCCCTAAATGGATAACCATGTATTTTAGAGTAGCAGGAATCGTTCAGCGAACTCGTGCGTTTAGCATGCAGCGAGTAGCGATCCAGTCAATGTGTACGTCTTAGATGGACACAACGATACCAATTGCAGACCAGAACCCACCGACACTACGAACGTCCTCACGGACAAACTACACATGCATGCACTTCTAAAATATGGCAGCCATCCACCAAAAAGTTATTCTCTCCGTTTACTAGTGTAATTTTTTTTGGGTCCGCCTATGTCATAGTTGACTGAGAAATGCTTAAATCTCAGTGATGCGTCGATCTCATCCGGCTCGCCCGCTCCCATCGCACCAGACGATATGTCTAGGGTAGATATGTTCGTATCTAGCTGTGTTAGCTGGGCTTTTGTCTGTGTTTATCCGTGGACTTCCTGTACTTGTGTCTTATGGTACCTCACGTGAAACGATTTTAAGAGGAAATTGGCCCAGTATTTAGACCCATACCAAAGCCGTTCATTCTCTTGGTGAGCTCAGGTTCTATTTATCCTAGAGTTGCACGTTGATAGAAATGTGCACGCTTTTCAAAATAAAAATTCATGCGAATAAAATTACGCTTGTTTCATATTTTTAGAAAAAAAAGGATTTTCTATGTCCAGTGGCTTACATTTGCATTTTCTTTGGCAGAGAAGTGCAATTGCACTTATGTGGTAGAAAAGTGCAACTAGAAACGAGTTGCCCTTTTTTTTAGAGGTTGCAACTTTTTTGGGGTGATTTAGACATACGAAAAGTGCAACTTGTTTGGAACACCAGTTGCATGTTTCTTGAGAAAAGTGTAACTCGTTTTGAAGACCCGCTGCATGTTTCTATATAAATGTGCAACTCGATTTCAATACCGGTTAGATTTTTTGGAGAAAAGTGCAACTCGTTTGAACACCTTGCATGTTTCTAAAGAAAAAGTGCAACTTGTTTTGAATAATGGTTGCACGTTCAAAAAAAAAGTGCAACTCGTAGTCCATACCGGTTGTAGTTGCACATTTTTAAGAAAAGTGCAACTCGTCATTTGGAGTTGCACATTAATTGAGATAACGTGCAACTTGTTCGTAACATTTAATTGCACATTTCTTGATAAAAAGTGCAACTCATACATGCAAAAATATGCAAAACAAGAAAAAGATGATAGTTGCACATTTGTTGAGAAAAGTGCAACTCATATAAAAAAAATTGGTTGCTAGTTACACAATGTTGGAGAAAATTGAAACTAGTGTAAATTTTTTTTCTAGTTGCACACTTCTTTAGAAAAGTGTAACTTTATCACTAACTGGTTGCTCATTTCTTCAGAAAAATGCAACTCAAAATCAAAAACCAAAGGGACTTGCATATTTCTTTTGAAAAATACAACTCACATCAAATATAGGTTGGTAGTTCCATATAGTTCCATATTTCTTAAGAAAAAGTGTAACTCATATCGAAAATCAATTGCTAGTTACAAATTGCTAGAGAAAATCACATCTCATGTAAATACTTCTATTTGCACGTTTATTTATAAAAGTGTAACTCATATCAATAACCAGTTGCTAGTTGCACATTTCTCGAGAAAATATGCAACTCATATTGAAAATGGATAGAGTTGCACATTTATTTTGAAAAAGTGCAACTCAAATTAAGTATAGCTTGGTAGTTGCATATTTCTTTAGAAAAGTGCAACTTTGTTTTTGCTAGTTGCACATTCTTCTCCATTGAAAAAACCGGTTGTGGATAAACAACTTTGAGAAAATAAAAACGTGACTTGTAGTAGTGTCAGAAGATCATGCGAATAGAAATAGATAATAGTTGTACTTTTGTTGAAAAAAAGTGCAACTATGGAAGTGCAATCTTTTTGCATGACAAAAAAATAGAAAAATACTACCAACATAAATAACAAGAAATTAAATAATATAAATAATGGTTGCACTTTTCGTGATGAGGTAGTTACAAATTTGTTTATATGTGCAACCACAGAAATAAAATAAAAAGTATACAATAATGGGAAACAAGGCAGAAAAACAAATCAGCATAAATGCCCTCTAATTTGCTTTTTGTACTAAATGAAAACAGATCTACGTAATAAACTATATTAACCTACCGTAGTTAAAGTCTAAGTAAAGAATAGCTGTCGTAGTTAGTTAAAGTCTAACTAAAGAATGTCTATCGTAGTGGTTGTGGCGTCGCATCTTGAGTCACGAGAACGTGCGTTCGACCCCGCGCGCCCGCTCGCTTATTATTTTTCTATCCGTCCGCTCAGTTCGCAGGCATCTTAAAGAATGATCCAACGGCTCTCAAGACCGACTGAGACATAAGGAAATCTCAGACACCTGGGACTTAGCAAAACCGTTTTTTTTTAGCTTTTTATATAAATGTGTGTGTATCTAGACATGCTTTGGTGTATAGTTTTACTTATTTTGGTCTGTATCTAGTTCGCTTAAAACTATTAATTAAAGGATCTTACGTAAGTTAACATAGGTAGTAGATAGAAATTATGTTGGATGCTCCCATTTTTGGTCAGGTTTGATGGAGGAGAAAAATGTTTTTTATAGCTGTTGTAAAAGGTGTTAGGGGACGGATGTAAAACTAGATTCTGGGACGATGTGTGGGTGGGAGAGAAACCGCTGTGTGTACTCTTACCGAGGCTTTATAACTTGACTTTTTCACAAGGTGTTTCGGTAGCTAGAGTGTTTGCACAAGATTTTAATTGCATTAGATTTAGAAGATGCTTGTATGGGGAGTCTTTGGAGATGTGGAACAAAGTACTAGACATGTGTGGTAGCACTACCTTGTCACATGAGCCTGATAGGGTGAGTTGGAAGTTAACTAAGTCTGGAATTTTTTCTGTTAAATCGCTGTGTACTTATCTGATGGCTAGGCGAGTTCTTTTCCCGTATAAGATGATTTGGAGGATGAAATTACCGCTCAAGATCAAAGCCTTTATCTGGTTGATAGTGAAGAATAGAATCTTGACTAAGATTAACTTGGCCAAGAAAGGTTGGAAAGGTAGTCACTTGTGTGAATTCTGTGGGAGAAGTGAAGATATGTACCATCTTTTCTTTGAGTGTCCCATGGCTAAATATAACTGGAATGTGGCTAGTTGTGCTTTGGGTATAGGGACAAAACCTGTGAACTTCTATGATTTATGTCAAAATTGGCTTCAGAAGTTCATTGGCCGGGATAGAACCGTAGTTATGTTGGGTTCAGCAGCTTTGTTGTGGAATTTATGGAAGACAAGAAATGCATCTTGTTTTTCAACGAAAATTCCCTAACAATTCTGCTGAAGTGATCTTTTCTATGTGTCGACTAATGGATGATTGGAATTTCCTTCAGAAAGAAAAAGTTCAAAAGCTCGTGCGACGGGTGTCTGAATGGATTTGGAGCATTGCGAGCGAGATGTTCTGCAGAAGACATGGGTGGGCGCCTATGAAAAAAAGGATTTGTGACGGTTGACTCGCTTCATCCAGGAAAATCTGGATTCTTTATGTCTAGAGACTTGCCCGCCAATGTGTTTGTTATTTTTTGTTCAAAGATGGTTGGTTGTAGAGATGGTCCCGGAGGTTTTAGTGATCTTTTTAGATGGTTTTTTAGTTTTTGTGGCTAAGCCAGGAGGGTTAGCTGCTGTGACTTAAAGCTCTTTTTCTTTTCCCCTGATGTAAAACTAACTCCAATTTCTTAATTGAAATTGGGGGCCATGTGACCCCTACAAAAAAAAGGAATGTAGCTGTGATGTTTGTTTTGATTTTGATGATTATGAGATCTCAACTAGAAACGGGGAGCAGCCCTAGAGAACATCTCTAGCACATATCCCTTAAAAGGGGGTTTGGGTCAAAACCTTAAAAATCGGGTCGACATAAGAATTGCCTACCCTTTAGTTTTTTTTAAAAAGCGTGCCTTAAATCGGCCCCTCCGAACGATATATGTGGTGGGCGGAGGCCGATTTACGGCCAAAATCTTGCAGAATTTTCCACCGCCCCTCCACTTTTCCGCCACCAAATTCACCAAACACCCACCAAATTCGGAACCAGACCATCGTATCCACCATGTTCCCGCGTCGGGAGGATTTTTCATCCTGGGGGCGGGGAGTTCCCGAGCCGCCGCGGAGCTCCGAAGAGAATGAGGAAGCTGAGCACCGCTGGTGCACTAGTGGAAAACAGGCCTTTTGATCCGGGTGGTTAGGGCCTTTTGTCGCGGGCGGCCAGCCGCGACAAGCAAGGCGCGATAAAAGGGAGGCCTTTTATCCCGGGTCACTTACGACCCGCGACATAAGGTCCACCACGTGGCAGCCGCCCGGCGCGCAGGGCACGAGCCCTTTTGTCGCGGGCGGTATTACCACCCGCAACAAAAGGCCCTCTACGTGGCGCGCGCACAACGCTTCGCTTTAGGGTTTGAGGGGTGCAGCACCCCTCCCCCCGCCACCGACCGCTCTGTTATATCATTTTCTTCGTTCGAAAATAAAAGTTGCATATATTTGTACGCTACTAGAAATTGTACACGTTCATTCAATATATATATATATATAGATCGATCAAACAAATGTTGGAAGCAAAAGTCGATTCCTCTTTACATGTAGCCCTTACATATATATATACATTTAGCTCACGATCGACAAGCGGTACTAACGACCATCTATTTGGAGGTAGAGCATCTATTTGGACTAAACAAGCCTTTGTTGTTTAGTACATCTTTAATCAAAAGTCCCGCCAGTTCCTCCGCGATTCCTAGTGCGTGTTCCTTTGGTTGGAGTCTCGTCCCGCATGAACTCGACCTATATACGAAAATGAGATGAGTATGACTATATCGGTGTTGATAACGAAATATTGATGATAATAAATAAAGTTGTGAACTTACGTTGAATTTATTATTGTTCTCGCTTCTCGATGGTTAACATGCGAATGGACTCGCAAACGTAGTATCCACATAGATTCGTCCCTTGTGGCTCGTCGAGGGCACGGTACAGGAGTAAATGTTAGCTTCTCTGCCCGGGTTTCGTTCTTACGATGTCTCTTGAAAGCGGTCCAAGCCCTGCCAGGCAAAAGAATGATTGAATGAGTGGATAATTAATTGATATCTCACGAATGATAAAGCGCGGCGATGAAGGAAATTACACTTGGAGCAACTTCGCAAGTCCCGGAACCCGTCCACGCCTCTACTCGGTGGGTCTTTTACCTCAACTATTCCCTTATCGAGTTGAATGTCTAGTAGAATCCAGTGGAAGCTGCACATGTTATGCATATACGTCAGGAATTACACTTAACATCGAGTAAGAAAAATTGAATGTGCATAAAGATCATTAAGACTCTCACTCGTAGTTGTAAGGAAACAATATTGAATCACGGAAATATTGCTCCCCCAAAAACCTTAGTAGGTTTCCCCCCGTTTCTTGGGCATTAAACTTTACCGTTTGAGCATGTACTTTATCCGGGTCAATAAACCCAATATTGATAATATTATTACTTTTGCATTCAACTGATCTTCGATCCGCATAAGAGAACACATAAGATATAATGAGTATATATATGCAATGAAAACGAACATGAACTGAATGAAAATGAACTTATATGTAGTTAACAACTTACAAGCAATAGCAACTCATGAGAGATTTGTCGAGGGCATCTAGATTGAATAACCGCCGGAGTTCATTCATCTCAATATGGATCTCCTCCTTTCGGTAGTAATATTCCCATGGTATACTCGCCACGATGAACCTTATGTTCTCCTTGCATGCATCAAGGTACCACCGATGCAAATTCCGCATATGTGTTGGCAGTTTAAGCAGCTGCTCTCTGTGCTGACCAAGTCGGCCCCGTAGACAAATTTAGGAGCTATATCAGCAGTGGGTACTGCAGACATCTGCTCGCATACATCAATTCCTCCACGGTAACGTCACAGGCAGCCGCTAGCTTTGCAGCTTCTTCCATATTGAAACCACCATGTTCCTGGTACGACTTGGGAACATTAAGCACTTTGAGTGGTGGGATCGATTGTTTGGGCTGAGCACCGAGGAGGGGAACTTCCTTTCTCTTTTTGCCTTTTGTCGTTTGCTTGGCCTTGAGGGGTGCACTTGTTGAAGTTGACTTATTCTCGGTTGCACTTCTAGCCGATGATTTGCTCGTGCCGGCAATGTCCTTCTCCTTAGCCTTTTCAAGCATTCTTTGTGTCAATTACCTTCGCAAGAGTGCGTGTATAGTCATCCTTCTTCTCGTGTAAGTCATACTGCGATGGTGTGTTCGGAAAACTAGTAGCATATGCTATTTGCTTCTCCGTGTATGGCTCGGCGCTGGAGGTTTTGGCTTATGAAAAAAATCATAATTGATTTTCTTAACAATGGCATCATTTTCCTCCGGGGTACGATCGTAAGGACGGGGGGAGGAACCTTTGGTACTTTTGGGAGGGGCGACCTCTTGGGGACAGGACTCTTGAAACGCTTCCGGCTGGGTGCATTCCGAGTCTTTTTGGGCGGAGGCGGCGGCGCCGGAGATGGAGATGGACTACCGATGTCGTGGTCGACGTCGTACCCACGGGGTGATGGTGGCGACATGTGATCGGTAGGAGGAGGTGATGGTGGCCTGCGATCACCTGGAGGAGGTGATGGTGACCTCGCCGGGACGACCGGTACTAGGTGCTACCCAGCTCGGCAGCTTGATATTCTTCTTTTCCCGAGAGAATGATTTCTCCCAGAGCACCTCTCCGAGTGTAAGCCCCCCATCACCTCCGGGGATATCGAGCTCCAATGTCCCCCACGACGGGACAACCGAATCCACCCCGACACGAGCATATCCAAGCTGGAATCGGATTGCCATGCCATGTTGCCGGCTCACCTTCAGGTCCAAATGCCGGTAAGACATAGCCGACCGCCACCTTAACGAAACCTTCCCGAACACCTCATGGAGATCACAAGGTGTTTGCTCCTTGATTCCATCGAAGGGGTCGCCAGGACCGGCATCTATCATCATCCGTGTAGGAGGGGCCTCCGAGTCGGCCACGCTCGCTGTCTCGTCGCCGAGATATTTCAGCGGTATTATCCGGCGGGCGCTGTCCTTTTAGTTCATTTATCTCCCGCTGCCGCTGCTGAAGCTCCCGCTGCCGCTGGTCAAGTCGGCGTTGGAACTCGGCCATCTGGTCATTCCGCACCTCCAGCTGGCGTTGTTTAGCTCTCGCTCGGCTTCTATAAGTCTCCGCGTCGGCCGGAAACCCAAGCGACCACGGAACACTAGGGCCGAAGCCTCTTGTTCGTCCTCCCTTCTCGGGATTACCGAGGACAAGCGTCGACAAGTCTTTCTCTCTATCGGGAGCAAACTTTAGTTTTCCCGCCTTTATATCTGTCGTCACTTCAATCCATTTTTGCCCGGGTACCCTAACCCCGGTGTCACTTTCAACAATGTTCCCTGTCTTCATGTCATACTCACAGCCATGCGCGAGGAACCAATTTCGAGCCCTTGTGTCCCATCCTTCTCGCGTGGGTTCCGGAGTGATCCCGTTCAGCTCCATCTCGGCCTCTTGTGCATCCCACTTAGGCATGGCTCTTCCGTAGCCCCCTCGCCCCGTATGATGGTGATACTTCTTCTCGCTTGCATTCTTCTTGTTTTTCGCCGACGAGTTCACGGCCTCCTTCGATTCTTTGTACCTCACAAATTCTTCCCGGTTATGCTCCTGCTTCGCTAGGTAGTTCTCGAATAATGGAGGCTTCTTGTCTTTCTTATAATTTTTCCATAACCGGTTCTTATACGCCCGGAAAAGTTCCCCCATCTTCTTAAGAGCCCATTTCTTCACTAGCTCTCGCTGCTTAGCATTCTCAGACTCCGATCCCAAATCTGGCAAAGTGAAATGTGCCATCAGGTCTCTGAAAAGTGTGTCTTTGTACCTATCGGCAACCTGATTTTCGGACACATTCTTCGTCTTGTTCCATTCTCTGACAGTGATCGGGACACGATCTCTAACCACAACTCCGCACTGATTTTTGAACTTCACTCCGACATTCTCGGGTACCACCGGTTGGCCTTCCGGTGATATAGCTTCAATTGTGAAGTGGTCTTTCTTGGTCAACTTCTTTGCCGGGCCTCGTTTCTCTATCTTATCTTCGGAGGCCTAAGAGAATACATATAGAATTGCATTAATGCCTCTATACTAATGCCTCAATACATATGTACATATAGAATTCCATTAATACCTCGTCATGATCGGAGCCGTCAGCTTCTCCGTCACCGGAGCCGTCGTCGGCTTCTCCGTGACCGGAGCCGTCGGCTTCTCCATGACCGGAGCCGCGGGCTTCTCCATCACCGGAGTCGGCTCGGTCGGCTTCTGTACCATCGCGGATTATGTCCGCGAATATGTCTTCCTGTTCCAAGTCCCGTTCGAATTGATCCATTGTTTCGCAAAATAATTAAATCGATAAGTACATGTTCAAACACAAACCAAACCCTAACCCTAATCAAACACAAACCAAACCCTAACCCTAATCAAACACAAACCAAACCCTAACCTTAATCGCTGACACGTGTTTGCGAGAGGGAGAGGGTGTCGGCGACGCGTGTTTGCGAGAGGCTCGGGTGTTCGCGAGAGGTAGAGGAGAGGGAGAGAGAGGGGAGTTGCAGCGTCGAGTGATCGCGAGAGGGAGAGGGAGCACGGGACGAGGGCGATTACGCGAGAGGGAGAGGAGAGGGCCGGTGTCGGCGTCGGGGGTGTTCGCGAGAGGTAGAGGAGAGGGAGAGAGAGGGGAGTTGCGGCGTCGAGTGATCGCGAGAGGGAGAGGGAGCACGGGACGAGCGCGAGAGGGAGGGAGAGGAGAGGGTGTCGGCGTCGGGGTGTTCGCGAGAGGGAGTCGTCCACTATGGCTAAATACATATAACTAAATACATTAAATAACTAACTAAATACACTAAATAACTAACTAAATACACTAAATAACTAACTAAAGAGGGTTGCTCCGGTGCTCCCCCTAAACTAAGTTGAGGGGGCATATTTGTTTTTCTTTGTGTTGGGTCCATCGAAACCCATATCGAGCCCATGTATATATACCCACCTATATTGATACGGCACGTCGCGTAAGGAAAAAACTAAAACAACTAAAACCTAAAAACTATTAAACTAACTACTAATTATTACATAAAAACTAAAAGAACTAAAACAAGTAAAACCTAAAAACTATTAAACTAACTATTAAACTAACTACTAATTATTACATAAAAACTAAAACTAAAACAATTACAAAAATTTATAAACTAAAACAAAATTATAGTAATTAAAAAAAGAAAAAAAAAGTGCCCCGAGAGGCGGCGGCCAGGGCGCTACCTCTCTGTAGGGGCGACCGACGGCGAGGCGAGGTGGCGGCGGCGGCCCGAGGGCGATGCGAGGCGGCGGCGGCGGCGGCCGAGGGCGAGGCGAGCGCGGCGGCCGAGGGCGAGGCGAGCGCGGCGGCCGAGGGCGAGGCGAGCGCGGCGGCCGAGGGCGAGGCGGCCGCGGCGGCCGAGGGCGAGGCGAGCGCGGCGGCGGCCAAGGGCGCGGCGGTGGCAGAGGAGGACGTCGAGGCGCGGCGGCAGAGGAGGACGTCGAGGAGGACGTCGAGGCGCGGCGCGCGCGTCGGCGTTGGCGGCGGCGGCGGCGCTCCAAAGTCCGGCAGCTCGGCGGCAAGGTGTAGCTAGGGTTGGCCTCCAGTTGCGGGTTGTGGCTTCGCCCGCGACGCGCGGAGGTTTTATACCTCCACCCCTTTTGTCGCGGGTGGTGGCTCAACCCGCGACAAAGGCCCCCTTTAATCGCGGGTTGAGCTACCACCCGCGACAAAAGGGGGGGTCTTTTGTCGCGGGTTGAGCCACCGCCCGCGACTAAAGGCCCTTTTGGCCGATCCGTGGCACTCCGCATCCAACGGCTCCGGCCGTTTGAATCCAACGGCCTGGAGCAGCTTGGACACGGATCAGCTCTGTTATTTTTTCTTTTTTCTTTTTTCCTTTTTTGTTTTTTTCTTATTTCAATAACTTTTAAATGGTAAATCAAATAGAAAAGTGTTATATATGAAAATTTGTCAGAAAAATACAATGAACATGAATATGACATCCATATAACTAGTTGCATCTTCCACGCGTCGCCGCCTCTTCCACGTGTCGCCGCCTCTTCCACGCACCTCTCCCCGTCGCTGCCGGCGTGCGACGTGTGTAGCCGTGGCTTACACGTGCCTCGCCACGTGTCGCCGCCGCTTCCACGTGCCTCGCCCCGTCGCTGCCCGCGTGCGACGTGTGTACCCGTAGCTTACACGTGCCTCGCCACATGCCGCCGCCGGCGTGCGACGTGTAGCCACCGGCCGACACGTGCCTCACCCCGCCGACGCCGGCGTGCGACGTGTAGCCACCGCTGACACGTGCCATGCCCCGCGTGCACTATATAGAGCGACGAGTGCGGGCGCAACCACACGTCGCCACCGCCTCCGCTCATTCATCTCCGGGATGCCTCCATGTCGTCGAGGGGCGTCCGGTTTCCGTGGCGTTCGAGTGCATCCGAGCGGTAGGTTCACCGCCGAGATACGCGCCGGTGGCTTCCGCCTCACCCTCGGCACGTACAACACGCCGGAAGAGGCGGCGTGGCGCTTTCGGCGGCCAGGGCACGACATGAACTTCCCGGATGTTGAATCGCTAGAGGAGGCGGAGTTCCTCGCGCCACCGCCGTGCCTCGTCACCGACGAGGACCGTCGCCGGCATCGCCGTGTGCAGCACGAGGATCGCCATCGCCGAGCGCGACGAGCGGTTGATGCGCCGGTGGAGGGCGCGGTCCCCCGACGCGTTCTTTGCTAACCTTAGGGCACAACGCAGGTCCAACGAGCGGCACCGTCGGGCCGTCGCCGCCTTCGAGCTCGAGAACTCGAATACAACTTGGACCGAAAACGACCCTCGGTGGGATGACCTTTGGACGGAGACAACCTCCGACGACGAGTAGAGACTAGACTAGTAATTTATCTATTTTATTGTAATTTCAATAAAGTAGTTGTCGGTTCTATTAGTTTAAATTTAGTTTATAAAGTCGTTGTCGGTTGTTTTTGTTCAATAAAGTGGTTGACACGAAATTTATTACGATTGAACTGAAATTAAAGTACAGAGCTCAACTGAAAAATAAGATACATGGCCAGATTCGAATGTTTGAGCCATTCAATCATAGTCGTGCCTAGTCCTATACACGTCGCCACCGTAGTCATCAAAGTCGCCGACGTCATCGTCGCTAGCATCGGGGTCGCGGTTGTCGAACCTCGGCGGATGACCACGCGTGGGCTGGGATTGAGGGTAGCGCAGGCGGGGGCCACGATAGGCCGGGACGCTCCGGAGAGTCCGGCCGCGCCACCACATCCGACGGCCGGCCTCGTTGAAGTTCGAAGGAGGAGGGCCGTCCTCCTCGTACTCGGCAACCGCCCTCTCACGCCGATTGATGAAGAAGCTGTCCCAAGTCGGGCTGTAGTCGGGATGCCACCGGGGATTCCTCCGCTGCTCGAGCGTGAGCTCGAAATAGTAGTGGTTCGTGATGGCCATCTCGCGTGGCACACCTACAGGGATAGGAGGGACCGGTACGCCTCCGACGCTCGAAGCAACCAGCCGGTCGGGACGCGGTAGCCGGGCGGGCAGGGGTAGTTCGAGGCGCAAAGCGCCTCCGCCTCCCGGGGTGTTAGACATACGATGGAAGCCATGGGAGAGAGTGATGAGGTTTGCAGATATGAGAGTCCAAGCCTACATATATATAGTGGAAAAAATGGCGGGAATGCGGGAAGAAAATAGGCGGGAACGAAGTGGCGCGCGAAACTTTCATCCCGGGTGGAGGCTCAAACCGCGACAAAAGACCGGGGAGGCTTATCTAGGAGGGCCTTTTGTCACGGTTGGTGGCTGCAACCGCGACTAAAGATGTCGGCAGGATAATAAGGATGTGTCGGTAACCTTTTGTCACGGTTGGTGGCTGCAACCGCGACTAAAGCCGTCGGCAGGATAAGGACGCGTGGGTGGACGCACCGCTCGATGAGATAAAGCATGTAGCGCACGACGGTCCGTCGAAGGAATAAGACAAAGTACAAGCGGTGCCGTGCCTATAAAAGGAGCATCGATACGCCTTGCCAAGCAGCATCAACAAGCCAAGCACAGTTTAATCTTCATTATTACATAAATGTAGAGATTGTCTTGGGAACTATATATGAAGAATACATTATTACATCGCCATCTAGTGTTGTGATCTTCTACGCCGTAGCCATGGAGAATCTTCATCATTTAGCAAGATGCTTGGGTCAATTTTCACCGTGAAGGGCGGAATTTCTTTAAACTTATTATAATCTTCTCGACATGTCCGTCTTGTCATCCACTCCCACGATGTTTCTTTTCCCCGAAAGAACTATGTGGCGCTTTGGCTCCTCGATTGATGTATTCTTTTGTTGATTTCTTTTTCTTGATTTGCTAGACATGTCCTTCACGTAGAAAACTTGAGCCACCTCGCTGGCTAGGACAAAAGGCTCGTCCAGTGCACGCAAGATTGTTGGGATCCACTGTTATCATACCGTACTTATCGTCAACATGTATAGCGCTGAGCTTCACCCATTTGCACCGAAACAAAGGGACCTTAAAAGTGGGACCATAGTCAAGTTCCCATATCTCCTCTATGTATCCATAATATGTGGTGGTCTGCCCATTCTCGTCTGTTGCATCGAAGCGGACACCGCTGTTTTGGTTGGTGCTCTTTTTATCTTGGTCGATCGTGTAAAATGTATTCCCATTTATCTCGTACCCTTGGAATGTACATATGTTTGAAGATGGTAACCTGGCCAACAAGTACAACTGCTCCACCGCAGATGGGTCATTAATGAGATGTCTTTGCAACCAACTGCCGAAGGTATTCATGTGTTGACGTGTAATCAAGGACTCGGGCTGGCCCGGGTTTATTTCTCGTAAAACATTCTTATGTTTCTCGATGTACGGAGCCACCAAGCTGGAATTGTATAGAACTGTGTAGTGCGCTTGATTGAAAGAAATCTTGTCCCTCCACACCGTTGTTTTCCTTCCTAGTGTGCCTTTTCCAAGTCAGCCTCCCCTCATACCGAGATTCAGGAACACCAATCGGCTTAAGGTCAGGAAGAAAGTCAACACAAAACTCAATGACCTCCTCAGTTCCGTAGCCCTTTGAGATACTTCCTTCCGGCCTAGCTCGGTTATGAACATATTTCTTTAAGACTCCCATGAACCTCTCGAAGGGGAACATATTGTGTAGAAATACAGGACCGAGAATTCTAATCTCTTCAACTAGGTGAACGAGGAGGTGCGTCATAATATTGAAGAAGGATGGTGGGAACAACAACTCGAAGCCGACAAGACATTGGACCACATCTTCCCGTAATCCCGACAAAGTTTCCGGATCCATTACCTTCCGAGAAATTGCGTTCAGGAATGCACATATCTTCACAATGGCTAGTCGAACATTTTCTCGGTAGAAGTCCCCTCAATGCAATCGGAAGCAATTGTGTCATAAGCACGTGACAGTCATGGGACTTCAGGTTCTGGAATTTTTTCTCCTTCATATTTACTATCCCCTTTATATTCGACGAGAAACCGGACGGAACCTTGATACTCGAATAGGGCTTCAAAAAAGATCTCCTTCTCTTGTTTGGTAAGAGCATAGGCCGGCAGGCCCTACAAACTGCCCGGATGATTGCCGTTTCGTCCTTTATGAAGTTCCCGGTCCTCCCGTGCTTCCGTTGTATCTTTTGTCTTTCCATACACGCCCGTAAAACCTAGAATATTCACACAAAGATTCTTGGTCAGGTGCATCACGTCGATTGCAGAGCGGACTTCCAGGACTTTCCAATATTCTAGCTCCCAGAAAATAGATTTCTTCTTCCACATGGGCGCGTGTCCGTCATCGTCTTTCGGAACAGGTCGACTGCCTGGACCCTTTCCAAAGATAACATTTAAATCCTTGACCATGTCAAATATATCAGCACCACTACGGGGGACAGGCTTCGGACTGCGGTCTGCCTCGCCATCGAAATGCTTGCCTTTTTTCTTAAGGGATGCTTGCGCGGAAGGAAACGACGATTGAACGGGTACACAACTTTTCTGCTTTTTCCCAAATATTTACTTTCAGTCTCATCTAAACAAGTGTGTGCATGCATTGTATCCTTTGTTCGTCCTGTCCCGAAATGTTACCGAGAGCAGGCCAATCATTGATGGTTACGAATAGCAACGCTCGTAGGTCAAATTCTTGCTCCGTGTGCTCATCCCACACACGTACACCTGGTTTGGCCCACAACTCCAAAAGTTCATCGACTAATGGTCTTAGGTACACATCAATGTCGTTGCCCGGTTGCTTTGGGCCTTGGATAAGCACTCGGCATCATAATGAACTTCCGCTTCATGCACAACCAAGGAGGAAGGTTGTAGATACATAGAGTCACGGGCCGTGTGCCGTGGATCGCAGCTCTGCTCCCCAAAAGGATTCATGCCATCCGTACTTAGACCAAAGTATAAGTTCCTTGCCTCACCCGCAAAATCCGGAAACTCTCTCCCGATGTTTCTCCACCGCCTACCATCAGCGGGGTGCCTCAACATCGCGTCTTTCTTACGTTCTTCCATGTGCCATCGCAACAACTTGGCATGCTCTTTGTTTCTGAACAAACGTTTCAACCGTGGTATTATTGGAGCATACCACATCACCTTCGCAGAACCCTCTTCCCGGGTGGCTCGCCCCTCAACATCACCAGGGTCATCTTTTCCGATCTTATACCGCAATGCATCACATATCGGACATTTATTCAAATTCTCGTACTTCTCACCGCGGTAGAGGATACAATCATTAATGCATGCATGTATCTTCCGCACATCTAATCCTAGAGGGCAGACAAGCTTCTTTGCTTCATATGTACCGACGGGCAATTCATTATTTCTTGGAAACAGACTTCTTTAATATTATCATCAATTTCTCAAATCCCGAGTCGACCACACCGACCTCTGCCTTCCATTTCAGCAATTCCAATATGCTACCCAGCTTTCTATGCCCATCTTCACAACCTGGGTACAACAATTTGTGGTGGTCCTCTAACATCTTGTCAAACCGCAACCTCTCCTTATCCGTGCCACGGTCTCTTCTTGCATCGTAAATGGCCCGACGAAGATCATCATCAACGGGATCATCTCGATGCCCGTTCTTCACCTCCTTCTTCTTCATTGTCGTCCATTGCGGTATCAAAGCATTCGAGAGAACATAGATCGGTACTGGTCATCATTATCTTCTTCCTCATCGCCGTCTTCCATCATAACCCCTTCTTCTCCGTGCTTGGTCCAAACATTATAGCTGGACATGAATCCAAACCGAAGCGGTGGCTCTTAATGTCTCTTGAGCAAGAGTAATCCTTCTCGTTCTTACATTTTAGACATGGACAGCACATAAAACCTTGCTTCGACTTGTTGGCCTCGGCCACAAGCAGGAAAGAATTCACGCCCTCTCCGAAAGCGGGGCACATCGGTTACCGTACATCCATGGATGACTCATCCGCATCATAAGTACAATTATATATGTATCAGATGCAATCACCTTGCTAAAATTAGTATTGTACGGACTATGCATATATATATAGTCGAGAAAATAGTTGCTAACCTTTTAGGATCAAAAAAATGAGAAATCTTATCAAATAAAACCAAGTGGCATCCCTCTCACAAGCATTCCATCAAACACCTCTTGTGCACATGTAGAAAAAATGAGCTAGCATACACCTCCACCTTCACCACCAAGGAAAAAATGAGGTGGGGGGGTGGCTGGCTGCTTCTATATATATAGGGGGGACATTTTGTCGCGGGCCGTATTACGACCCGCGACAAAAGGGTGGCCACGTCGCTCCTAACCCTTTTGTCGCGGGTCGTAGTACGGCCCGCGACAAAAGGCCGCGACAAAAGCCTCCGCGCGCTCCACATGGTTTCGGGGCGACGTGGCCAGGCCATTTGTCGCGGGTGCAGGCGCGCCCGCGACAAAAGGCTCCCACGGAAGCCCTGTTTTCCACTAGTGGTGATTCCGCCGAAGAGTAGCGGCTCTCACTCGACAAGGTGGGTGGGATGTGCTCCATAAGATCTGCCTTCCTGCGGTCCTCTGTGCTTGCGCAAACTGACCGACGGAGGTGGAGCCATGTAGGCAATGGTGGAGGAGCACGAGTCCGGAAGCATAAGCTAGCTGGTGCTGGCGCAAGCGGTTGAAGAGGGTAAGTAGAAGTTGGCATGGGCGGTAGAGGATACTGCGGCTCGCTAGAGGATATCACTAGATGATCTTTGTGTCGGCCGATGCTTTTTTATGGCATATGTTGTGGTGCGTGAGATCATACCAAAAAAAACTGGATTTAAGGGTACCTTATACCAGTCCTAAGGTATGCCGTTTTAAGATATTTACCAGAAATGCTCTTAGGTGAACAATGTCCGCACTGGCAACATTTTGTTTCGTTACAGAATAAACATGTCGTATTGGAAAATGATTGGCGCAAAGATACAAACGTAATATTCATGGTTTATTCTTATTATTTTCAAATCCAGACAGTGCATACACATTATATTCCGTATACATTCCTCACATTACATCCTCATCACTGCAAACTTTGCTCCAAGGATATCGGCGCGCCTTCGTTCCTACGGTATGTGTGTGCAACTGCAACCATTGTAATTACACCGAGCAGCTGCATGCTTCCAATCATCTGTGGAAAGCTATTTTATCCAAGAGACAGAGAAGTATTATGTACAGCTATGGAGCTAGCTATACGTAACAGAGAGCACAGCGCGCGGGATCTAAGGCTCTGCTTTGCCTTTGGTCACCGATGTCTCTGTGGTGGAGTCGGAGTCGGAGTTGGGTGACTTGGAGACGGAGAGCACGAGGTCCTTCATGTCGGAGCTGGAGGAGCGGAAGTGCGCGAGAATCTTGCTGAACTTGGGCTTCCTCCGATTGATGGCGATGGAGACGTCGTTGGGGAAGAGGTCCCTGAGCACGAAGGCGTGGAACATGGTGGTCACCAGCAGGCCGGCGACGGTGACGGTGGCGATGCCCGAGAGCCCGATCGAGAGCGTCCGCGTCAGCAAGTTAGTCACCTCTGTGGCGTACGTAATGGTCGCGATGGACGCGCCGGTCATCGGGAAGGTGTAGGCCCACCACGCCAGCGAGAACCGGAATCCTCTGAAGAAGTTGATGCGCACAGCCAGTGACATGTAGAGGAAGAGCGCGATGAAGTATGCTACCCGGGCGCCGTTGTCGAATTTGCCATTAATCTTTGCCCAGGCCATGGATGCAACGCTGGGCGCGGCGACGAAGAGGAAGAAGACCGGGTGAAGTTCCTTGGGCAGCGTGACGTTGGTAGGGAGCCGCTGGTAGAGCGTGACGAAGAGGACAATGTAGTGTGCTAGCCCGACGGCGAAGAAGAAGATGGGGCCCTCGCGGAGGCCCATCTTGGCGCCGAGCAGCGCGCCGACGAAGTTGCCGACAATGGAGAGGTGGTTGGACGGGTTGGCCACCTTGGACAGCCGGCGCTGGCCTCCGGACATCCACTGGCCGTAGATCTTGAGCTCCAGGCAGAAGATGGGCGCCATGAGCAGGTACCAGACGCCGTGGTGCACCTGGGTCATCTCTATCGGCGCGCCCTGCACGAGGAAGAGGCAGGCGATCCAGGGCGCGAAGAAGAAGTTGGCGCGGATCGGGTGGTAGAACTCGCGGCGGACGGCCTCGAAGTAGAAGACGACCTTGAGCAGGTAGATGCTTGAGACGAGCCCCATCAGGGCCAGCGAGACGTACCACAGCACGTGCGCCACCGTGAGGCTGACGTGGAGGAACGCCGTCGGCGGCGCCGTCGCCAGCGCCTTCCACAGGATCGCCTGGCTGCTGACGCCGAGCACCATCCCGAAGGCGCTGATCGGGAACCGCAGCAGGAAGGGCCACTTCTCGTCGCTCGGCAGCACCGCCACCTCCGTCGACTGCACGTAACGCACAAAAATAACTTTTAGCCTTCATCGACGACATAAACACGTGCGTCCACGATTCTCGTGTCTAGCCAGTGACTAACAGGTTACAAACTGCTTCCTTACCCTGAGAGTGTCGAGCTCGGGCCCTTCGAGGGCGTCAAAGTATCGGTCGGTGCCCGGAACCTGGTCGGTCTCCTCGGAGATGTTGGAGTCGGGGGAGTGGAGGTCGATGGGGTGACCACGCAGGTTGGAGAGCTGCCGCTCGAGGCGGCCGGAGAAGGTCTTGAAGGGGTCGAACCGCTTGTCGCGCGTGGTGTCGGCCCGTCGCGGCGCCTCGTTCAGCAGCTTGGACGCGTGGAGGATGGGCTGCGAGTGGAACCGCGTCTGCTTCAGTAGCCGCGGAGAGCTCGCCTCGGCCTCCCGCCCGGCCGGCTTGGTCACGGCGGGAGCCTCGTCGCGGCGCACGGACGACGCCGTCCTGAACTGCGAGAGGTGGAGCCCCGACGGCGAGGCCGGCATGCTGAGCGAGAGGGCGTAGGGTATCTGCGCGTCGTCGTAGGCGGGCACGGGGGCAACCGGTGGCGGGGTTGCCGGCGCCGGGATGGTGATGACGGTGTCGTGGCCAACGCAGTCGAAGCCGGCTATCGTCCGCGACGGGACCTGGATGAGCAGCGACGGGAGGGATTCTCTGGAGGACTGCTCGTTGAGCTGGGCGGCCATTCTGATCTGCACGTCTCTTCCCAACTCCATGGCGATGATCAAGAAAGCTGAAGAATTGTGCAGAGAACTCCAGTTAGCAAACTAAGCATGCCGCCAGAAGAAGAACAACAGAAAGCATCTACAGTATATGAAGAAACTGAAGCATGTAATCAAGCAACGCAATACAAGACACACCAATTCGGCCGAAGCACTGTTGGGCATTCCCGTAAGGCGAGCCCTGCCATATCGATCTCGATCCTATCCTACTCCTACTCCTAGCAGTGCATCCTTACCTGAAGAACTACTAGGCGGTTCTGATTTTTCCGTGACCCCCGGAAGCAAGTATGGGACTGTCAAGTTGCAGCTCCGCTCGGTGCTCCATTTATAGAGCTAGAAAAGCTAGGCCGGGTGGGAAAACTCCAAGCGACGATTCCTTTATTTTCGGCATGCGCGCGCGCGCCTGAACGCTGATGGTGTGTGCATGCCAGCGGACCGGCAGAGCACGCCGGCGGCCGGCGACGGCGACGGCCGCATGCCATATATCGCGAAGGTTCGGTGTACCGCCAAGGGCCGTCGCCGTCCGCCGCAGAAAAGCTTGCCTGTTTCACCCCTGTCAAAGTTTGACACGCGCGACTTCCTCACTAGAAGATCTTCACGGTCTGCTTCCATGACACAGTGCTACGGCATCAGGTCAATGGATCGTAAGCCACCCCTTTTCCGGTCACTTTCGACAATCTGCTCGGCGCAAAGGTAGTACGATAAAAGCGCGACGCAGCCCCCAGAATCAATTTCTTAACGGAAGAACAGCGAAACTCAATACGGCAGCCAATAGAAAGACTTACATGCGAATAAGGTCGCAAACACTGTGACATCCATGTGATTTCGCTTACGTTAATCATAAGTTAAGTTGCATCAAGCTATCTGCACCATAAGCGCACGGGAGTTCAAGTGATAGCCACAAGTTGCAGTGAGGAAACTCACTGTTCAGCTTCAAAAATAGCCACAAGTTTTGACGTTTCCGCACAGGCCGGAGCCATGGAACTCGTGTAGAAACCCAACATGTACTCATGGCCAGCTAAAGCAGGACAGGCTAGTTAGACACAGGATGTACACATGCACTAAGATAAAATCTTTGACCTGTTGCCTGAGAATAACCACTGTGATGTTGCAATCTGGCTAGTAGCTAGCTAGCTATACACTGTGGAAACTAGTTAACTACAGATCAGATCAGGCACGTCATATTCTGTCAGCTTGCAAACCGGTGTTTCCGTGTATTACCGGATTGGGCCTACCTTCCCTAGATGTGACCCAGAATCGCATCTCCCCTCGATCATAGGCAGACTACTCCTTTTAATTAAGTTAAGAGTCAGCATCCTCTAAGTTTGATCAGTGTTAAATAAAATATATGAAAACTTACAATATCAAATCAATATTAGTATATTTATTGTATAATACATTTTTATGATATATTATTTTCATTTTCTAGATGTTTGTCCTTTTCTCTTTATATTTAGACAAACTTTATAAGTTCCGAGGCCAGGCTATGTTCCCTATTTCGAAAAAAAATACTTAGACAAACTTTATAAATTTTCATTTTTGACTAGCTTTATAAGCATTATTCATCAGAGCCTAATTATTAGTACATAGTATTCCTAGCAAGCTACAAGCTACGCGTAGTACACGTATTGATGCTCCCAGCCACATGGCATGAGCCATGCAACAAGGAGAACGGGAGCCCGACAGGCCAGCGGAGCTAATGGTATAGCTTGCTAGGAAAACAAATCAAATATATACGTATATGTGATAGACAAGAAGAAAGAACACTTTCTGCTTCTTCTAGCAACCACAACTACAAAGCACCCACAAAATATGATATGACACGGAAGCATGGGCACCAGCATGGACAGCTATAGCGCATGGATGTGTGCATGCATATGCTCCTAGGATCTATCCATTATTTACCTGTTGGGGCCGGGGAATCAGCTTGGGGGATCGAAGAGATGGATTGTCGAAAGGCAACGAACGAGAGAAAGATGCTAGCTATAGCTATAGCTATAGCTATAGTAGCAGCCAAACAATCTTTTTTTTTTCGAAAAGAGCAGCCAAGACAAACAGTCGATGCTATCCGAGATAAAAGGTGTGTGTGGTGGCTGCAAGGGTTGCATTGGGTGTGTATATATATAGAGTTAGCCAAGCATGTTTAGGTAGTAGCTGGTGGGTGGTATGCCCTTTATTAATCGGATTTGCTGGAAATCAGGCGCCTTATACATAATAAGTTTAAGTCGAGTGCTTAAATATTCGTATTTTGTGCTTGTAGATTCGTGCTCTGACTTTTTAGGATGTTTTGTGTGTGTTTGTGTTGTTGTTGGCCCGACGCGTAAGCGGCTGACTTGTTTTTTACGGTCCTTGCGGAGCGGGCTCATGATGACGGTTCCTATCTACAAGGCGTTTTTTTATCTCCCGTGAAACCGCTTACGTCGCGCATTCCAGTTACGCGTGTGTTGCAAACGATATATTTCCAGTTGCATGTGGGTTGCAACTGAGATTTTTTCGGTTACACGTGGGTTACAACTGATTTTGTTTTCCAATTGCATGAGCGTTGCAACTGAGATTTTTCCAGTTGCACATATGTTGCAACTAATAACTTTCACATACATATGGGTTGCAACTGAGATTTTCTAGTTACACCTGCATGGCAACTAAGAATTTCCACTTACATGTGGGTTGCAATTGATATTTTTTTCCCAATTGCATGAGCGTTGCAACTGAGAATTTTCCAATTGCGCATATGTTGCAACTAAGAATTTCCACATACATGTGGACTGCAACTGAGATTTTTCCAATTACGCAAACATCGCAACTAAGAATTTCCACTTACATGTGGGTTACAATTGGATCTTTTCCAGTTACACGTAAATTGCTACTGAGATATTTCTTATGTCTTAAATGGTTGCACAAATTATTTTTTCTAGTGAAAAATACGAACACACAAAACTGAACGCCAAAACTAAAGTAGTACACGGTTTAATAAGCTACTGATGTCAGCGACTGAGACTTATTAAGTCTCAGGCGACTGATCTCTAGGCGCTCCCTTTATTAATACGGTATTGTACTAGTAGTCGAGAGAGATAAAAGGAATGGGAGAAAAAAAGAGGAGTGCCGGCCAATTGTCGGATGACAGCGTGGAAATTAAGAGAAATGTGGCGAGTGAGTCAAAGGCTGAAAGCGCACACCTAGGGCCGAAATCCAGGCCGTCTCCTTGACCCGTATGGTAGGAAGCGCGCACCTAGTAGAACGGATGCTTAGTCTGCCCTTCGTGTGTCCACGTGATTTCAGCTGTGCTCAACACTCTACCATCAACCGTCGCTACCGTTCATACGAAAACCCTGGTACGGAGGCGCATTCACTAGCCGGCCTATATATCACGTACTATACGTACGCGTACGGGTACAAGGGTGGGAGAAGGAAAAAATCGCAGTTCGTAGTTGTGACTTTGGCGGCACTACATTATGCACTACGGGAGAAACAGGCGTTGCCGTGCGACCGATCGCACGGCAAAGAGCCTATTTTGCACGGCAAAGGCTTTGCCGTGCGTCGACGCACGGCAACGTCTGCACGGCATTGTCCCCGACGGCAAAGACAACATTGCCGTGCGCCTGACCAAACCGCACGGCAAAGGCTCGCTGCCGTGCGCGCGCTCGTTGCCGTGCGCTCGAGCGTTTGCCGTGCGCGCGCTCGTTGCCGTGCGCTCGAGTCGTTGCCGTGCGACCCCTCTTTGCCGTGCGCCCAATACTTTGCCGTGCCCGTAATTCTTTGCCGTGCGCTTCTCTGTGCCGTGCATTGATCTTTGCCGTGCGCCCGCGCCCCTTCCTGCACGGCAAAGCCCCCTGCAGGCACGCCTCCAGGAGCTCCCAGGAGCACAGGCTTGCGCCACGTGGCTCCTTTGCCGTGCGTGTGCACACGGCAAAGTGACCAAATGTCCTTTGCCGTGTGCACACACACGGCAAAGGGGCCTGATTTTTTCATTTTTTTGCTGTTTTTTGCTTATTCCCTGCAGTTCAAATATTGCATTTCACAAATATAGCATATATATCAATATATGATCACCAAACACATCAACAACACCACAAATACGTCGAGCACACATAGTTCATGCATACAATCCGTTACATAGAGTCCATAGTCCATCCACACAAGTTACATAGAGTCCATAGTGCAATGTTCAATATTACAATCCATTACAAGCATACAATCCGACAAAGCGCACGAAGACCATGCCATCAACCTTGTCCTCCTCCGCTTCCGCCGGCCTCATCGTCATTGCCTTGTGACATATAATCTATAAGCATGTTGATGGAATGAACATTTGCATTTGCATATTGAACACTTGAACAAGTAGCGGGTTGGGCACAAGAGGACTCACCGCGGTTCATGCTCCGGATGATGTTCATGTTGTTGACGGTGATAGGTGTCCCCGGGGTCTGAGTGGGCGGTGGCGGCATCCACATGGAGTAAGGTGGAGGAGGAAGACTCCCCGGTGGAGTAGACAGAGCCGCCTCGGCTCATCAGCCAGCTCATCCGTGCTCGCTGCTGCTGCATCATCCGCCGCTGCTCGTTGCATCCGCTGCATCATCCGTGTCCTGTCGCTCGCCGGGTACTCCGAATCTGCCGCTCCATGTTCCGTGCGTGCTCCCGGGCCGCCTGCTCCTTCGCTGCCATCTCCTCCTACGTTGTGTTGCCGCGATGTCATTAACATTTCAATGGAAAGCATGTAAAGGAAATGTAGAGACCCGAGGAAGAACATACCCGTAACCGCTCGACAGCCTAGATCCGAAGCCCGTGGCCGGGGCTCTACCTCAGGCTGGCCGCTCTTACGACCACGACGGATCTGGCGGAGAGAGGGAACCCTCGCTGGGTCGACGCACCCGTCACCAAACCATAGGCGGCCATGCTTCAAGCCTTCTCCCGCAAGCACCGCGACCTCAGTGGTCAAAGTCCTCGGCCTCCGGATTGGCCTCCTCGCCGTACTTCTGCTTGAACTTGGAGACATACGACGTGCACCGGGTCTCGGATTGCGGGTTAACCCACACGGACCCCGTCTCAGGATCGTGCGTCTTCCTTTGCTTCATCTTCTTTAGCACGGCAAAGACGTTAGGCTTCGCTCCTCGTCCCGACTTCCTGCAAAAGAGAACATGTAATTGAGTGAAGTGACACACCCTTGGAGAGTTAACAAATATATAACATGAATTCAAAGAATGAAGGAACCATTAATTTGCTCACCTCCTTCTGCAGTGAAGAGAGATGGGGATGCTGCCTTGGATATGCGATCCACCTCGCATCTCTCGCCCGCTTCTTCTTGCCCTCCTCGTGCTTCTTGAGGTACCGGGGGCATGTCCACCACATGACCATCGCACGAAAGCACCTATCGTCGTTGCCGACGTACCGAGGAGGGTTCTACATGCACAAGATAAACCCATTATGGTAAAATAAACTACATGGCGATAAAGAAATCAATAACACATAAATGCAAATACCTGCAAGTACTGCCACGGCTGCATGAGCGTGTCGCGAGCGTCCTCCTTACTCATGTGGACGAAGCGGTCGGCGTGCCAGGCGCGGACGCATTGAACACGTGCCTCGTAGTGCATGCCGGTCACCCTCTTCCTTGCAAGCTGGTGTAGGACATCATCGCACGCATTCTCCTTGCCCTCGGCCCTCTTGAAGAATTTCTGCAACATAGGTAAAACAAGGGGCATTAGTGCAATTATTGTGAACCAAGGAGAGTGTATGAATGGTAAGAAGTCAAAAGTCACGTACCCGGAATTTGGCAACAACCAAATCCGCCGCGGTGCCGCGGCCAAGAGGATCTTCCGCGAGGCCGTAGTGCGCCCACCTCCAAGCTACGTCGCAGCCACCGGTAGGGAGATTGACTATCCCAGGGAAATAAAATCTAAGTAGGCCCCCAAGGATGTTCGAGTACCCACGTGGCGGTCTCTGCGTCGGGTCTTCAAACCGGAACGAGCCGCACCATGAAACGACAACATCAATATGTATGTGATAATAATTTTGATAATGACAAAATTGCGATAACGAAATGCCAAAAAATAACATGTACCTCCTTCCATAGGGCACAAGAACAACGTGCCTGTAGCGCCAGCTCTTCAGCGAGGGCAAAGCATTTTTTTTTTATTTTTACCACTTCTATAACACTAAGAATTTTATTTGTAAATTATCAATAACATTAAGTTTTATTTGTAAATTATATTAAACTTGTTTTTCAAAATGTGTATTATTTAATACTATATGTTTCATGTTTTTCAAGAAATGTGTGATTAACCATAACCCTAACCCTAACCCTAAATCCTAACCCATTGATCTAGCCACATTAATCATAACCCTAACCCTAAATCATATAACCCTAAATCATATAACCCTAAATCATAACCCTAACCCTAAACCCTAACCCTAAATCCTAACACATTAATACTTAACCATAAATCCTAACACATTAATACTTAACCATGCATCATAAACCCTAACTCTAACCCTAAACCCTAAACCTATACCTAACCATAAATACTTACCCTTTAACCTAAATCTTTGGTTCTCCATGTGTATATGTACTAAACAAACCTAAAAGAATGAAAAGTTACATTGGTGCACCTCGCGCGGAGAAATCTAGGGGGTAGACCCGCCGGGGCACGCGTTCCGCCGTTTTGGGGGGAGGAGGGGATAACGACCGCCGGAGCACCGGAACCCCACCAAACCTTGCATGTGGACCTATTCTATGTGTCAAAGTGTGATGCAATTAAGGTGTGATTCACAAAATGGTGCATGGCATGGATCCCCGGTCTGACATTCCTCACCTTCGGGCGATAACACTTAACGTATTCCCGGACGTGTACGCCGAAGTGTCCCGCCGCGGGTATATCGGGGGCTAGACTGTGCCAAAGGGTGCCACACATGGTTTTCCATATGTCCATGGACTAAACAAACCTAAACCTATGAAAAGTTACATTGGTGCACCCTCGCGCGGAGAAATCTAGGGGGTAGACCCGCCGGGCACGCGTTCCGCTGTTTTGGGGGAGGAGGGGGATAACGACCGCCGGAGCACCGGAACCCCACCAAACCTTGCATGTGGACCTATGATATGTTTCAAAGTGTGGTGCAAGGTCTAATGGTGCAAAAGTAGCTCCCCTAAACCCTAAACCCTAAACTCGGGGAGGCTTCGAGCCCTAAACCCCTCTAAATCCCTAAACCACGACGCCGAGGTCGCAGAACCATGCATCATAAACCCTAACCCTAACCCTAAAACCTAAACCTAAACCTAACCATAAATACTTACCCTTTAACCTAAACCCTAGCCCTAGCCCCTAAACCCTAGCCCTAACCCTACACCTAACCCTAACCAAGAGACCGGGCACACCGTCGATCGTGTGATAATGGCTCTAGCTGCGGGTATATGTGCCAAAGGGTCCCAATCTTTGGTTCTCCATGTGTATATGTACTAAACAAACATAAAATAATGAAAAGTTACATTGGTGCACCCTGCGCGGAGAAATCTAGGGGGGTAGACCCGCCGGGGCACGCGTTCCGCCGTTTTGGGGGAGGAGGGGAGAACGACCGCCGGAGCACCGGAACCCCACCAAACCTTGCATGTGGACCTATTCTATGTGTCAAAGTGTGATGCAATTAAGGTGTGATTCACAAAATGGTGCATGGCATGGATCCCCGGTCTGACATTCCTCACCTTCGGGCGATAACACTTACCGCATTCCCGGACGTGTACGCCGAAGTGTCCCGCCGCGGGTATATCGGGGGCTAGACTGTGCCAAAGGGTGCCACACATGGTTTTCCATATGTCCATGGACTAAACAAACCTAAACCTATGAAAAGTCACATTGGTGCACCCTCGCGCGGAGAAATCTAGGGGGGTAGACCCGCCGGGCACACGTTCCGCTGTTTTGGGGGAGGAGGGGGATAACGACCGCCGGAGCACCGGAACCCCACCAAACCTTGCATGTGGACCTATGATATGTGTCAAAGTGTGGTGCTAGGTCTAATGGTGCAAAAGTAGCTCCCCTAAACCCTAAACCCTAAACTGGGGAGGCTTCGAGCCCTAAACCCCTCTAAATCCCTAAACCACGACGCCGGAGTCTGCAGAACCATGCATCATAAACCCTAACCCTAACCCTAAACCCTAAACCTAAACCTAACCATAAATACTAACCCTTTAACCTAAACCCTAGCCCTAGCCCCTAAACCCTAGCCCTAACCCTACACCTAACCCTAACCAGTAGACCAGGCACACCGTCGATCGTGTGATAATGGCTCTAGTCGCGGGTATATGTGCCAAAGGGTCCCAATCTTTGGTTCTCCATGTGTATATGTACTAAACAAACATAAAATAATGAAAAGTTACATTGGTGCACCCTCGCGCGGAGAAATCTAGGGGGGTAGACCCGCCGGGCACGCGTTCCGTCGTTTTGGGGGAGGAGGGGGAGAACGACCGCCGGAGCACCGGAACCCCACCAAACCTTGCATGTGGACCTATGATATGTGTCAAAGTGTGGTGCAAGGTCTAATGGTGCAAAAGTAGCTCCCCTAAACCCTAAACCCTAAACCGGGGAGGCTTCGAGCCCTAAACCCCTCTAAATCCCTAAACCACGACGCCGGAGCCGCGAACCATGCATCATAAACCCTAACCCTAACCCTAAAACCTAAACCTAAACCTAACCATAAATACTTACCCTTTAACCTAAACCCTAGCCCTAGCCCCTAAACCCTAGCCCTAACCCTACACCTAACCCTAACCAAGAGACCGAGCACACCGTCGATCGTGTGATAATGGCTCTAGCTGCGGGTATATGTGCCAAAGGGTCCCAATCTTTGGTTCTCCATGTGTATATGTACTAAACAAACATAAAATAATGAAAAGTTACATTGGTGCACCCTCGCGCGGAGAAATCTAGGGGGTAGACCCGCCGGGGCACGCGTTCCGCCGTTTTGGGGGGAGAGGGGGATAACGACCGCCGGAGCACCGAACCCCACCAAACCTTGCATGTGGACCTATTCTATGTGTCAAAGTGTGATGCAATTAAGGTGTGATTCACAAAATGGTGCATGGCATGGATCCCCGGTCCGACATTCCTCACCTTCGGGCGATAACACTTAACGCATTCCCGGACGTGTACGCCGAAGTGTCCCGCCGCGGTATATCGGGGGCTAGACTGTGCCAAAGGGTGCCACACATGGTTTTCCATATGTCCATGGACTAAACAAACCTAAACCTATGAAAAGTTACATTGGTGCACCCTCGCACGGAGAAATCTAGGGGGTAGACCCGCCGGGCACACGTTCCGTCGTTTTGGGGAGGAGGGGGATAACGACCGCCGGAGCACCGGAACCCCACCAAACCTTGCATGTGGACCTATGATATGTGTCAAAGTGTGGTGCAAGGTCTAATGGTGCAAAAGTAGCTCCCCTAAACCCTAAACCCTAAACCGGGGAGGCTTCGAGCCCTAAACCCCTCTAAATCCCTAAACCACGACGCCGGAGTCACGTAACCATGCATCATAAACCCTAACCCTAACCCTAAAACCTAAACCTAAACCTAACCATAAATACTTACCCTTTAACCTAAACCCTAGCCCTAGCCCCTAAACCCTAGCCCTAACCCTACACCTAACCCTAACCAAGAGACCGAGCACACCGTCGATCGTGTGATAATGGCTCTAGCTGCGGGTATATGTGCCAAAGGGTCCCAATCTTTGGTTCTCCATGTGTATATGTACTAAACAAACCTAAAAGAATGAAAAGTTACATTGGTGCACCCTCGCGCGGAGAAATCTAGGGGGGTAGACCCGCCGGGCACGCGTTCCACTGTTTTGGGGGAGGAGGGGATAACGACCGCCGGAGCACCGGAACCCCACCAAACCTTGCATGTGGACCTATTCTATGTTTCAAAGTGTGATGCTAGGTGTAATTCACCAAATGGTGCATGGCATGGATCCCCGGTCCGACATTCCTCACCTTCGGGCGATAACACTTAACAGTATTCTCGGACGTGTACGGCGTGAAGTGTCCCGCCGCGGGTATATCGGGGGCTAGACTGTGCCAAAGGGTACCACACATGGTTTTCCATATGTCCATGGACTAAACAAACCTAAACCTATGAAAAGGTATATTGGTGGAACGTCGCGCGGAGAAATCTAGGGGTAGACCCGCCGGGGCACGCGTTCCGCTGTTTTGGGGGGAGGAGGGGGAGAACGACCGCCGGAGCACCGGAACCCCACCAAACCTTGCATGTGGACCTATTCTATGTGTCAAAGTGTGATGCAAGGTGTGATTCACAAAATGGTGCATGGCATGGATCCCCGGTCTGACATTCCTCACCTTCGGCGATAACACTTACCGCATTCCCCGGACGTGTACGCCGAAGTGTCCCGCCGCGGGTATATCGGGGGCTAGACTGTGCCAAAGGGTGCCACACATGGTTTTCCATATGTCCATGGACTAAACAAACCTAAACCTATGAAAAGTTACATTGGTGCACCCTCGCGCGGAGAAATCTAGGGGGGTAGACCCGCCGGGGCACGCGTTCCGCTGTTTTGGGGGGAGGAGGGGGATAACGACCGCCGGAGAACCGGAACCCCACCAAACCTTGCATGTGGACCTATGATATGTTTCAAAGTGTGGTGCAAGGTCTAATGGTGCAAAAGTAGCTCCCCTAAACCCTAAACCCTAAACTGGGGAGGCTTCGAGCCCTAAACCCCTCTAAATCCCTAAACCACGACGCCGGAGCCGCAGAACCATGCATCATAAACCCTAACCCTAACCCTAAACCCTAAACCTAAACCTAACCATAAATACTTACCCTTTAACCTAAACCCTAGCCCTAGCCCCTAAACCCTAGCCCTAACCCTACACCTAACCCTAACCAAGAGACCGGGCACACCGTCGATCGTGTGGTAATGGCTCTAGCTGCCGGTATATGTGCCAAAGGGTCCCAATCTTTGGTTCTCCATGTGTATATGTACTAAACAAACCTAAAAGAATGAAAAGTTACATTGGTGCACCCTCGCGCGGAGAAATCTAGGGGGGTAGACCCGCCGGGGCACACGTTCCGCTGTTTTGGGGGGAGGAGGGGGAGGACGACCGCCGGAGCACCGGAACCCCACCAAACCTTGCATGTGGACCTATTCTATGTTTCAAAGTGTGATGCTAGGTGTAATTCACCAAATGGTGCATGGCATGGATCCCCGGTCTGACATTCCTCACCTTCGGGCGATAACACTTACCGATTCCTCGGACGTGTACGGCGTGAAGTGTCCCGCCGCGGGTATATCGGGGGCTAGACTGTGCCAAAGGGTACCACACATGGTTTTCCATATGTCCATGGACTAAACAAACCTAAACCTATGAAAAGGTATATTGGTGGAACGTCGCGCGGAGAAATCTAGGGGTAGACCCGCTGTTTTGGGGGGAAGGAGGGGACGACTGCCGAGCACCGGAACCCCGATATATGTGGGGGATGAGCATGGAGACTAATTTTGTATTTCACATAGTGTAATAAATAGTCATCAAAAAGAAAAACTAATTAACAAAATAAATATAAGTAGTAGATGAAATAAAATAGTTAGAAAAACAAAAAAAATGTATATTGGCGCACGGCAAAGGGAGGAGCGCACGGCAAAGGACCCTTTGCCGTGCAACTTGTCCGTCCGCACGGCAAAGTCTGGCCGCACGGCAGTGCCCAGGCCTTTGCCGTGCGCTGTTTCTTTGCCGTGCGGCTTGCGGGGACTTTGCCGTCCCGAAATCTTTGCCGTGCGCTGCTCCAATTCTTTGCCGTGAGAAACTTCTTTGCCGTGCGCCAAATCTTGCTTTGCCGTGATATGTTTCTTTGCCGTGCGCTGCGCTAATACTTTGCCGTGCATATTTTCTTTGCCGTGCGCTCTTCCTTCTACGCACGGCAAAGAAATCTTTGCCGTGCAGCAGCTCACGGCAAAGTTTGGCTGCACGGCAGCGCCTGATTTTCCTGTAGTGATGGCTTGGAATAAGATGTTTGGAACTTTGGCTTGGAATAAGATGTTTGAGACTTTGGCATGCGTCATGCAAGAACGACCAAGAGAACCTACAAGACGGCATGCAGAGCTAACGCTTGCTTTCCAGTTAAGCAAAACAAACATGTATCTATACGAATAAGAAGCAAAAACCCCAAGTTTCTCTAGCAACCACAACTTAAGAGTACCAGAGAAAAAAATATGACACCAACGAATGAATAGCTATATATATACACAAAAGTCCAATACTACATGGATGCTCCTAGGATCTATCAACTTACCTCTTGGCCTTGCGAAATAGTTCAGGGGTTATTGATGGGTTGTGGTCTTGTGGAAAGGCAATACAGAGCGAGAGGAAATGTCCAATGTGATGCTTGCTTGAGAAGCAGTTCACTGGATAGTCTTCTTTTATAAAAAAAAGAAGAGAGGAGCCAAAACAAACGATGGATGGGATGCTATATAATGGCGGTGTCGTGGCTACAAGAGTTACAATGTGTGGCTACAAGAGTTACAATGTGTGTATATATTATAGAGCTAGCCAGGTCTAGTCGAAATTGGCCTAGGTAGCTGGTGAGTGTATATTTTATTCTATATCAAAAAGATGAGAAAGAACTAGTGGAAGGCGGGAAAAAACTAGTGGAAGACAGAGTGGAAAAAGAAAGGTGGCGAGTCAAAGGAACAAAACGCGAGCTTGCCTGGCAGCCCGTGTCCGGCTGCTCCTCAGGCCCACATCCAGGCCCTCGATTTGACCAGTAGAATGGATGTTTAGCTTGCCCTAGAACCATGTGTATGCCAGTGTGTATTACTCCATCCCTCCATGTGTATTATTCATGCGAAATCGCACGTGGTACACGGACGAGGCGCATTTCCTACCATTCTATCACCTCCATTTCAAAAATAAGTATTACGGCTTTTATATCTAGATGTATTTTAGTATGTAGATATATCTATATCTGATAAACCTACAATACTTTTATTTTGGAACGGAGTGCATAGTTTCTTACAAGTGGGTGTAGGTTTTGCCGAGGTATCACGTGTACGGAGAAAGTGTGATGGGATCGAGAGGAGAAAAAAAAGGGAGTTGTGATGCTGATGGCCAGTATAATCGTCTTCTCAAGAATCAGAAGTGAATGCCGTACATAGATGTTTGGAATTTTGGGTCGCTCAAAGAGAGAGAAAAACGTTACTCTGCACTTTTTGAGACTTCAGAGAGGACTAATTAACAAGAACTTGCAGCTTCTTGTATGCTCCAACCTTACTTAAATGTTAAGAAACAAACATCAGAAAAGTTATTTGCGACCTTATCATGGACGATTATATTGTCCCATGAAATTAATTTGCATAGTGGGGTTCAATTCTTATTCTTGTGGTGTGTCGGCCGCTCTAGCTAGTTGATGGTCTGCACACTCTGCTCTGTCTTTTTCCAGAACACATTTTGACGCCCTCTACTATAACTCACTCTTTCTTGGCTGCTAAGAGTTGATGAGACGAATATTCCCAGCATCCATGGAGCGGTGCAAAATTCAACTCGTCTCTCATAATTTACATATGATTTTCTTACGTACAAGAAAAAAATAAAAATATATTTACATCATGGTTTGAATATCAAATCTCTAGAACAAGCTAGTAATGTTAACTCGTGTACGTATCTAAATTTTGATTCCGATAATACAACAAGAGGCAACCGATTTAGACTACACCACGCAAGTGAATATATGTACCATGCATCATGTTTCAAAAAAAGAAGTACCATGCACAGTGCAACGAAGAAGTAGTATTTGGTAGCTATCTCGAACTTTGATTAAAGGACTCGAAAGCAGCTGGTGCATGTTTGGATGGTAGCCATAATGGGGACATCAGTGAGAAATTGATCGTAGCCTGTAACAAATCCCATCAGACAGAGATAGATGCATATCACTGAAATATTTAAGGACAAGACCCTCGCTCCGTGTTGATCAATCTTTGAATTCGACTTTCGGAAGATTTTGCTCTCCAACCAACCACATGCAAAAAAAATTGTTTGACCGCAACGTGATGCTCGATCGTTTATATAGTTAGTATATTTTATAGTAGGGATTTCATATTTAATATGCAGAAACAGAAAAAACTTTCATATTATATGCAGTCAGGCTCCAAGATTTAACTAATGTAAGTCATCGAACAAGTGATACTGAACACGTGGTGATATAGACCAGTTAAGTAACAGTAGCACATGGTCTCAATATTAATTAAATGCATTCTTTCATTAATCATTATTCAGTTTATATTTTAAGCCACAAACACGTCATGGTTTCAAGAGTGACTATCCCTTGGTCGAATTTATCAATCAGCGGTGGATATTTGTGGCCTTATGGACAAAGATTTGGTTCATATGAGCACCAGTGTTCTCGGTTTCAAAAAAATAGAAAATATATTTTTAAGTTTCAAAAAAATCTGGAAAAAAATACGTTTGTAGCTAATGATGTAACCCACAAACGTGCAAAAAATCAACTCCAAATACTTTATATTTTGAGCTACCAAAAATAACAAAAGTGTAGATCTGAGTAGTACGTACATTTTCAAATCTCTAAAACATATCAGATTTTATTTTATTTATCCAGCCTAAAATAAAAAATGTTTGGGTTGAGATGTATTGTTGCCTATTTCTAGAATTATTTTCAAAATTTTTATAACGTGCATGGCAGGAGCACTGGAGCTCGAGAGCCAAAAACACTTTTCGTGGCCTTATGATGATTTTTTATTCATAATTCTATATACCATACTGATAATATTGGATGCTTCTAGTGGTGGCTTAGAAATAGTTATTTTCTCTGCTTGGCGAGAAATGACAAAATCATACGGTTGCATGAGAGCAGCTAACAGTTTAGGTTTTGTGTTTTCACTTTGATACTTAATACCTTTATTAAGCATGGCATTAAGTGTTAGTTTGGGCAGAATAGTATATCGCAGCTGAATAACCAAATAATATACAAATGCTGGATTAATACACCAACACATATACTTCGCAAGTAGTTTATCAATTTGGGGGTTTAAACCACCTTAGGAACGGTGATGAAAATAATTTTCTTTGAGCGAAAGGCGATGTTTACATCAACAGCGAGGTACTCGTGGTAACTTTGTCAATCTCAATATCCGTCGGATCAGATCTTTTGGATATACTCCAAATGGGTAGGATGTACATGCTTTGCGTTTATATAGATGTCTTTGTCTGTACTGTGTGTGTTTGTTTTTTAAATCTCTCCAAGTGAAAGAGATAAGAATTTTGTCTGATACTAGAAGTCAAGTGATTGATGGAACTAACCAGAACCTATGCATCACTGGTTGCAAGCTGAGCCAAGTAATTTATATATACGATACATCACGGCAGAGACAGTGACTAATCGACTTAATTGGTAGGAGAATACCATACTACGCACAGCACAACACGATGCACATCGATCAGTGCTAATGGTGGACAGCTACTACAACATTAGTCAACTCACGAGTACATGCCGTACGACGCACTTAACTAATCTCGACGAATACGACCGTAGCTCGGTCGAGCAAGCGGACAAGGGACAGGACGGTGCAAACAAAATCCGCACGTAAACGACAGGCAGAGCTAGCACACGATCCTTTGAGCGTGGGTCGTTCACGTCCCCGTCGACCGATCGCATCCCGTAATCCCCAGGGCAGCTTAAACTAAGCGGGACGCGGCAGGTATCCATCAACTTGAAGCGGGAAGTGCATGGCGTATATTACTAGCGGTACATACCTGGCTAGTAGTGCCGGGCCGCTACTCTCCAAGCTCAATGCCGTGCAACTTGTTTGACCGCTGCATGCGCGGACGTCGGCGGCGGCGGCGGCGATCTTCCGATAAGATCTGGCCGGCGAACAATGAACTGCGCTGGGAGAGTGTGTGTGAGATGGGGGAAGGAGGCGAGAAGCTGGTTAACTGGCACTAGTGCTTCTCGCACTCTCCTGAGCTCGAGAGAACCCCTTCCTTTATAGGGGAGCCGGCGATAAAGATCATTAGCAGCTGCGTCAATGACGATCGACAAGGGAATTAATGCGCATGATTGTGAGAACATAACCGGCAATTCCGTGGAGGGATTTTTAGGTCTTGCACGATAGAGATCAGGGGTTTGTGCCTTGCGACATGGATCGTAGTACGACGTCGGTGAGTGGCAATGAGCAAGTGGACGCCACCGATCTGCGTCAGGGGCCAAGTGGCCATTTTCTTGAAACGAGGCCAGTGGGCATTTTCGTGGATGCCAACTGCCAGGTAGGATCTAGCTCCTGTACTATACCGTGAGGCTTCTACTCGGGAAGGTTCTAGTCTTGGCCTTGGCAGAGTCGAAAAGTTATTATTGGATCCAGATTTGATGGTCGATTCTGCGTCAAGTCCGACGTTAGCTTGGATTGAAAGTGGGCACGAATGCACTGTCGCAGCGGGGGAATTTGTGTTCGCATGTGCTCATTAGGCTCATCATAGTGCAAAGTATCATATAGTGATATCACTCATATGATACAAGTCTATGATACTACCCCTATAGTGGTTCGTATCATCTAGTAGTAGTATCATAATCTCATGATATATATTTAATTATTTGTAGAATCTCAATGCAATTGTGTGTATATATGATGTATTTGACATTAAATTTTCTAGTTTCACGTGCTATGATACAGTATCATATTATGATACCACTAGCATATCTCTCCTCATTAATTATAACGCCACATCTGATTTTTGCCAAGGTGGTATGCATGATACTCCTTATGATACTAGCACTATGGCTAGCCTTAGGGGTTTCGAGTATGACATGCACCGATTGACGCCACTCAGTTACCAGGGCGCATGCTCGCGCCCAATTTTTTCCCGCCAAGGCCGCTAGCCATAAAAGGCGTCGTGCAGCAGTAGCCTCCGCCGCCCCACTCTCCCTCTACCTTTTCTGGCACCCTCTCCTCCTCCATCACCATGTCGTGCAGCATGCAGACCACGTGGGCGAAGCTCTCCCTCACTGCCCGCACTAGGTTCCCGCAGACGCCGGAGGAGGAGCGGCAGGACGCGCGATGGGTCGCGACGACGAAGCGATCCGCGTTGCGGCCGAGGGGGCGGCGAAGGAGGCAGAGGACGTGGAGAAGATGGATGCGGATGGGGATGGCTGGTACGAGGCTGCTGACGGCTGGTACGGGGCCGCGGAGGAGGTGCCAGTGCCCGAACCCGGTGGGAACGCGGCGCGGCTCATGTTCCACCATGCCGCCAAGGAGGAGGCGGGTGTCGTCCACCACCGCGAGAAGGAGGAGCTCAATGCCGCCATCGAGGAGCGTTTGACGCACAAGATCACGAAGCACGAGGCCTCCGTCCGGGCCAGTCACCACCGTTTAGGCGACCTTATCGGGCGGAAGAACGAGCTCATCACCCAGGTGGATGCCCGCCGCCTCCTCCAGATGGCCTCGCCCGAGCGGTGTGCCCACGAGGTGAGTGAGGAGGAGCTCCGCCTCGAGGAAGAGCTAGGCTGGCAGCAGCGCCAGTGTCACCAGAAGGGGAACAGGGAGGCCCGGGACGCCGGCCTCGCCCGCCTCGAGGCACGGGAAGGTGTGGAACATGCCGTCGCGCGCGAGCGTGAGATGAGAGGCAACCGCACTATCACGCTGGCGGAGGCCGAGTGCGCCCTCACCCTCGCAGCGAGGACGGACAGGAGGAGGGCGGCCATGGAGGAACACTCGAGGAAGGCCGCCGGCGGCCATGGCCCATCCAGCTGCTAGAAGCTGGAGTCGAATCCTCGCGCATAGAGAGGCTGCCGGCGTCGAGTGAAATCCACGGCCGCGGCGGCGAGTCCTAGGTAGCTAGCCTAGGCAGTAGTATTAAGGAAAATGTAATATATTTAATTTTAATGCAATATGGAATATTAGCCTATGACATGCGGTCAGGGAGGACACGAGAGGTCAGCGCTCGGTGTCTGCTGATGCGTGCAGTTAACACACGTTCGTTGGGAACCCCAAGAGGAAGGTGTGATGCGTACAGTAGCAAGTTTTCCCTCAGAAAGAAACCAAGGTTTATCGAACCAGTAGGAGCCAAGAAGCACGTTGAAGGTTGATGGTGGCGGAGTGTAGTGCGGCGCAACACCAGGGATTCCGGCGCCAACGTGGAACCCGCACAACACAATCAAAGTACTTTGCCCCAACGTAACAGTGAGGTTGTCAATCTCACCGGCTTGCTGTAAACAAAGGATTAGATGTATAGTGTGGATGATGATGATTGTTTGCGAAGAACATTAGAGAACAATTGCAGTAGATTGTATTTCAGATGTACAGAATTGAACCGGGGTCCACAGCTCACTAGTGGTGTCTCTCCCATAAGATAAACGGATGTTGGGTGAACAAATTACAGTTGGGCAATTGACAAATAAAGAAGGCATAACAATGCACATACATATATCATGATGAGTACTATGAGATTTAATCAGGGCATTACGACAAAGTACATAGACCGCTATCCAGCATGCATCTATGCCTAAAAAGTCCACCTTCGAGGTTATCATCCGAACCCCCTCCGAGTATTAAGTTGCAAACAAAAGACAATTGCATTAAGTATGGTGCGTAATGTAATCAACACAAATATCCTTAGACAAAGCATCGATGTTTTATCCCTAGTGGCAACAAGCACATCCACAACCTTAGAACTTTCTGTCACTGTCCCAGATTTAATGGAGGCATGAACCCACTATCGAGCATAAATACTCCCTCTTGGAGTCACAAGTATCAACTTGGCCAGAGCCTCTACTAGCAACGGAAAGCATGCAAGAACATAAACAACATATATGATAGATTGATAATCAACTTGACATAGTATTCAATATTCATCGGATCCCAACAAACACAACATGTAGAATTACAAATAGATGATCTTGATCATGATAGGCAGCTCACAAGATCTAACATGATAGCACAATGAGGAGAAGACAACCATCTAGCTACTGCTATGGACCCATAGTGCAGGGGTGGACTACTCACACATCGATCCGGAGGCGATCATGGCGATGAAGAGACCTCCGGGAGATGATTCCCCTCTCCGGCGGGGTGCGGGAGGCGATCTCCTGAATCCCCGAGATGGGATTGGCGGCGGCAGCGTCTCCGGAAGGTTTTCCGTATCGTGGCTCTCGGTACCGGGGGTTTCGCGACGAAGGCCTTAAGTAGGCGGAAGGGCGGAGTCGGGAGGCGTCACGGGGGCCCCACACGCTAGGGCCGCGCGGGACCCCTCTAGGCCGCGCCGCCCTAGTGTGGCGGCGCCCGTGGCCCCACTTCGTGACTCCTTCGGTCTTCCGGAAGCTTCGTGGAAAAATAGGACCCCGGGCGTTGATTTCGTCCAATTCCGAGAATATTTCCTTACTAGGATTTCGAAACCAAAGACAGCGAGAAAACAACAAGCGGCTCTTCGGCATCTCGTCAATAGGTTAGTGCCGGAAAATGCATAATAATGACATATAATGTGTATAAAACATGTGAGTATCATCATAAAAGTAGCATGGAACATAAGAAATTATAGATACGTTTGGGACGTATCAAGCATCCCCAAGCTTAGTTCCTACTCGCCCTCGAGTAGGTAAACGATAACAAAGATAATTTCTGAAGTGACATGCTATCATAATCTTGATCATACTATTGTAAAGCATATGAGATGAATGCAGCGATTCGAAGCAATGATGAAGATAATGAGTAAACAAATGAATCATATAGCAAAGACTTTTCATGAATAATACTTTCAAGACAAGCATCAATAAGACTTGCATAAGAGTTACTCATAAAGCAATAAATTCAAAGTAAAGGCATTGAAGCAACACAAAGGAAGATATAAGTTTCAGCGGTTGCTTTCAACTTCAACATATTTATCTCATGGATAATTGTCAACACAAAGCAATATAACAAGTGCAATAGGTAAACATGTAAGAATCAATGCACACAGTTGATACAAGTGTTTGCTTCTAAGATAGAAAGAATGGGTAAACTGACTCAACAATAAAGTAGAAGAATGGCCCTTCGCAGAGGAAGCATTGATTACTATATTTGTGCTAGAGCTTTTCATTTTGAAAACATAGAAACAATTTTGTCAACGGTAGTAATAAAGCATATGTGTTATGTATAAGACATCCTATAAGTTGCAAGCCTCATGCATAGTATACCAATAGTGCTCGCACCTTGTCCTAATTAGCTTGGATTAACATGGATTATCATTGCATAGCATATGTTTCAACCAAGTGTCACAAAGGGGTACCTCTATGCCGCTTGTACAAAGGTCTAAGGAGAAAGCTCGCATTGGATTTCTCGCTTTTGATTATTCTCAACTTAGACATCCATACCGGGACAACATAGACAAAAGATAATGGACTCCTCTTTAATGCATAAGCATTCAACAACGAGTTAATATTCTCATAAGAGATTGAGGATTAATTGTCCAAAGCTGAAACTTCCACCATGGATCATGGCTTTAGTTAGCGGCCCAATGTTCTTCTCTAACAATATGCATACTCAAACCATTTGATCATGAAAATCGCCCTTACTTCAGACAAGACGAACATGCATAGCAACTCACATGATATTCAACAAAGGTAAAAGTTGATGGCGTCCCCGAAACATGGTTACCGCTCAACAAGCAACTTATTAAGAAATAAGACACATAAGTACATATTCTTCACCACAATAGTTTTTAAGGCTATTTTTCCCATGAGCTATATATTGCAAAGACAAAGAATAGAATTTTTAAAGGTAGCACTCAAGTAATTTACTTTGGAATGGCGGAGAAATACCATGTGGTAGGTAGGTATGGTGGACACAAATGGCATGGTTATTGGCTCAAGGATTTGGATGCATGAGAAGAATTCCTCTCAATACAAGGCTAGGCTAGCAAGGTTGTTTGAAGCAAACTCAAGTATAAAAGGTGCAGAAAAGCTCACATATGAACATATTGTAAGTATTATAAGACTTTATATCGTCTCCTTGTTGTTCAAACACCTTAACCAGAAAATATCTAGACTCTAGAGATCAATCATGCAAACCAAATTTTAACAAGCTCTATGTAGTTCTTCATTAATGGGTGCAAAGTACATGATGCAAGAGCTTAAACATGATCTATATGAGCACAACAATTGCCAAGTATCAAATTATTCAAGACATTATACCATTTACCACATGCGGCATTTTCCGTTTCCAACCATATAACAATGAATGAAGTAGTTCAACCTTCGCAATGAACATTAAGATAAAGCTAAGAACATATGTGTTCATACGAAACAGCGGAGCGTGTCTCTCTCCCAAACAAAGAATGCTAGGATCCGATTTTATTCAAACAAAAACAAAAATAAAAACAAACGAGACGCTCCAAGTAAAGCACATAAGATGTGACGGAATAAAAATATAGTTTCACTAGAGGAACTCGATAAGTTGTCGATGAAGAAGGGATGCCTTGGGCATGCCCAAGCTTAGATGCTTGAGTCTTCTTAAAATATGCGGGGATGAACCACGGGGCATTCCCAAGCTTAGACTTTTCACTCTTCTTGATCATATTGTATCATCCTCCTCTCTTGACCCTTGAAAACTTCCTCCACACCAAACTCAAAACAAACTCATTAGAGGGTCGAGTGCATAATTCATATATTCAGAGGTGACATAATCATTCTTAACACTTCGGACATTGCTCAAAGCTACTGAAAGTTAATGGAACAAAGAAATCCATCAAACATAGCAAAACGAGGCAATGCGAAATAAAAGGCAGAATCTGTCAAAACGGAACAGATCCGTAAAGACGAATTTTTAAGAGGCACCATACTTGCTCAGATGAAAATGCCCAAATTGAATGAAAGTTGCGTACATATCTGAGGATCACGCACGTAAATTGGCAGATTTTTATAAATTTTCTACAGAGACTACTGCTCAAATTCGTGACAGCAAGAAATCTGTTCTGCGCGAGCAATCCAAATCTAGTATTGACTTTACTATCAAAGACTTTACTTGGCACAACAATGCAATAAAATAAAGATAAGGAGAGGTTGCTACAGTAATAACAACTTCCAAGACTCAAATATAAAATAAAGTGCAGAAGTAAAATAATGGGTTGTCTCCCATAAGCGCTTTTCTTTAACGCCTTTTAGCTAGGCGCAGAAAGTGTGAATCAAGTAACATCAAAAGACGAAGCATCAACATCATAGTTTGTTCTAATAATAGAATCATAAGGTAACTTCATTCTCTTTCTAGGGAAGTGTTCCATACCTTTCTTAAGAAGAAATTGATATTTAATATTACCTTCCTTCATATCAATGGTAGCACCAACAGTTCAAAGAAAAGGTCTTCCCAATATAATGGGACAAGATGCATTGCATTCAATATCCAAGACAACAAAATCAACGGGGACAAGGTTATTGTTAACCATAATACGAACATTATCAATCCTCCCCAAAGGTTTCTTTATAGCATTATCAGCAAGATTAACATCCAAATAACAATTTTTCAATGGTGGCAAGTCAAGCATATCATAAATTTTCTTAGGCATAACATAAATACTTGCACCAAGATCACATAAAGCATTACAATCAAAATCATTGACCCTCATCTTAATGATGGGCTCCCAACCATCTTCTAACTTCCTAGGAATAGAAGTTTCAAGTTTTAGTTTCTCCTCTCTAGCTTTTATGAGAGCATTTGTAATATGTTTTGTAAAGGCCAAATTTATAGCACTAGCATTGGGACTTTTAGCAAGTTTTTGTAAGAACTTTATAACTTCAGAGATGTGACAATCATCAAAATCTAAACCATTATGATCTACAGCAATGGGATCATTGTCCCCAATATTTTGAAAAATTTCAGCGAGTTTTATCAGTTTCAGCGGTTTTATGAGTTTCGGGCAATTTTGCACGCTTTGCACTAGGAGTAGAAACATTGCCAACACCAATTATTTTACCATTGATAGTAGGAGGTGTAGCAACATGTGAAGCATTAACATTACTAGTGGTGGTAATAGTCCAAACTTTAGCTACATTATTCTCTTTAGCTAGTTTTTCGTTTTCTTCTCTTTCCCACCTAGCATGCAATTCAGCCATCAATCTAATATTCTCATAAATTCGAACTTGGATGGAATTCTCTGTAGTAACAATTTTATTATCAATATCCTTATTAGGCATAACTTTCAATTTTAAAATATCAACATCAGAGGCAAGTCTATCAACCTTAGAAGCAAGAATATCAATTTTATCAAGCTTTTCCTCAACAGATTTGTTAAAAGCAGTTTGTGTACTAATAAATTCTTTAAGCATGGCTTCAAGACCAGGGGTATACTCCTATTATTATTGTAAGAATTCCCATAAGAATTACCATAACTATTACCATTAGCGACAGGATATGGCCTATAGTTGTTACCGGAATTATTCCTATAAGCATTGTTGTTGAAATTATTACTTTTAATGAAATTCACATCAACATGTTCTTCTTGGGCAACCAATGAAGCTAAAGGAACATTATTAGGATCAACATTAGATCTACCATTCACAAGCATAGACATAATAGCATCAATCTTATCACTCAAGGAGGAGGTTTCTTCAACAGAATTTACCTTCTTACCTTGTGGAGCTCTTTCCGTGTGCCATTCAAAGTAATTTGTCATCATATCATCAAGAAGCTTTGTTGCCGCCCCCAAAGTAATGGACATAAAGGTACCTCCAGCAGCTGAATCCAATAGGTTCCGCGAAGAAAAATTCAATCCCGCATAAAAGGTTTGGATGATCATCCAAGTAGTTAGTCCATGGGTAGGGCAATTCTTCACCAAAGATTTCATTCTCTCCCATGCTTGAGCAACATGTTCATTATCTAATTGCTTAAAATTCATTATGCTACTTCTC
>NC_061513.1:160174515-160236289 GCF_022539505.1 Lolium rigidum | reverse complement strand
GTACGTTGATTCTTATGCCCCGCTATTGCTTAAGCATATTGTACTCTATGTTGACTATTATCCATGAGATATACATGTTACAAGTTGAAAGCAACCGCTGAAACTTAATCTTCCTTTGTGTTGCTTCAATGCCTTTACTTTGATTTATTGCTTTATGAGTTAACTCTTATGCAAGACTTATTGATGCTTGTCTTGAAGTACTATTCATGAAAAGTCTTTGCTATATGATTCACTTGTTTACTCATGTCATTACCATTGTTTTGATCGCTGCATTCACTACCTATGTTTACAAATAGTATGATCAAGGTTATGATGGCATATCACTTCAGAAATTATCTTTGTTATCGTTTTACCTGCTCGGGACGAGCAGAACTAAGCTTGGGGATGCTTGATACGTCTCCGACGTATCGATAATTTCTTATGTTCTATGCCATATTATTGATGATACCTACATGTTTTATGCACACTTTATGTCATATTCGTGCATTTTCTCGGAACTAACCTATTAACAAGATGTCGAAGTGCCGGCTCCGTTTTCTGCCGTTTTTGGTTTCAGTAAATCCTAGTAACGAAATATTCTCGGAATTGGACGAAACGAAAACCCGGGGGCCTATTTTTCCACCGGAGCTTCCGGAAGACCGAAGAACGCACGAAGTGGGGCCACGAGGTGGCGACACCACAAGGCGGCGCGGCCCGTGGGGCCCGCGCCGCCCTATGGTGTGGCCCCTCGTCCGGCCCCCGACTCGCCCTTCCGCCTACTTAAAGCCTCCGTCGCGAAACCCCCGATGCGAAAAACCACGATACGGAAAACCTTATCGAGACGCCGCCGCCGCCGATCCCATCTCGGGGGATTCGGAGATCTCCTCCGCACCCCGCCGAGAGGGGATTCATCTCCCGGAGGACTCTACACCGCCATGGTCGCCTCCGGAGTGATGAGTGAGTAGTTCACCCCCGGACTATGGGTCCATAGCAGTAGCTAGATGGTTGTCTTCTCCTCATTGTGCTTCATTGTTGGATCTTGTGAGCTGCCTAACATGATCAAGATCATCTATCCGTAATTCTATATGTTGTGTTTGTCGGGATCCGATGGATAGAGAATACCATGTCATGTTAATTATCAAGTTATTACACATGTGTTGTTTATGATCTTGCATGCTCTCCGTTTCTAGTAGAGGCTCTGGCCAAGTTTTTACTTTAAACTCCAAGAGGGAGTATTTATGCTCGATAGTGGGTTCATGCCCGCATTGACACCGGGACAAAGTGACGAAAGTTCTAAGGTTGTGTTGTGCTCGTTGCCACTAGGGATAAAACATTGGCGCTATGTCCGAGGATGTAGTTGTTGATTACATTACGCACCATACTTAATGCAATTGTCCGTTGCTTTGCAACTTAATACCGGAGGGGTTCGGATGATAACCTCGAAGGTGGACTTTTTAGGCATAGATGCGCTTGGATGGCGGTCTATGTACTTTGTCGTAATGCCCAATTAAATCTCACTATACTTATCATGTCATGTATGTGCATTGTTATGCTCTCTCTATTTGTCAATTGCCCGACCGTAATTTGTTCACCCAACATGCTTTTATCTTATGGGAGAGACACCTCTAGTGAACTCGTGGACCCCGGTCCATTCTTTAATACTGAAATACAAATCTGTTGCAATACTTGTTTTTACTATTTTCTCTGCAAACAATCATCTTCCACACAATACGGTTAATCCTTTGTTACAGCAAGCTTCGGTGAGATTGACAACCTCATCTGTTTCGTTGGGGCAAAGTACTTTGGTTGTGTTGTGCAGGTTCCACGTTGGCGCCGGAATCTCCGGTGTTGCGCCGCACTACATCCCGCCGCCATCAACCTTCAACGTGCTTCTTGACTCCTACTGGTTCGATTAAACCTTGGTTTCTAACTGAGAGAAACTTGCCGCTGTGCGCATCACACCTTCCTCTTGGGGTTCCCAACGGACGTGTCAACTACACGCATCAGCTACCGTCGCGATCTAAGCAAAATAAGATGCATAAAAGGATTAACATCACATGCAGTTCATATGTGATATGATATGGCTCTTTTGTCTTTGCGCCTTTGATCTTCATCTCCAAAGCACGGACATGATCTCCATCATCTTCGGGCATGATCTCCATCATCGTCGGCGTAGCGTCAAGGTCAATGGCGCCGTCTCCATGATTGTCCTCCATGTAGCAACTATTACAACTACTTTGAAATACTACTCAACATGAAATTTAAAGACAACCATAAGGCTCCTGCCGGTTGCCACAATACAATAATGATCATCTCATACATATTCATCATCATATTATGGCCATATCACATCACCAAACCCTGCAAAAACAAGTTAGACGCTCTCTAATTTGGTTTGCATATTTTACGTGGTTTAGGGTTTTCGATATAGATCTAATCTACCTACGAACATGAACCACAACGTTGATACTAATGTTGTCAATAGAAGAGTAAATTGAATCTTTACTATAGTAGGAGAGACAGACACCCGCAAAGCCTCTTATGCAATACAAGTTGCATGTCGAACGAGGAACAAGTCTCATGAACGCGGTCATGTAAAGTTAGTCCGAGCCGCTTCATCCCACTATGCCATAAAGATGCAAAGTACTCAACTAAAGATAACAAGAGCATCAACGCCCACAAAACAATTGTGTTCTACTCGTGCAACCATCTATGCATAGACATGGCTCTGATACCACTGTTGGATAACGTTGCATAGAAAACAAAAATTTTCCTACCGCGAACACGCAATCCAAGCCAAGATGCAATCTAGAAGACGGTAGCAACGAGGGGGTATCGAGTCTCACCCTTGACGAGATTCCAAAGCCTACAAGATGAGGCTCTTGTTGCTGCGGTAGACGTTCACTTGCCGCTTGCAAAAGCGCGTAGAAGATCTTGATCACGATCGGTTCCGGCGCCACGAACGGGCAGCACCTCCGTACTCGGTCACACGTTCGGTTGTTGATGAAGACGACGTCCACCTCCCGTTCCGGCGGGCAGCGGAAGTAGTAGCTCCTCTTGAATCCGACAGAGCACGACGGCGTGGTGTCGGTGGCGGTGGAGAACTCCGGCGGAGCTTCGCTAAAGCACGCGGGAGCTATGGAGGAGAGGGGGGCGGCTAGGGTTTGGGAGAGGGTGGCCGGCCACTCAAGGGGGGCGGCCAGGTTGTGGTCTTTGGGGTGGCCGGCCCCCTCCCTTGGCCCCTCATTATATAGGTGGATCCCCAAGAGTTGGTCTCCAAGTCTTCGAATAAGACCCGAACCAAAACCTTCCAAAAGGAGGGAAACCTAGCCAAGCTAGGACTCCCACCAAAGGTGGGAGTTCCACCTCCCATATGGGGGGTGGCCGGCCCCCTAAGGGGAGTCCACTTGGGACTCCTCCCCCACTAGGGTTGGCCGGCCATGGAGGTGGAGTCCCATGTGGACTCCACCTTCCTTGGTGGTTTCTTCCGGACTTTTCTAGAACCTTCTAGAACCTTCCATAGAACCTTCCGCGACATTTTAATTCACATAAAATGACATCCTATATATGAATCTTATTCTCCGGACTATTCCGAACTCCTCGTGATGTCCGGGATCTCATCCGGGACTCCGAACAAATATTCGAACTCCATTCCATATTCAAGTACTACCATTTCAACATCCAACTTTAAGTGTGTCACCCTACGGTTCGTGAACTATGCGGACATGGTTGAGTACTCACTCCGACCAATAACCAATAGCGGGACCTCGGAGATCCATAATGGCTCCCACATATTCAACGATGACTTTAGTGATCGAATGAACCATTCACATACAATACCAATTCCCTTTGTCTCGCGATATTTTACTTGTCCGAGGTTTGATCTTCGGTATCACTCTATACCTTGTTCAACCTCGTTTCCTGACAAGTACTCTTTACTCGTACCGTGGTATGTGGTCTCTTATGAACTTATTCATATGCTTGCAAGACATAAGACGACATTCCACCGAGAGGGCCCAGAGTATATCTCTCCGTCATCGGGATGGACAAATCCCACTGTTGATCCATATGCCTCAACTCATACTTTCCGGATACTTAATCCCACCTTTATAGCCACCCATTTACGCAGTGGTGTTTGATGTAATCAAAGTACCTTTCCGGTATAAGTGATTTATATGATCTCATGGTCATAAGGACTAGGTAACTATGTATCGAAAGCTTATAGCAAATAACTTAATGACGAGATCTTATGCTACGCTTAATTGGGTGTGTCCATTACATCATTCATACAATGACATAACCTTGTTATTAATAACATCAAATGTTCATGATTATGAAACTAATCATCCATTAATCAACAAGCTAGTTAAGAGGCATACTAGGGACTCTTTGTTGTTTACATATCACACATGTATCAATGTTTCGGTTAATACAATTATAGCATGGTATATAAACATTTATCATAAACATAAAGATATATAATAACCACTTTTATTATTGCCTCTTGGGCATATCTCCAACACTCCTTGGGCGCCTCATGTAGGAATTGGTAGTCACTAGGGTCACCACCAATCTTGTAGACGACGTATGCCGATGAGTTCGGCACTTCTGGTGCTGCCAACGCGAACGGCAGCGGTGGACGGGACTGGAGTGGCATCTCTCCTTGGTAAGTCCCCGGAGCTGGTCCTGACGGAGAGTACTGGTGGCTCATGATTTCCTGGATCACGCGCAGAGCGACACGCTCCAAAGTGTTCACCAGAGCTCTCGCAGTGGCGGTGCAGCGAATGAGCCACCATGAAGTTGATCTCCTGACGCAGCGACCTGGTGCGTTCTTCTGACGGGGAGGACAGGTCCACTCCATCTAGCGCGCCTTCAGGTGAGAACCCCTTCCATCTGATGCCATGGGAGCGGGTTCTGTGGAAAGAGCCGATGAGGTCGGCTTCGAGGACCGCCTTGATCTCGTCATGCTTCTTCTTGAGCTCGTCGGCCGGATCCTCGTACTTGACCGGAGTGCCTTCCGCCATCTCAGATGTAGATGGCGATGCGGTGGATGTCGAAGATTGTCCCACCGGGCGTGCCAGAATGTGTTGCGGTTAGAAACCCACCGGCGGGCAGCGACTGGCAACACCGTAGAGCCGGGAACAACCCAGGGCTGCGGCTGGCCCCGGTCCCTCAGAGCGACGGCCCGCAAAGCCTTCTGGTCACACGTCCGGTGCTGTCGCAAGGGCGTGCCACCTGACCTATACCTGGTCAGGAAGGTGTTGGATGATGCCTCGCTTAGTTTCCTGCATGGCATACACGTAAACATTAAATACGAGCCTCGATCGGCTCTCAGGTTATCCTGTGAATCGGCTCAAAGAGCCGATCCACCCATGATTCGTACGAGGTGTACGAATATATGGTGGTCTTGCTTGATCAAGATAAAGCTAAAGCGATCTACGACGATTTAGGGTTTTCACCGCATAATCGGATCATCCTACTCACGATTGGGCCTCGCGCTCGCGTACGGTGATCGTAAGCCGATCCTAGACAGGGCCTAAAAACCAACACGAGGTTGATCCCCGGAACATCCTGTCTAGGGCTAGCAAACTACACCCTACACGCCGCTGGATCCTCCAACCCTTTGTAAGGCCTAACTATTGCGGATATTAAACTAATCCTTGAAGAACAAGGAGCAACCGTAACGGATCGGATCTACTAAACAATGATCAAGCGGGTGCCGCCCCACACCTAAGATAGGTGTAAGGGCGGCTAGATGTACAAGGGTTGCACTACGACAGCATATGATACGAAGAACAATGCTAACCCTAACACATCTAAGATAACTACGTTGCTCGCCATCAAAAAGGCTTCAGCACGAGCAACGCATGAACAACATAATAAGCTTATGCTGCCTAGATCGCAAGATGCGATCTAGGCAGCATGGTGCTTACCGGAAGGAACCCTCGAGACGAAGGAGTTGGCGATGCGCCGAGATTGGTTGTGTTGAACGTTGGTTGTTGTTTATTCCATAAACCCTAGATACATCTTTATAGTCCGGGGGACTTTCTAATTCAGGCGTGCACCTAACCGTGCACGGGTAAAACTCTAACTCCTAACCGACACGTATCCTACTATGGTACAGATACACGGGCAATTAGCCCAAACTTGGTACACAAGAACGATTCATGTATTTCTTCTATATATATTCTTCAAGCCTATCTCCAATCGTGGCCCACCTCTGATCCGGTCAAATTCTGGTGATAACACATAGCTAGTTGAATTTTATAGGAAGATGAGTAGTGTTTGATTGTGGCAAAAGAAATTTTCCATGAGGTATGATCTAATGTTTTATTCCTATAGGATTTTCACTACAAGATTCATGTAGGATTAGTTTCCATAGGATATATCTACGCACGACCTCTCGTGCCCCCCCTGATGTTTACGCACGCTTCTATTCTTGTAGACAGTGTTGGGCCTCCAAGTGCAGAGGTTTGTAGAACAGCAGCAAATTTCCCTTAAGTGGATCACCCAAGGTTTATCGAACTCAGGGAGGTAGAGGTCAAAAATATCCCTCTCAAGCAACCCTGCAATTACGATACATGAAGTCTCTTGTGTCCCCAACACACTCAATACACTTGTCAAGAGATAATGAAATACAAGTAATATGGATGATTATGAGTGGTAATTGCAATCTTAAATAAAAATGGCAGCAAGCAAACATGTAGCAGAACTGGTTGTAAACGGTGTATCAATGCTTGGAAACAAGGCCTAGAGATCATACTTTCACTAGTAGACACTCTCAACAATGATACCATAATTGAATACGTAGATATTATCACTTCACTATGATACTCCGAACCACTCTCCGGTTTGATGATAAACACAAATTCATTGCGCAGGTCTGCATAAGCATTCCTTAAAGTTCGCATTCCCAATCTATGGACACCCCACACTGTCACTTTGAGCATACAAAGATGGTACTAACGAGTCACCACAATTCATAAGTATTCCTATAAATTAAGCATAAGAATCAAACACAGTGTGCACGCTGTCACCTTCACACCGTTGGCAAGGTGTCCCTGGAGATCACATAATAAAACCACTTGAGTAGCACAATAGTTGAAGCATAACATCTACTTATTCAACTAGATTATAATGCTCATGATCACATAAAGATCATACATGGAGAGATAGATAGACCACATGGCTACCGGTAAAGCCCTCAGCCTCGGGGGGAACTACTCACTCCTCATCTTGGGAGTCAGCAATGGCGATGAAGATGGTGGTGGAGTCGATGGAGATGGCTCAAGGGGCAATTCCCCGTTCCGGCAGGGTGTCGAAACAGAGACTTCTATCCCCCGAATCTTGTCTGCGACAGCGGCGGAGCTACGAAACTTTTTATGGACGGAGGCTGATTGATTTAGGGTTCTCGCGTCGGGAGGCATTTATAGGCGAAAGGGCAAGGTCGGTGGAGACCAGGTGGCCCCACACCACCCCTAGGCATGGGCCAGGGCCAGACTGCGCCTAGGTGTGGTCTGGCCGCCCTCCTGCCTTTCTTCGTCTCCCCTCCGGACTCTGTCTTCGTTACGGTAAAATATTGATTTCGGCTTTTGTTTCGTCCAATTCCGAGAATATTTACTGTACAACTTTTCTGAAATACAAAAACAACAGAAAATAGGGAACTGTGGCATCTTGTTGATAGGTTAGTGCCGTAAAGTGTATAAAAGTGCAACGAAGTATGAGCAAAACATATACAAATTGGTGTAAAACAAGCATGGAGCATCAAAAATTATAGATACGTTTGCGACGTATCCCCCCCCCCCCAGGTGTGCCGAATGCTCACATGGCAGCGACTCAACGGATTTTTCCTCTAGCCATCAATGGAGGTAGGCAGACTCCAAAGTTTTCGCCTAACGCATGCACTCCTGGCCGCGCTGGCCGACTTCTGGGCTAGCCGCCTGCCTTCATGAATGCTGGCATTTTGGCCCCCACTTCTGTATCCAATATATTGGCCTTTTTAACAGGTCAGCGGTGGCTATTTTCGTCCATAACCTCCTCTTCTTCCATTCCCCACCACCACCACAGGCATCGTGGTAGCCATTGATGGCAACATATGATCGAGGGGAGGGCGTCTAGAACGGCTAGCGGATCCGGGTGTGGCCGAGGCCGAGGTCGCTGAGGAAGATGTGTCGGCAAAGGCTAGAGTCAGCCACCGCCGCCTCCGTCCCCATCGCTCGATCCCGTCGCCTGTATGCAATCTATGTATGTAGCTAAGAATTTCATATGTTTTACTGTGCAAGTTGCTCCAACGGCAAACCGAATCCGAACGGGTCACGCCCGCTGGGCGCACTGGTCTAGCTGGCAGGACGGCGGCCTAAATTCTACCAGTAACAAGACCCTAACGAATAATTAGACCATCTGAGTCGCCGGTTTGGATGTGAAGATACCCTAAGGTGTCTCCTAGATGTAGCCACAAGGAGGTGGCTGGCTACAAGTTGCAATATCTTTCCGTATTATGTTTCTTTAGACTCATTTATGCTGATCTTTCAATCGAGGGTAGCTAGCAGTAGCTTGTTGTGTTTATTCTGGATAACCACACATCAACAACACTCACTCTCACAGAAGAGAAATTGAATACTCACGCTGTCACGGACACCCCACAGAAGAAAAGATGCATGAGCATGAGTGTTATTTCCCGAGACAGTACAGAATAGTATCAACCCTTCTTGGCGTGACCGCACGTCCGCCCTAGCTCTCCAATGGCGACCGGCTAGTGCTGTCGCAGACACCCAACAAAAGAAGGCGCGTGAGGCGTGACTCGCCACTTACTACTAGAGTAGTATTATCCCAGCTTTGCAAGACCGAGCCTACATTATATTTCCCGCTGTAGCACGACCGAGCCTACTGCTCCAATGGCTGCCAACCAGTTGCCATTGGATAATACTTGAACGGTGAAAAGACACTGCTTTCTGTTTCTGGTCACAATCTTGTGTTGGCATGCCAAGCAACTCGATGTGTACAACTCCTACTGCCAATTTGTAGACGTTACATAATAAGGTGCAAACACTACCCAACAGAACATGATCTGTCTCATCTTTGATCGACAACTAAACGAGTCGAACATTACATGTATAGCTGTATAGGTCACTGTGAAGCAACAAGAGCCAAGATTGGGAGCAATGAGACTAGTGCATATGCCAGATAGAAAAGGATACGACAAGTAGTGGAAGACTTGTTGCTTGTTACTACCTTCCATTCAAGGAATAAGGCGTCCTTGTTTTACGTGCTTTTCGTTTGACTAAGTATTACTTCAAATATATAAAGATTGTTTGGCGAGATCGGAAACCTGAATCCCACCCTCCCGCACCCAACCCTCCCAGCCCTAACCACCGCCGCCGGTAGCGCCGCCGGGGCAAAGACCCACGGGGCGTGGCGACGGCGGGGGCCCTTCCTCGTAGATGTGTGGTGGATGGCGGCCGGATCTCCCCTCCTCGACGCATGGCGGACCGACAGGCGCGAATGGGATGGGCGGTGGCGGCCTGCGATGCGGTCTCCCTCCTCCCGTCGGCTCTCCGCAGCACTCTGGCAGGGGTTGGTGGTAGGCGGCGGCCAAGCCCATGGCCTGCGCCAATTTCCCCCCACCTCTCGTCGGTGAGTGGAGGCGATCTCGGGCTTCACCCGCGACACGAGGTCGCCTGAGGCAGCAGCCTTGGGTACGACGGTGGAGGTGGCCCTCTTCTTCGCCGGAGAGGGTCGGCCTGCGGTTGGTGGTGGTGGATCTATCGAACTATCACCGCGTTCTGGCAGCGAGATGGAGAAGCATGGAAGCCGGCGACGGTGTCGCCGGTGGAGGGTTGGAGTGGCCAGCCCGGGATGGTCGCCGATGTGGGGGTCCGACCTGAATAAAGGCGGTGGTCCTAGGGTCTCTCTTGCGTGAAGAGGAAGACCTACCGGAGGCCTGGACTCGTGATCTGGCCGGAGTGTTGAGTTCCGGAAGGTTCCATCGGCGAATGTAACAGTGCTTTTTGCCTGGAGTTTGCTGGATCGGTGGTATTCGGTCGTGCGCACCCATGCTTTTATTCCGACCGATTGGTTCTGGAGGGAGCGGCGCGAAGTTCTTTTTCTGTGTTGACATCAAGTGACTATGGATCCATGATGAAAGTCGGAAGAAGAGAAGTTCATGAAGGCCGGAGGGGAGGACTAGCTAAGGGAGGTTCAAGTCTCCGCGCTATTGAGGGACTTGCTTGGTGTTCCGGGCTTCACAGCAGCGGTATGAAAGTGGAGGCGACAACACAGTGAAGTTCGGAGTCCTACCTTTCGTGGTGAAACCCAAGGTCTGGCCTTAACTGGTTGTGCCTGACAATGACCTTGTTGGAGGCATTGTTTTGAGAGCGGGGACTATCTTTAGGGTGAAAACCTAAGATCGTTGATCGGGCGACGACGGTGTTTGAGCACTGTTCCCTTCTTGGAAGCGTCGTTTTTCGGAGAGTCTGTATTTCAGGTGTTGTCTTGGCGGTGGATGTATTGCTGTTGTTAGGCCCGAGATACTGTAGCGGGACTTTTGTTTCTTAGTTTTTTTTTCCTTTTTTTGGCTGTGTGCATCCGTAGTGCCATTAGGGTGGTGCGTTGTTGCAGAGGCTGGGTGTAATTGGTATCTTTTTTATATTAATATATTCTCTTTATCGAAAAAATATACTCCCTCCGATTCATATTAATTGACTCCAATATGGATGTATCTAGATCTGAAATGTGTCTAGATACATACATATTAGAGTCAATTAATATGAACCGGAGGGAGTATAGATTGTTTGTATAAAATTAACATCATTAGAAAATACTTTTCAATACGAATCCAACGATACTAATTACATATAATATAACCAAGATTTTGTTGCTCAATTTTTATGGTCAAAGTAGTTTGTCTTCGAATACGGCGTGCGTGCGCCTTATTACTTGGGACTTGGGACGGAGGTAGTAGTTCCCAATGATGTTTCAGGCGAGACAAACGCATAACCATCTCAAGCGACGTTCAGTCAGCTGTTATTATTTCCTCAGAACTTACTGAAAGAAGTACAAAGGCGAAGTTGGCTAGACAGCAGAATTCATAACCACATTTGAGCTGTGTTTGTCAAGAATAATATGGGCATTGCACGATATAATCAATCAAAAACTGTTATACCATGCCCGTTCTGATATAAATGATCAAGATGTAGTAAGCATATATGATCACACACTCTTGGTGAACAAATCATATGGTCGAAGAAATACACTCCAAATCGAAAGATGAGGGATGATAGCATCGAAGTAGCATATCCCTCAAAAGTTTTCTTGGAAGATAATGGGGGCCAAGAAGATGTTTAAGCGTATTCAAATAATAACTATAGAAGACAATTAGAACATGCGCCGCCGATTCGGAACGATCTCAGGGCTGTTGTTTCTCATCATGGCAACGAACTCCTGGTAGTTGATTCTTCCATCCTGAATAATTAATAATAGGGAAATTATTAGCACTGTGATGAACTGAGTCAGGCATCCATTGGCTAGCTCAAGTTGTAACTCTAAAAATGTAAAATGGGATTTGGTAATGATTTTCATTCTCCGTGCAGGTCAGTCAAGCAGAAGTAATGATGATATAAGTATGCTGATGCAGCGCTAGAATTAGTGAACAAACTGGTCCAGGTATATTGCATAGTGCACACATTTCTATTCACATCTTGTTAAATTTATCCACATGAAATTCAGTTAAATGTGCATGTATACATCACTAATATAAATAGATAAAAGCAAAACAAATAAAATATATGATGGCGAAGTCAACATGTGCACACTGCAAACACATATCAAACGTTTCATTCTGAACAAGTGGGTTTGGTGTGGAATGATCGGATGTTTGTACGATATACTTACATTATCTGTATCTACTTCAGCGATGATTTCTTTGATTGTTTTATCATCTCCCATGTCATACTTCTTCAGAGCTTCTTCCAACTCATCTACTGTTATGTATCTGCAAAAGAGATTTAAGCAATGAGAAAATAAATGCAAACACAGTCATGATTATTAGAATGTGCATTCTAAGTTTGAAGTTTAATTACCCGCTGTGGTCCTTATCAAAATATTCAAATGCTTTCAGTATGTGGTCTTCCTTCTCCAATCTATTCATGTGCATTGTGGCTGACACGAACTCAGAATAATCAATGGTCCCATTTCCATCAACGTCAGCCTGTATGAGTAATTTAGGTTAACAAATAAGGAGAAAAGTTATCTTGTACTAGAACTACGGGACAGTTGCAAAGCACTTTAAATGCTGCAGTCAAGCTCTTCCTAAATCTCTTCCAAATGAAAACTCAGTGGTATCTTGTGGTCTACAACTCTACATGATAGTGATACAGCATAGTAAAGAAAGGTATGTAAAATTCCATGTGTTCTTCTTTTTCCTTCTAAGAGGGATACTTGTTTCAGAACTTCCGAAGCGAAGAAGTGGTTTTAGTTTGGGTTAGACATAGGAAATTTATACGCAGTAGAAAAATATTGACTGTAAAGAAGCCAAGTGTATGTGCCTATGGAGTACAAACATACCGCCTCCATTAACTGTGCAATTTCTGACTCGGAAATTTTGGTGCCAAGTTTTGGTAAACCAGATCTTAGCTCTTCAAGTGTAATTGTGCCACTGTTATCAGTATCCAAGGATCTGAACATTTCTTTCAAGCCAGTAATTTCTTCTGCAGACAAGTTCTCTGCAACGATCTGGTTATAAAGAAGAAAAGATTAGACCTAATACTTAATGAAACTCAAGTTCCGCAGGCAAGGTAAATATTCTAAAGCATGCAATCACCTTCAATGCAACTTTTTTGAGTTTGTTCATTGCCCTGAACTGCTTCATTCTACTGATAACTGTGATGTCAAGTGGCTTGTCTGGGGCCTCTCCATCTTCTCTAATCCATGGGTGATCTGAATGCTTAAAGTATTAGATCGAGAAATTACATGTGCAAACAGTACATAGATGAATATTCAGTTCCAACGGAAAGCAGACAGATCTTCAACAATAAGAAGAAACTCACAAACTTATGTCTGGACTACAACCAAAACTATTAGGGGTACTAATTCATTTGTTCACAAAAATACAAATGGGATAAACTAGGACGAATGGCTAATTACACTTGCTACTAATCTACTATGGGAGTGCGCAGTTCTTTATCAACAAGAGCAGCATATTATGGAATGTGTGTGCTATAAGATAAAAACAAAAAAGCAGTTGAATAATTACTCAAAATCTCCGCAGCAGTCAAGCGCTCTTTGGGGTCTTGCCGCAGCATCTTCTTCACCAAATCTTTTGCACCATTGGATACTGAAGGCCAAGGGTCAGATGAGAAATCTATGTTGCCAAGCAAGACAGCCTCAAATATGCCATCCTCAGTGTCTGGAAGGGACGATTACAAAAGGAAAATAGAACACACATGTTAGGGGATAAATGAAAGGCAAAAATCTAACCGAAATGAGAATTAGCAAATTCACCTGCCCAAAAAGGAGGAACACCGGACAGAAGGATGTAGAGAATAATCCCAGCACTCCATATGTCAGCTTCTGCTCCATAGTGGCGTTTCAAAACCTCAGGAGCAACATAATATGCACTTCCAACGAGATCCTTAAACTGCTCCCCTGTAAGATCCATGGTAGGTATTCACTCAGTTTGAGCATGCCATGAACAGAAAGAATAAACAGCAAAACACCCTTAGCGCTAGGACAACAAGAATACTCAACAGTTTGCATGTGAAGCACCTTTGGTTTCATTGGATAAGTTTAGGTGTGATTTCTGATATCTGTGGATGGATGTTTTGCAGGTATGTATGTGTATGCTACCCCTTTTTCCAGTTAACTACGCAACAATGTGCGAAGAGCCTAAGAGTGAATGCAAATCTACAATGCCATTTCAATATCCTCTTCTGCGCCAAAGTATTAGGAGTTAGATGGTGGAGCAGTGGATCCCCCAATTCCCCCAATATATAGTACGTAGTAAGAATAGCACAGAATCAGAATGAAAGCTATAAGAGCATAGGCATAAGTCAATTGGTGTCTAGCTCTAATTTTAGCAGTGCCCAACTTGAAATCCCAGCAAATTGGTCCAAGTCAAACCAAATTCTACATCAGGTCAACCAACCGTGGGAACAATCGGTGACAGTTGATCCAGACACAGACAAGTAGTCCAACCAATCGGGTCGATGCACTACTACTCACCATGCTTGAAGAATACGGATAGGCCGAAGTCAGTGGCCTTGAGCGGCGAGTCCTCCTTGTTATTGAGGAAGAGAAAGTTCTCGGGCTTGAGATCCCGGTGGAATACCCCCATGGAGTGGCAGCTGTGCACGACGGAGACCATCTCGCGGCATAGCCCCGCGGCGGCCCGCTCGGAGTAGTGTCCCCTGGCGATGATGCGGTCGAAGAGCTCCCCGCCCTCGCAGAGCTCCATGATGAGGTTGACCGAGTGGCGGTCCTCGTATGCGCCGCGCAGCTCGACGATGTTGCGGTGTCCCGTGAGGTGGTGCATGATCTGCACCTCCCGCTGCACGTCCTCGATGTCGTCGCGGTGGACGAGCTTCCGGGTGGCGATGGACTTGCAGGCGAAGCGCTGCCCCGTGGCCTTGTGCGTGACGAGGTAGGTGACCCCGAACTGGCCCCGCCCCAGCTCGCGGCCGAAGGTGTAGGTCGCGCGCACGTCCTCCATCGGCCGCCCCAGGACGCGGCCCATCGCCTGCCCCGCCGCCTCCGGCGCCGGGGCTGGGCAGGGGGGCGGCGCCGTCGTCGGCTGCGGGCGGGGCGGCGCCGTCTCCTGCTTGGGCTGGGGCTTGGGCTGCGCGGGCGGCGGGGGCGTCGGCGGCTGCTCGGCGGCGGCGCGGCGGTGGCGCGAGGTGCGGTTGCCCATTGCGGTGTTTGTGAATGGGTTTGACGAAGGGAGATCGAGGTCGAGGCGAGGTTGGGGGGTTTGAAGGAGCAGGCAGCCCAGTGGGAGGAGTTTTTTTTTCTTTTGGCCGGGTAGGGAAGGGAAGACCGCGTGAACGCGTGGTGGAGGCCGTGATGTGCGGTCCGGTGTTTGGGACCGATCCGGGCACCGGGCGGTTTCGTGGTAAACGCGGCGAGGCGAGGTTCTTTGTCCGCGTGGTGGTTGAGTCAGCGGCCAACTGGGATGCTCGTGCCCGACCGATGATCTGGTCCGCCACGACGCCGTCACCGCTCTGTGCTACTACATGCCACTCCTTGCTCCGTCTTTTCTTCGTTTTTAGGAGGAAAAACATACTACATTACTGTACTTTGGTTTTTAGCAAACTTCAATGTGGGGCTCACCTGGCAGCGAGACCGCTTTCGACCTACAGCACTTCTAATACTCATATTTCTTTCTTTTCCTTCTCCACGTCCATGCTTCCCTTGTCTATCATGTCGTGCTGAGGGGGAGGAGAGTGAGAGGAAGAGGCGCTCATTCACGATGACATGCGACAGCGAGAGAGTGTTGTCGATGACCATCATTGGTGTTCGGGTGGAGGGGGAGCTGTTGCGGCTCTACTTCATTGATAGGAGATGACAAATATGCCTCATGTGCATCGGCCAGAAGGGGATGTGCCACGGGACGACGGTAAACCCCTAAATCTTCTCAATCGCATCTCTTTTGCTCTGATTTTTTCTAGAATTATCAAGGAAGTCTATCTCTCTTAGGTAATTTTAGAGGTGAAATAGAGTGATTTTTTCGCAACGGCTACTGCAGGGGTTTGAATAGCGTGTAGGAAAATGAACTTTTTCAGATTGAATCATCGAAAAATGGAGCTTATCTTAGTTTATACTCATAATCAGCATGTTGTAATGCTAGGGTTTGAGGCATAGTTTCGGCAGTAGGTCTAGGATAGTATAATTCAACTTTTTACGTGTGTACACGGTGAATTAGTGGGACTAAATATTTAATGCGTTCATGTGGTTGATGCAGGAACAAGCAATGATTATTTCTCACTTGGTTTTCACCATGGTGGTTAGTTTCTTAGAGCAAGTATAATAAGTCCTAGTCAGCTGGCTATAAGGGTTAAAATAATATATTCATGCTTAGTTGGAGGAGAGAGAGGAGGAGAGAGAAGAGGAGTGGGCTCTCATGCAAGAGCCAGCTCTAGCACGTGCTCCTAGGCACTTTGTGAGAGTGAAATGTGGGTCATCCATTGATAAAGTAGTACATGATTATAGCTCACTATTATACATGTTGGCTCTATGTTAGCTACAAATGACATGGCACATAGCTTATAGCCAACAGCTGGCTATACTATTAAACTTGCTCTTAGTATGGGTACCAACATGGCCCATATGAGTGGGTTTGTCATATGGTTTCATCACTGTGATGTTGCCAATTGGACAATAAAAGTAGTTGAAGACCTTGTAGAGGGAATTGCTTATGATGGCAGTGAGGATAAGGGCACATTATTTACCGACGATTCTCGCGGTATAGGGAAATGGTTTGATGGATATAACTGTACAGATACTGAAACAGAATCAATGCTTCTCTTTTTGTCACTGATGCCAACAATATGTGTGTACCAATTCGTTGAGACTCCAAGTGTATAGTGTTGTAGCAAGCGTATTTTTCCCACAAGGGTGGCTCGAGAGTTTATATCGAACTCTTGGGGAATTCGTTTAAAAGCTGAATTCTTCCTTCTCCTCTTCTAGCAACCTGCAAAATAAAGTTCTTTCCTTGTGTTCCCAACTCCACCACGTGGTTGTCAAGCACAAGGTTTCGTACTAGTACTAGGAAATACAAGTAAGAAATAGAATAAAGTAAAGTGTAAACAACTTAAGTAAACAAAATAAAACCAAGTAAAGGCTAATGGTATTTAGGTTTTGTGTGTGTATGTAGATATAGTATTTTTGGTATTTTCGGATTAAACAACAATAGAAATATAAAGCAAGGTAAATGTATTGGAAAGGTGTTTCTAGTTATTTAAAATGGATCGGTGTTCATGGGTTAACCGGTCTACTCTCGTTTTAAGTTGTAGTGGACACTAACAATTCATCAATGGCATAATATTGGTGGAACTTCAACATGTGTTTGATAAGTATTCATATAGGCATTACGTCCTAACATAGAGATGATGCGACACATCCCTCTTATACTCCTCAAGAAAGGGAAAACTCCAAGCAATCATGAATTAAAAATCAACAGAGTATAGTCTTAAGTAATATGATATTATGTTTGAATACCAAATATGGTACCTTGAATAAACAAGATTATCACAATGTCACATGACAAACATAGCACATGTATTAACTTTATCCCTAGTGAGGCAGCAAAAGAAAGGTAAATATAAATAGTAGATCATGAATTTGTTGTCATTATTCAATCACCACCACCATGCTATTGCATATGATACACACTTCTCCCCACACATGTTCTTGCATACAAGTTGGATCATAACTGAAAGGACACGGATGTCGCCTAGAGGGGGGGGTGAATAGGCGGTTTAAAACTTTTACGAGATGGGCTTAACAAATGAGGAATAAAACTAGCGATTACTTTGTCAAGCCCAAAGCCTATATACTATGGTTCACCTATGTGCACCAACAACTTATGCTAAGAAATACAAGCAAGTATGTGATAGCAAGATATATATAACTTCAAGCACGATGGCTATCACAAGGTAAAGTGCATAAGTAAAGAGCTCGGGTATAGAGATAACCGAGGCACGCGGAGAACGACGATGTAGCCCGAAGTTCACACTCTTGCGAGTGCTACTCTCCGTTGGAGCGGTGTGGAGGACAAGTCACTCCAAATGCACGAGGGCCACCGTATTCTCCTCGAGAATTCCCACCAAGAGGGATGTCTTCGATCCACTATGTAACCTTAGGGAGGTTACTGAACCCGCACAAAGCTTGGGGCTATCTCCACAACTTAATTGGAGGCTCCCAACAAATTGCCACAAAGGCCTTTCCCATGAAGAATCTCCACAACTAAATTGGAGTCCCTGATGACCCACAAGTATAGGGGGTGTATCGTAGTATTTTCGATAAGTAAGAGTGTCGAACCCAACGAGGAGCAGAAGGTGTTGACAAGCAGTTTCGATGAAGGATTCACTGTAAATTCTCACAGACAAGTATTCATGGGGTTTTGATGTAGCAGTTGAATAAAGTACGAGTAAGTAAAGTGCGAGAGTAACAATTGCAGCGAGTGGCCCAATCCTTTTTAGCACAAAGGACAAGCCGGTTTGTTTACTTATAATGACCAAACGTTCTTGAGGACACACGGGAATTTAGTCTAGTGCTTTCGCTTCATACAACCGATTAATCTTCATTGTTTTGATAAGTGATGTGTGGGTGAACCTATGCTAATGCACCACCCTTCCTAGGACTAATACATACTTGTGATTATACCCCTTGCAAGCATCCGCAACTACAAGAAATTAATTAAGATAAATCTAACCACAGCCTTAAACTCTGAGATCCTGCTATCCCTCCTGCATCGATATACCAACGGGGGCTTAGGTTTCTGTCACTCTGGCAACCCCGCAATTGGCAAACGAATACAAGATGTATTCCTCTAGGCCCATAAAGGTGAAGTATCATGTAGTCGACGTTCACATGACACCACTAGAAGAATAACACCACAACTTAAATATCATAACATTGAATATTACTCATCCATAATTCACTACTAACATTTAGACTTCACCCATGTCCTCAAGAACTAAACGAACTACTCACGAGACATCATATGGAACATGATCAGAGGTGATATGATGATGAATAACAATCTGAACATAAACCTTGGTTCAATGGTCTCACTCAATAGCATCAATAACAAGTAGAAATCAATACCGGAGCGTTTCCCCTATCAAACAATCAAGATCCAACCCAAATTGTTACAGCGGTGACGATGTGCAGCGGTGGAGACGGCGGTGATGATGATGAAGATGATGGTGATGGTGATGGAGATGATGTCCAGCTCGATGTCGGTGACGATGGCGTCGATTTCCCCCTCCGGGAGGGAATTTCCCCGGCAGATTTCAGCCTGCCAGAGAGCTCTTTTCTCTCTGGTGTTTTCCGCCCCGCAGAGGCGGCTGTGACTCTTCGCGACTATCTTCTGGAGCTTAGATTTTTGGGACAAAGATGTACGCGAAGGAGAGGAGGCCAGAGGGGGCTGTGGGCCCCCTCCCCACAAGGCGGCGCGGCCAGGGCAGGGCCCGCGCCGGCCTATGAGGTGGGCCCATGGCGGCCCTCCTCGGCTCCCCCTTCTGGCTCCCTTCGTCTTCTGGAAAAATAGGATTTTTCGTATAATTTCTGTCAATTGTTGATCTTCCGAAATATTGCCTTCTGACGACGCTTTTTCCAGCAGAATCCTGACTCCGGTGCGCGATCCTCCAATAATCATGAAACATGCAAAATAGATGAAATAACATAAGTATCATCTCCAAATATGAAATATATCAATGAATAGCAGCAAATTATGATATAAAATAGTGATGCAAAATGGACGTATCAACTCCCCCCAAGCTTAGACTCCGCTTGTCCCCAAGCGAAACTGAACTCGGTAAATAGGACCACATGTTTATGGAGTGAAGAGTCGATAAATAAAATACGGACAAGAAGCATCATATTCATTCACACAAGACATTCTAGTAAACAACTTCCTCATATAATTCAACTTGAAACAAGTAGAAGGTAATCACAAATAAAGGTGCATAAGAAATCATAATTGGTGATGGCAAACTTCGTTCTTGGTCAGAGAACAATTAACAGGTTATACTTATCTATCGAGCAGCGCTCTCAAGTTAAAGTTTATATGGCACAACTTGCATACTCAATCATAACGGTCTCCTCATAATCATTGATAACTTTCAAAGTTATATTCATTCGGATAAAACTTGTACTAAACAAGGACGAGTAAAAGACATGATGAAGTAAATCACAATATAGATGGTTTGATCACAACAACTCAAATGCTTGCTTGAGATGGAGGGAAATAGGTTTACTGACTCAACATAAAGTAAAAGACAGGCCCTTCGCAGAGGGAAGCAGGGATTAAATCATGTGCTAGAGCTTTTCAGTTTTGAAATCATATAAAGAATAAAAGTAGCATTTTGAGAGGTGTTTGTTGTTGTCAACGAATGGTAGCGGGTACTCTAACCCCCTTGCCAGACAAACTCTCGAAGAGCGGCTCCCATAAAGTTTTATTTTAGGTTGGCACTCCTCCCAACCTTTGCTTTAACAAACCATGGCTAACTGAATCCTCGGGTGCCTGCCAACAATCTCATACCATGAAGGAGTACCTTTTTATTTTAGTTTTATTTAGATGACACTCCTCCCCACCTTTGCTTTCTCAAGCCATGGCTAACCGAATCCTCGGGTGCCTTCCAACAATCACATACCATGGAGGAGTGTCTATTTGTAAAATTATGAAAGTTAATTAATTTGGGACTGGGAACCCCATTGCCAGCTCTTTTTGCAAAGTTATTGGATAAGTGGATGAAGCCACTAGTCCATTGGTGAAAGTTGCCCAACAAGATTGAAAGATAAAACACCACATACTTCCTCATGAGCTATAAAACATTGACACAAATAAGAGATGATAAATTTTGAATTGTTTAAAGGTAGCACATGAAGTACTTACTTGGAATGGCAGGATATACCATGTAGTAGGTAGTTATGGTGGCACAAATGGCATAGGTTTGGGTTAAAGTTTGGATGTACGAGAAACATTCCCTCTTAGTACAGGTCTTTGGCTAGCAAGGTTAATTAGCAAGCATAAAAAGTTGAGGGAAACAAACAAATATACATGTGATAGAAACAATCATGCATCTTCCTTGTAAGCACAAACAATTTTAACTTCAGAATAATAAGCTATGAGCTAACAAGAAAGGAAGACAATGAAACAACTACATGTATTTCTCTTTTCTACTTAAACCTCGAAGTGTTGTTGCTATTGACCAATGCTAAGTTTGCCAAAACCAAATAGATTTACTCAATGCTCCCAAAGTGATACCAATACTAATAACAAGATCAATCATATAATAGAGATTGCAAACTCAAATAAGATGTGCAATATGTAAATGATAAGACTTCTCATTAATATTCCATAACGATAACTCAAACCAAGGGATACATAGACAACCAACTAAAGGAGAGATACTTCCACACTGCAACCCATCTTATATGATAACTTCCCTACTCATGATATGACACTACTTGATAGTAAAAAGTAAAAGATAGTGATGATGTGATACCGCGGCACTCCCCCAAGCTTGGAACAAACCAAGGGGATGCCAATACCGATGATGAATTACTCCTTCGGCGGTGGTGGTGATGAATTCTTGACAAGCTTCTCAACAAGCTCCTGAAGCTCATCAATCTTGTACATGAGGTTGCGGATCATCTCCGAATTGTGCTCGACGCGGTTAAGAAGTATGTCCGACGGCGAGTCCCAACTCTTGGAGTTATTTCCCCACTCTTCAGCTTCAGGCTTCATCCTTCGTGCAGTGTTAGAGCAATCTATATCCCAATTGCTAGGCAATGCCGCCTTGGGAATCCTTTCAATTTGACTATTGTAAATTAGATTGCGGAAGGGGTGGTAAGTGCCTGGAGAGGATGTCTTTGGAGCTAGGTAGTGACGTGGAACCCTTCCTCCGGTGCGAATTCTTGCGCCCCTCTTTGCACTAAAAGGGTTCTCCACCACCTCGATGCTTGCGATGGTAGCACGCGGGTATGCGCGCGAGTCTTCCTCCACTTCTTCTTTATCTTCTTCCTTGACGCTCTCGTCCACCTCTTTCCACTCGGGATCTTGAATATCTTCATCCGAAAGCCCCTTGCCCTTGTTGTTGGAGACCATGATGCTTCTAGATTGAAAATAGATCCTGGCAGAAACAGCTCGAAACAAAACACGTCGAGAAAACGATATACGGACCTCTAGGGGTCCGGGGGATTATATAGCAGGATTTTTTACGGCATAAGGAAGTACCAGGTCGAACCAGAGTCGGAGAGAGGCGACGAGGGATTCTCCTCATAGGGCGGCGCGGCCAGGCTGGGGCCCGCGCCGGCCTATGAGGGCATGCCCTCGTGCGTCTCCTCCACTCCGTTTCGATCTCGTAATTTTTCATATTTTCCAAAAACAGCAAAAACTTTATTCGGAAAGTAAAACGCGAACTTTTCATTACCAGTACTGTTACCTATTCAAAGTCGAACTCTGCCGGACTGTCAATTTGACCTTTAATGAAAGCTTCCGTAGTTTCCACTCGAATAACATCAACATCTTCATTATAAGAATCACCTGAGATATAATGCTTGAGTCTTTGTCCATTCACAACTTGTGTGGCATTGCCTTGGAGAGAGCTAATTTTAATTGCTCCTGAACGATACACCTCCTCAATGACATATGGTCCTTCCCATTTCGAGAGTAATTTCCCTGCAAAGAATCTGAGACGAGACCGATACAATAGGACTTTATCCCCAATATTAAATTCTCTTTTGATAATTCTTCTATCATGCCATTTTTTAACTTTCTCCTTAAAGAGTTTAGCGTTTTCATAAGCTTCACTTCTCCATTCATCTAGGGAACTCAATTGTAGCAATCTCTTCTTACCTAGCTAGTTTAGGATCTTTATTTAGTTCTCTTACAGTCCCAATAAGCTTTGTGCTCTAGTTCTAAAGGTAAATGACAAGCTTTTCCATAGACCATTTTATAAGGTGACATACCCATGGGATTTTTATAAGCAGTTCTATAAGCCCATAGTGCTTCCTTCAATTTACTAGCCCAGTTCTTTCTAGATTTATTAACAGTCTTTTCCAAGATAGATTTAATCTCTCTATTTGATAGTTCTACTTGCCCACTAGTTTGAGGGTGATAAGCGGAAGCAATTATATGATTAATACCATATTTAGCAAGAGTTTTTCTAAAACCACCATGAATAAAATGAGAACCTCCATCAGTCATAAGATATCTAGGAACTCCAAATCTAGGAAAAATCTATACCTAATAATAAAGGAGCTAAGGTTTCTGCCAAAAAGTTTCGTCAACGCTTTTTTTTGGACCGTTTTGCCCTCCCACCAAATCGCATAATACTCAGATGCCACGTACCGGTTGGGTGAAATTTCGGTATCCTGTACACTTTTGTATCGTTGGGCGTTGGATGTGGGCCGCTTCGCCGTTGTTTTGTCCCCGCTCGCTGCTGGGCCAGCTCCGCGTGCGACCCATCGGAATCAAAAGCATAATCCATAGCTAAAAAATGCCTACATGATTAGTACCACCTCGATTCATTACGTGAAGATTTGCCGGTTCATATACGCAGTTCCCTGGATGTCAACAAGCCACCTGGGAAAGCAGGAGTAGCAAGGTCTAAGATCTACCAGGCACCAGGAAGGAAATTGGTTAGCGGCCGACACCGAAAAACTCGGATGTCTCAGACGGAAGGAAAATGCGAGAAAGGAGGAGAGGAAACAGAGGGGGCACTCTCGGACGGAAGGAAATCAAGCGTTAGCGGTGGGGGAAGGAGCGAATGGAGGACCATGATTTGAGCCGGAGAGCGCGGTCGCAAAGGGAGGCAGGCTTGAGATGGCGAGAAAGGAGGAGCAGATGGAGACACATACGATTTGAGGATGGCTTCGATAAAAGCCGCACGCGTCCTCAGGTGAGGTCACGGCGCGCATCGGGACTCCTCTGGGAATTCGTCGATCCGGCCTGAGACGGCCTCTGAGACGCGGAATCCGCCGATCTGAAGGATGAGCAGCGCTTGGCGCACGGAATTCGCGGATCTAGAGGATGAGCTCGGCCGCCAGCAAACTTTCCTCTCCCCCATCCTCCGCCCTCCCTAATTTCTCATGATGCAGGGTATTGGGCACCTCACTGATCTACTTCTCCGACAAGCGGCGGGCGAGTACGCCCTTTCGCCGCCGGTACCATGGCGGCGCCGGCCCGATGGGCGTTGACTGAATTGAGGTGCCATAGTCGGCCGCTTGGCCAGGCTCGACAGCCACACAGGCGCTGGACGATGGATGACGACTTGGTCAGCAGGCGCGCACGGTCAGCTGGGAGGCGCGCGCGGCAGCTGACGGGTGATGCGTGGCCTTTTTCCTGGATAAGAGATGCGTGGCCTTTTTCCTGGATAAGAGCTGAAGTGCGTTGGTATAGTATACTGTGCAATTCAGAGACTTCAAATGCAATACAACAGCAGCCTCGAGATTGGAAAGAAGTTGGCCGGCCGGAGATAATTGCCCGGGGCTCTGTATCGTTCTAATCGATGGCAATTACGGTTTGAGCATTTCTCTCTTCTCCTCTCCGTTTCTTCTTGCAACGAATTTTGACTGCGTGTAGATTGGAGTTAAATAGTCTCATCTCGCAGTTCCGTTGATTGGTCTGAAAATTTAATGATTTTGGGCAGGAAATATAAAACCCCATGTGCTGTGATGACCGCATCTCAAAACGGGAGTATAAGGTGTCAACCTAATTAAATGGGATCCCTGAAGCGGACGCATTATACTTCTTCCGAGTCGAACTTTTAAAAATTGAACTCTCACTCGTTACGGGCAAAGAGCCTCCGCCTATTCTAGGTCATTTGACCAACATAATATCGAGTATTAGAAAGTTTCGATATTCTACTTCCTTATGATGTTTGCGTTGAATAATTTATATTATATTGATTAAAATGATGATCTAGAGATACACACAACCCCTATGATCGTGAACCGGGATCGAGAGAGTAATTCTATTGACAATAGTAAAAACATATAAGATACTGTATTGGTAGGTGGTATATCATGAAATCTATATTTCAAAAGCAACCTATTGATACTAATATACTATCATACATGCCGCTACGATTTTCTATGAAGCTGATTAAATTATAAGAACCTTACTTAACAAGAGCTTAATGTATACATATTCACGGATCGAATAAGTTTGTGGGCGTAGCTTGGTTGTAATTTAATAGAATTTTGGGAGAAACCATCTATGACCCACCTCTCTGGATCCACAAAGAGATGCAACGAGTTTGATGGCTGGAACGACGTGTCGGGGATGCGATTAATTAGTTTTTTTTTGCATCTTTGTTATTTTTGTTAGCCTCCCTTTCACTTGTTACAACATATTTTGAATAGAGTACTAAAATAGTATTCTATAAACAATACTAATTTAGCAGACTAAATAAGCCATTTCATTCTCGGCGGTAAAGAATTAACCCTTCTTGACCGTAGCTGCATTCCTGTCAAGAATATTTTATCTCGGTAGGATTTTTGAAAAAAATCCAAAGTGCACCTTCTTGACGCAGATTTTTCTATCCCCGATGCAACGCACGGGCACTTTTGCTATCTATACCTAATAATAAAAGCAAAAGAGCTTCTTATTGGTCCGTTTTCTCTTGCCCCTCATTTTCATCCAAATTACGGGTCCTGCCACCGCTTAGTCAAAACAAAACGTTTCGGTTAGCCCATCGCCCGACGACTCGGCTCATACTGAGAGGAAGAGAGCCGCCTCTAGGTTCTTCCCCGCTGCCACCCTCTAGATCCCAGGCGACCGGCGGCGCCTACCTTCTCTGGTTGGAGCCCACGCCCTGAGATCCAGCCCCGCCTCTGGTGGTAGCAAGCTCTACGCCGGCGGGAGACCAGCAGCGGCAGGTGTACACGGAGGCGGCCGACGGCGCGCAGGCTACCTGGAGGCGGAAGAAAGGTGGCCGGCGACGGACCCGGCGAACGGCGGCGCCTAACTTCTCTTGTAGGAGTAACGGAGCCCATGCCCTGATGTCCAACCCCGCCTCTGGGTGGTAGCAAAATCGATGCCGACGGCAGACCAGCACCGGCAGATGGAGCATGGAGGCGGTCGGCATAAGGACGGAGGCGGGCGCAGGAGCTGTGGAATCGGCGCGGTCGTCGTGGAATTGGGGAGGTCGGGGTCTCAGGGATAAACGGCTCGGGTGGATTTTTTCTTCTTTTTCTGGTGGGTATCGCTTAGGCCCTATCTCTCCAGAACGCGAAAGGGATCTTGCTGGCGGACAGCGAAATCTGGTGGGTATCGCTTAGTCAGTCATATTTTCTCCCAACCATAGTTAAATTTTGCCTACAAAAGCATGCCCTGCCAAGCTTTGGTGATGCACGAACAGGCCGATTTTGTACAGCCAGTTCCCTGGTGCAGATAATTTCTTTAAGTCATTTTTCTGAAGAGATAGATAGACCGAGCTGAAGCCATGGGGATAACTGACTGACTGGGTGTATTGAACCTTTGGAAAATATCAAGAAATTATTTAACTTTTACTGTTATAGAGGCAGGTCAATAAGTCAATTGATTAGGGGATTTCAGCCTGTGGTTCAGGACCATGTAGTGCACTACAAGGTGACAAAAATATGGGCAAACTCCACGAATGGATGAAAATAATCAAACAACAGTTAACCGTAGGGACTACTTTTTTTGAATTCCAAGGTGTATTCTTAAAAATTGGTTAGAGTGTCAATAGGTAAAAAAAGCATGAGAAGAAGATAAAAGAGAAAATGGTACACAAAAAAGTCGGTAGCTTCAGAGCACCCATTGGATCGAAGATGTTTCATACCGCTACTTAGGTGTGTCCGAGTAAACTAGGTTGGTATAACTGAATTATGATGGCTTCAACATATAATGGCTACATTTTCGAGCACCATAGATGATGTAGATGGCGGAGAAGCCAATAAAGCTTCCTTTGCTCTTTTCTAGCCGGTGTTTTAGATCTATCGAGCTTGTGTGGTGCTTGTGAGGTGGAGGCATTGACATAACTTTTGATTTTTGTTCTCCAACCTTTATCCCGTCATGTCGGTGCAATGGATGGTGCCTGTGTCGCCGCGCCGGTGCTGGCCGTGAGCCATGGCTAAGATAAAAAAAATTGATGACACATTAACTTCGAGAGTGGTGGTGCGAAGCAACGTTCGCTCCATCAATTTGACAAAGGAATGCTCATTTGTTTTGTACGCAGACCAATGTGATCGTCTATCTCCTTGGCGAGCGACGAAACAGGCAGGATGGATCAGATGATCTATCCTGATGTCTTTTTAGCTACGACACATTCTCAAGCGCACCCCTTCTGGTTGGCAAAGCGACCAGGTACAAGTAGTGGTATCCTTTGTAATTTTATTCTTTCACAATCATCATTAGCAATGTGCGGTATTACAAGTCGCTGCAGTTAGGGGCTTAAAATCTGATCTTCTGAGGTATGATTTATGTTGAGAAAATGCGGTCAATACGAATGGTTTGATATAGTGTTTGAGATTTTATTTTTCCCGGTGCAACGCACGGGCACTTTTGCTAGTAATATCTAAAAGCATTCTTAAAGAGGTCTCACCATCAAAACTTTTTGTAGGTATGGCTTCCACCCATTTAGTAACATAATCAACAGCAACAAGTATATGAGTGTTACCTTCTGAAGAGGGGAAAGGTCCCATGAAGTCAAATCCCCAACAATCGAATGGTTCAATAACAAGAGTATAATTCATAGGCATTTCATTGCGTCTGGAGATATTACCAACCCTTTGACATTCATCACAAGATAGGATAAACTTCCTTGCATCTTTGAAGAGAGTTGGCCAATAAAAACCTGATTGTAGAACCTTTTGCGCAGTTCTATCTCCAGCGTGATGTCCTCCATAAGCACTACCATGACATTTACTCAATATCTCTTGTTGTTCATATTCAGGAACACATCTTCGCGAATACCATCCACTCCTTCTTTATATAAGTGTGGGTCATCCCGAAATAATGCCTCAAGTCATAAAAGAATTTCCTCCTTTCGTCGAGTTGAAAAGGTTGGAGGCAAGTACTTGGAAACAATAAAGTTAGCATAATCAGCATACCAAGAGCTATCTCGCGAGCTCACCTTTATTACAGCCAATTGTTCATTCGGAAAACTATCATTAACAGGAACAGGATCATAAGCAATATTTTCCAATCTAGATAAATTATCAGCAACAGGATTATCAGCACCTTTCGTATCTATAATATGCAAATCAAATTCTTGCAACAGAAGCACCCATCTAATAAGCCTTGGCTTAGCATCTTTCTTTTGCATTAGGTATCTAATTGCAGCATGATCAGTATGAATTGTAACTTTTGAATCAACAATATAGGATCTAAACTTATCACAAGCAAAGACTACAGCCAACAATTCTTTTTCAGTTGTAGCATAATTTCTTTGAGCAGCATCAAGGGTTTTACTAGCATAGTGAATAACATTCAATTTTTTATCTACTCGCTATCCAAGAACAGCGCCTACAGCAAAATCACTAGCATCACACATAATTTCAAATGGTAAATTCCAATCAGGAGGTTCTACTATAGGAGTGGTTGTTAAGGCTTTCTTTAGAGTTTCAAAAGCTTCCTTACAATCATCATCAAAAACAAAAGGTACATCTTTTTGAAGAAGATTAGTAAGAGGCTTTGAAATCTTGGAGAAGTCTTTAATAAATCTCCTATAAAACCCAGCATGACCAATAACACTACGAATACCTTTAACATCCATGGGATAGGGCATCTTCTCAATTGCTTCAACTTTATCTCTATCAACTTCAATACCTCTCTCGGAAATTTTATGTCCCAATACAATTCCTTCATTAACCATAAAGTGACATTTCTCCCAATTAAGAACAAGGTTAGTTTCTTCACATCTCTGCAAAACTTTATCAAGGTTCCGCAAGCAATTATCAAAAGAATTCCCATAGACAGAAAAATCATCCATGAATACCTCTACAATATTCTCGCGAAAGCCATGAAAGATAGCAGACATGCATCTTTGAAAAGTAGCAGGAGCATTACATAAACCAAAAGGCATACGTCTATAAGCATAAGTTCCATAGGGACAAGTGAAAGTGGTTTTCTCTTGATCCTTAGTTTTAACAGCAATTTGTGAAAACCCAGAATAACCATCAAGAAAGAAAAAATGAGTATTCTTAGACAACATTTCTAACATTTGATCAATAAAAGGTAAAGGGTAATGATCCTTCTTAGTAACTTTATTAACTTTTCGATAATCAATGCACATTCTATACCCTACAACTACTCTTTGAGGGATGAGCTCATCGTTATCATTAGGTACAACAGTCATTCCTCCTTTCTTAGGAACACAATGCACAGGACTAACACATCTACTATCAGCAATAAGATATATAATACCAGCTTCAAGAAGTTTTAATACCTAATTTCTTACCACATCCTTCATCTTAGGAATTAGACGACGCTGATGTTCAACAACAGGCTTTGCATCATCTTCCATATTAATGGCATGTTGGCAAATAGAAGGAGAAATCCCCTTCAAGTCATCAAGAGTGTAGCCAATAGCTCCTCGGTGTTTCTTCAATATTTCCAATAACCTTTCTTCTTCAGACTCTGAAAGCTTAGAACTAATAATAACATGATATATTTTCTTATCATCAATATGAGCATATATATTTAAGATTATCAGGCAATGGTTTTAAATCAAAAACAGGATCTTCTTTTGGTGGCAATGTTGTACCTAGATCTTCTACCGGTAAATCATGTTTAAGAATAGGTTGACGAAGAAAATTTCATCAAGCTCATTTCTTTCTTCCCTAAAAACTTCACTCTCACTATTCTCCAAATGTTGTTGCAAAAGATTATTAGGAGCAAGAGCAATAGATGCACATTGTTCAACTCTAAAATCATTATTAGGCGAATCAGCTTTATAAGGAGTTTTGGCAAATTTAGAGAAATTAAACTCATAAGATTCACCAGCAAATTTAGTCAAAATTTTCTCGTTCTTGCAATCTATAACAGCTCCACAAGTATTTAGAAAAGGTCTACCAAAAATGATAGGACAATACTTACTAGCGACGAGAACCAAGTACCAAAAAGTCAGCAGGATATTTAATCTTACCACATAGAACTTCCACGTCTCGAACAATACCAATTGGAGAGATAGTCTCTCTATTAGCTAGCCGAATAACCACATCAATATCTTCAAGTTCACAAGAACCAATTTCGTGCATAATCTCCGTGTAAAGCTCATAAGGAATAGCACTAATATTTGCACCAATATCACATAAACCATAATAACAGTGATCTCCAATTCTAACAGATAGCATAGGAACACTAGCTTTCCTAGACTTATTAGGTTGTGAAACAATATTAGAAGCATCTTCACAGAAAATAATATGACTATCTTCCACATTTTCAGTCACAAGATCTTTAACAATTGCAATAGCAGGTTCAACTTTTATTTGCTCTTCAGGTTCTATAGGTTTCTTTTCACTTTATGAACCGCACTATTTATAACAGAGTACTCCTTCATTTTAGCAGGAAAAGGAGTTTTTTCAATATATGCTTCAGGAATAACATGATCAACAGTTTCAACTACAACACATTTATTTATAGATGAATCAATTTTATCTTTATACGGTTCATGATACTTATCAAAATTCTTCTTAGGCAATTCATAATGAGAGGCAAAAGCTTTATAAAGATTTGCAGCAACTTGAGAATCAAGACCATAAGTAGCACTCATATTACGAAATTTATCGGTATCCATAAAAGTTTCAATGCATTTATAATCATAATTTATACCCGATTCTCTATCCTTGTCGTTCTCCCATCCTTCAGTATTCTCCTGGATCCGATTAAGAAGGTCCCTTTTAAACTCTTCTTTGTTGCGTGTAAATGATCCAGAACAAGAAGTATCCAGCAAGGTCTGGTCTTGAAAAGAAAGTCCTGCATAGAAATTATCAATAATAATATTACCAGGAAGCTCATGAATGGGGCATTTGAGCATTAAAGACTTCAATCTCCCCCACGCTTGGGCAATACTCTCTCCATCATGAGGCCAAAAGTTATATATGTGGTTCCGATCTTTGTGAATTTCACTTGGAGGATAGAACTTAGAATAAAACCGGGGCACAATATCATTCCATTCAAGAGAATCCCCATTATCCAGTAATTTATACCAATGCGCCGCTTTACCAGACAGCGATATAGAGAATAGTTTCTTCCTCACTTCATCCATAGCAATACCTGCACACTTGAATAAACCGCATAATTCATGTAAGAACAGTAAATGATCTCCAGGATGGACAGTTTCATCCCCTGTATAACGGTTATCCACAACACGTTCAATAATTTTCATAGGTATTTTGTATGGAACCTCTTCTTAGCCTGGCGCCTCATCCACTACCTTTGCAGTAGTAGTAGATTTTCCAAATAAAAATTCAAGAGAAGATCTCTCCATAATGAATTATGGTAGCAGGCAGAAATAAAATCAGCACAAACAGTAAAAGTTTCCCTTACCAATAGCGCTTCACTCCCCGGCAACGGCGCCAGAAAATAGTCTTGATGACCCACAAGTATAGGGGGTGCATCGTAGTATTTTTGATAAGTAAGAGTGTCGAACCCAACGAGGAGCAGAAGGTGTTCATGATACGCGTACAGCACGCGTCCGTTGGGAACCCCAAGAGGAAGGTGTGATGCGTACAGCGGCAAGTTTTCCCTCAGTAAGAAACCAAGGTTTATCGAACCAGTAGGAGCCAAGAAGCACGTTGAAGGTTGATGGCGGCGAAATGTAGTGCGGCGCAACACCGGGGATTCCGGCGCCAACGTGGAACCTGCACAACACAACCAAAGTACTTTGCCCCAACGAAACGAGTGAGGTTGTCAATCTCACCGGCTTGCTGTAACAAAGGATTAGATGTATAGTGTGGATGATGATTGTTTGCAGAGAACAGTAGAACAAGTATTGCAGTAGATTGTATTTCAGATGTAAAAGAATGGACCGGGGTCCACAGTTTACTAGTGGTGTCTCTCCCATAAGATAAATAGCATGTTGGGTGAACAAATTACAGTTGGGAATTGACAAATAGAGAGGGCATGACCATGCACATACATGATATGATGAGTATTGTGAGATTTAATTGGGCATTACGACAAAGTACATAGACCGCTATCCAAGCATGCATCTATGCCTAAAAAGTCCACCTTCAGAGTTATCATCCGAACCCCTTCCAGTATTAAGTTGCAAACAACGGACAATTGCATTAAGTATGGCGCGTAATGTAATCAATAACTACATCCTCGGACATAGCATCAATGTTTTATCCCTAGTGGCAACAAAGACATCCATAACCTTAGAGGTTTCTGTCACTCCCCCGATTCACGGAGACATGAACCCACTATCGAGCATAAATACTCCCTCTTGGAGTTAAGAGTAAAAACTTGGCCGAGCCTCTACTAATAATGGAGAGCATGCAAGATCATAAACAACACATAGATATAAATTGATAATCAACATAACATAGTATTCTCTATCCATCGGATCCCAACAAACACAACATATAGCATTACGGATAGATGATCTTGATCATGTTAGGCAGCTCACAAGATCCGACAATGAAGCATAATGAGGAGAAGACAACCATCTAGCTACTGCTATGGACCCATAGTCCAGGGGTGAACTACTCACTCATCACTCCGGAGGCGACCATGGCGGTGTAGAGTCCTCCGGGAGATGATTCCCCTCTCCGGCAGGGTGCCGGAGGCGATCTCCTGAATCCCCCGAGATGGGATTGGCGGCGGCGGCGTCTCTGGAAGGTTTTCCGTATCGTGGCTCTCGGTACTGGGGCTTTCGCGACGAAGGCTATTTGTAGGCGGAAGGGCAGTCGGGAGAGTCACGAGGGGCCCACACGCTAGGGTGGAGCGGCCAGGGCTTGGGCCGCGCCGCCCTACTGTGGCGCCGCCTCGTGGCCCCACTTCGTTAGTCCTCCGGTCTTCAGGAAGCTTCGTGTGAAAATAGGCCCCTGGGCGTTGATTTCGTCCAATTCCGAGAATATTTCCTTACTAGGATTTATGAAACCAAAAACAGCAGAAAACAAGAATCGGCTCTTCGGCATCTCGTTAATAGGTTAGTGCCGGAAAATGCATAAATATGACATAAAGTATGCATAAAACATGTAGATATCATCAATAATGTGGCATGGAACATAAGAAATTATCGATACGTCGGAGACGTATCGGCATCCCCAAGCTTAGTTTACGCTCGTCCCGAGCAGGTAAACGATAACAAAGATAATTTCTGGAGTGACATGCCATCATAACCTTGATCATACTATTGTAAGCTTATGTAATGAATGCAGCGATCAAAACAATGTAAATGACATGAGTAAACAAATAAATCATATAGCAAAGACTTTTCATGAATAGTACTTCAAGACAAGCATCAATAAGTCTTGCATAAGAGTTAACTCATAAAGCAATAATTAAAAGTAGAGGTATTGAAGCAACACAAAGGAAGATTAAGTTTCAGCGGTTGCTTTCAACTTGTAACATGTATATCTTCATGGATATTTGTCAATGCAAGGTAATATAACAAGTGCAATATGCAAGTATGTAGGAATCAATGCACAGTTCACACAAGTGTTTGCTTCTTGAGGTAGAGAGAAATAGGTGAACTGACTCAACGTAAAAGTAAAAGAAAGGTCCTTCAAAGAGGAAAGCATCGATTGCTATATTTGTGCTAGAGCTTTGATTTTGAAAACAAGAAACAATTTTGTCAACGGTAGTAATAAAGCATATGTGTTATGTAAATTATATCTTACAAGTTGCAAGCCTCATGCATAGTATACTAATAGTGCCCGCACCTTGTCCTAATTAGCTCGGATTACCGGGATTATCATCGCAATGCACATGTTTTAACCAAGTGTCACAAAGGGGTACCTCTATTCCGCCTGTACAAAGGTCTAAGGAGAAATCTCGCATTGGATTTCTCGCTTTTGATTATTCTCAACTTAGACATCCATACCGGGACAACATAGACAACAGATAATGGACTCCTCTTTAATGCATAAGCATGTAGCAACAATTAATTTTCTCATATGAGAATTGAGGATATTTGTCCAAAACTGAAACTTCCACCATGGATCATGGCTTTAGTTAGCGGCCCAATGTTCTTCTCTAACAATATGCATGCTCTAACCATTAAATGAGTGGTAAATCTCCCTTACTTCAGACAAGATGGGCATGCATAACAACTCACATGATATTCAACAAAGAGTAGTTGATGGCGTCCCCAGGAACATGGTTATCGCACAACAAGCAACTTAATAAGAGATAAAGTGCATAAGTACATATTCAATACCACAATAGTTTTTAGGCTATTTGTCCCATGAGCTATATATTGCAAAGGTAGATGATAGAAATTTTAAAGGTAGCACTCAAGCAATTTACTTTGGAATGGCGGAGAAATACCATGTAGTAGGTAGGTATGGTGGACACAAATGGCATAGTGGTTGGCTCAAGTATTTTGGATGCATGAGAAGTATTCCCTCTCGATACAAGGTTTAGGCTAGCAAGGTTTATTTGAAACAAACACAAGGATGAAGCGGTGCAGCAAAACTCACATAAAAGACATATTGTAAACATTATAAGACTCTACACCGTCTTCCTTGTTGTTCAAACTCAATACTAGAAATTATCTAGACCTTAGAGAGACCAATTATGCAAACCAAATTTTAGCATGCTCTATGTATTTCTTCATTAATAGGTGCAAAGTATATGATGCAAGAGCTTAAACATGAGCACAACAATTGCCAAGTATCACATTATCCAAGACATTTTAGCAATTACTACATGTATCATTTTCCAATTCCAACCATATAACAAATTAACAAAGAAGAAACTTTCGCCATGAATACTATGAGTAAAGCCTAAGGACATATTTGTCCATATGCAACAGCGGAGCGTGTCTCTCTCCCACACAAAGAATGCTAGGATCCATTTTATTCAAACAAAACAAAAACAAAAACAAACCGACGCTCCAAGCAAAGTACGTAAGATGTGATGGAATAAAAATATAGTTTCAGGGGAGGAACCTGATAATGTTGTCGATGAAGAAGGGGATGCCTTGGGCATCCCCAAGCTTAGACGCTTGAGTATTCTTGAAATATGCAGGGGTGAACCACCGGGGCATCCCCAAGCTTAGAGCTTTCACTCTCCTTGATCATATTGTATCATCATCCTCTCTTGATCCTTGAAAACTTCCTCCACACCAAACTCAAAACAACTCATTAGAGGGTTAGTGCACAATCAAAATTTATATGTTCAGAGGTGACATAATCATTCTTAACACTTCTGGACATTGCACAAAGCTACTGAAAGTCAATGGAATCGAAAAATCCATCAAGCATAGCAAAACAGGCAATGCGAAATAAAAGGCAGAATCCGTCAAAACAGAATCAGTTCGTAAAGACGAATTTTATTGAGGCACCAGACTTGCTCAAATGAAAATGCTCAAACTGAATGAAAGTTGCGTACATATCTGAGGATCACTCACGTAAATTGGCATAATTTTCTGAGTTACCTACAGAGAATTAGGCCCAGATTCGTGACAGCAAAGAAATCTGTTTCTACGCAGTAATCCAAATCTAGTATGAACCTTACTATCAACGACTTTACTTGGCACAACAATGCACAAAACTAATATAAGGAGAGGTTGCTACAGTAGTAAACAACTTCCAAGACTCAAATATAAAATAAAGGTACTGTAGTAAAAACATGGGTTGTCTCCCATAAGCGCTTTTCTTTAACGCCTTTCAGCTAGGCGCAGAAAGTGTGTATAAAGTGTTATCGAGAGGTGAAGCATCAACATTGGTGTTGGGAGTTTTCTCAACTATGCATTTTATCTTATCTATGTGAGTTTCAGAGGCTTCCTTTTCATTATTCTTAGGTTTTCTATCCTCGTCAAACAAATTTTCAGGTATAAGCCAACCATAGTTATTTTCTAGAGCGTCACTCATTCCTAGGAGCTTACAAGGTATTGTTGTCTTAATCTCCCCACCATCATTAATATTATTAGTGTACCTTACTCTCTCCATGTCCATCTTTTCAAGGATACTAACAAAATTGGTATAAGAGCCAAGCATCTTATATTTAATAAAGACCTTTCTAGCCTCTCTTGCTACACCACCAAATTTTTTAAGAAGGGTTTCTAAAACAAAATCTTTCTTTTCCTCTTCTTCCATATCACTGAGTGTAAGAAACATGTGTTGGATTATAGGATTGAGATTAACAAATTTAGTTTCCAACATGCGAACTAAAGAAGCAGCAGCAATTTCATAAGTAGGAGCAAGTTCTACCAAGTGTCTATCTTCAAAATCTTCAACGGTACTAACATGAGTGAAAAATTCTTCTATATTATCTCTCCCAATTATAGACCCACGTCCTACCGGTATGTCTTTTAGGGTGAACTTAGGAGGAAACATGATGAAATAAACTAAAGGTAAATAAAGTAAATGCAAGTAACTAATTTTTTTGTGTTTTTAATATAGTGCAAGACAGTAAATAAAGTAAAACTAGCAACTAATTTTTTTGGTGTTTTGTTTTAGTGCAGCAAACAAAGTAGTAAATAAAATAAAGCAAGACAAAAATAAAGTAAAGAGATTGGGATGTGAAGACTCCCCTTGAAGCGTGTCTTGATCTCCCGGCAACGGCGCCAGAAAAAGAGCTGCTGGCGCAAATTTGACGTGGGAGTTAGAGATCTCTGTGGTGTAACTTTTCTTCAGTTCCCCGGCAACGGCGCCAGAAAAAGAGCTTGATATGCGTACAGCACGCGTCCGTTGGGAACCCCAAGAGGAAGGTGTGATGCGTACAGCGGCAAGTTTTCCCTCAGTAAGAAACCAAGGTTTATCGAACCAGTAGGAGCCAAGAAGCACGTTGAAGGTTGATGGCGGCGAAATGTAGTGTGGCGCAACACCAGGAATTCCGGCGCCAATGTGGAACCTGCACAACACAACCAAAGTACTTTGCCCCAACGAAACAGTGAGGTTGTCAATCTCACCGGCTTGCTGTAACAAAGGATTAGATGTATAGTGTGGATGATGATTGTTTGCAGAGAACAGTAGAACAAGTATTGCAGTAGATTGTATTTCAGATGTAAAAGAATGGACCGGGGTCCACAGTTCACTAGTGATTTCGTCCAATTCCGAGAATATTTCCTTACTAGGATTTCTGAAACCAAAAACAGCAGAAAACAGCAACTGGCTCTTCGACATCTCGTTAGAAGGTTAGTGCCGGAAAATGCATAAATATGACATAAAGTATGCATAAAACATGTAGATATCATCAATAATGTGGCATGGAACATAAGAAATTATCGATACGTCGGAGACGTATCAGTTGACAAGCAGTTTCGATGAAGGATTCACATTAAATGCTCACAGACAAGTATTCAGGGGGTTTTGATGTAGCAGTTGAATAAAGTACGAGTAAGTAAAGTGCGAGAGTAACAATTGCAGCGAGTGGCCCAATCCTTTTTAGCACAAAGGACAAGCCGGTTTGTTTACTTATAATGACGAAACGTTCTTGAGGACACACATGAATTTAGTCTAGTGCTTTCGCTTCATACAGCCGATTAATCTTCATTGTTTTGATAAGTGTTGTGTGGGTGAACCTATGCTAATGCACCGCCCTTCCTAGGACTAATACATACTTGTGATTATACCCCTTGCAAGCATCCGCAACTACAAGAAAATAATTAAGATAAATTTAACCACAGCCTTAAACTCTGTGATCCTGCTATCCCTCCTGCATCAATATACCAACGTGGGCTTAGGTTTCTGTCACTCCGGCAACCCCGCAATTGGCAAACGAATACAAGATGTATTCCCCTAGGCCCATAAAGGTGAAGTATCATGTAGTCGACGTTCACATGACACCACTAGAAGAATAACACCACAACTTAAATAACATAACATTGAATATTACTCATCCATAATTCACTACTAACATTTAGACTTCACCCATGTCCTCAAGAACTAAACGAACTACTCACGAGACATCATATGGAACATGATCAGAGGTGATATGATGATGAATAACAATCTGAACATAAACCTTGGTTCAATGGTCTCACTCAATAGCATCAATAACAAGTAGAAATCAATACCGGGAGAGTTTCCCCTATCAAACAATCAAGATCCAACCCAAATTGTTACAGCGGTGACGATGTGCAGCGGTGGAGACGGCGGTGATGATGATGAAGATGATGGTGATGGTGATGGAGATGATGTCCAGCTCGATGTCGGTGACGATGGCGTCGATTTCCCCCTCCGGGAGGGAATTTCCCCGACAGATTTCAGCCTGCCGGAGAGCTCTTTTATCTCTGGTGTTTTCCGCCCCGCAGAGGCGGGTGTGACTCTTCGCGACTATCTTCTGGAGCTTAGGTTTTTGGGACGAAGATGTACGTGAAGGAGAGGAGGCCAGAGGGGGCCGTGGGCCCCCTCCCCACATGGCGGCGTGGCCAGGGTAGGGCCCGCGCTGGCCTATGAGGTGGGCCCATGGCGGCCCTCCTCGGTTCCCTCTTCTGGCTCCCTTCGTCTTCTGGAAAAATAGGATTTTTCGTATAATTTCTGTCAATTGTTGATCTTCCGAAATATTGCCTTCTGACGACGCTTTTTCCAGCAGAATCCTGACTCCGGTGCGCGATCCTCCAATAATCATGAAACATGCAAAATAGATGAAATAACATAAGTATCATCTCCAAATATGAAATATATCAATGAATAACAGCAAATTATGATATAAAATAGTGATGCAAAATGGACGTATTAGTCCCCAAGAACACCACTAAGATGCCACAAAAGCCTTACCCTTGAAGAATCTCCACATATTAATTGGAGTCCCCAAGAACACCACTAAGATGCCACAAAGGCCTAGAATCCATCTAGGGTTCCAAGAACCCAAGAGTAACAACCTTCTTGCTTTCACTTCCACGAATCACCGTGGAAAACTCAAATCGATGCACCAAATGCAATGGCAAGAACACCATAAAGATGCTCAAGTACTTCTCTCTCAAATTCCAACAAAGCTACAAAAGCTATTGGGGGAATAAGAGAGGAAGAACAAAGTAAGAGGAGGAACACCAAATTTCTCCAAGATCTAGATCTAGTGGATTCCCCTCACAAAGAGAGGGATTTGATTGGTCAAGATGTAGATCTAGATCTCCTCTCTATTTTCCATCAAGAATATGCAAGAATCATGGGAAGAATCAAGAACTAGGGCAAGCTTTGAAGGACAACAATGGAGGGGAGAGAGAGAGAGTGAACCGACCAGCCCAAGGAGGAAGAAGGGGGTCTTATATACCTCCTCCCAACGAAATATGACCGTTTGGGGCCTCCCTGGCCGGATTATCCGCCCCCCGAAATCGCCCCTGGACTCGGGCCGGATATTTGCCCGGAATTGGCCATTCGGGCCGGATTATCTGCCCCCCAGAAAACTGCAGAAACACCAAAACTAAAACGGGCATAACTTTAGCATCCGGACTCCGATTTTGATGATCTTGGGCTTGTTTTAAAGCTAGGAACAAGCTCTACAAGATCATGCAGGAAACAATCATAGTCCAACAAGGGAGGATAGAAACAAATGATGAAAGATTTGACCTATCTAAAAAAGACATACCGGCAAAACCTCCAATCTCGAAAATGCAACAAGTTGCCCATGCAAAAACCATTCTCAATGAACTAGAGCTTGTCATGAGAATAAGCACAAGCTCTAAAACATCACATGGATAAGATCCAAATAAAACCAAGAAAGATGATGAACCAAACTCGAAAACGCAACAAGTGATCTATGTGAAATCCGTTTTCGATGAACTAGAGCTTGTCATGAGAATAAGCACAAGCTCTAAAACATCACATGGATAAGGTCCAAATAACAACCAAGAAAGATGATGCAAGGATGCCAAGTTTTGAGCTCTCTCCGAACGATACGATCGAGTTACTCACTCGAGAGCCCTCTTGATAGTACGGCAACTAAACTATAAACCGGTCTCCAACTACACTATGAGACCGGTGGGAAAGAAACCCTATCAAGAGCAAATCTTATACTTACGCATTCCACTTGAGCTCGATGACGACGATCTTGACCTCAACAAGATGGAACGCATTTCTTGCTTGTGCTTGCTTGACGAAGTCTTGTGGATTGCTCCCCCATAATCCACCATGGGAGAGCTTCATCTTCGGCGCATCTTCACATAACCATGACCACCATGTGGATTGCTCCCCCATAATCCACCATGGGAGAGCTTCTTCTTCGGCGCATCTTCACATATCCATGATCACCATATGGATGGAAAGACTCAAGCAAAGGATCTCTTCGAGGTGGCTCATCTTGAACTTGCACTTCATTTCTCCATGGCAAGCTTCAAGCTTATGAACTCTTCCAGTTGGCTCATCTTTAACTTGCACTTCATTCTTCATTCTTCATCATATTGATGTCTTGAAGTAACTTGAGGGCTCACTTCATCTTCATCTTCAAGACATACTTGACATTCATCTTCATCTTCAAGACATACTTGACACGTGATATCCTTCATCAAATTCTTCTTACTGCAACCTTGAAGCCAACAAATGGTTCAAGAATTGCCTATGGACAACTCCTACAAATATAACTCAATGCAAACATTAGTCCATAGGGATTGTCATTAATTACCAAAACCACAAATGGGGCTCCATGCACTTTCAATAACAAGCACTTAAGAATGGGGTACATGATATGCATCTATCAATACATCTTATACATAATATATTCCAATCTCATATATCAATATCGTAGAATAAAAATCCACCACATAGGAATTACATATGTGACCATAATCATGTTGAGCAGCTCATCTGGTACTATAATATATGAAGAACAAGAGGGATATAGTCAAGCTACTGCCACAAAACCCATAGTCCAGAGGTGGACTACTCCATCTTCATCATGGTGATGACAGTGGAGATGTTGGAGAAGGTGGAGATCACACTGGCAGAGCTTCCCCCTCCAATCTTCGTTGATTCTGGCTCTGTTTCGGTGTTTCTCTATTTTCGACGCGCTCTCCTCAAGGAAGCCTCGGGAATTCATACATATATATATGGGTTTTTAGGTCAAACAAAGGTCGTGGGAGAAATAATCAGGCGAACCGATCGGACGAGGAGGAAAAGAGGGGGCGGCACATCCTCCCTGCCAGGTCGCACCCATCTGCCCTCTTTTGGCCCTCCTGGCCCATCTCGTGAGGTCCAAGCTCTCCAGATGTTTCTCTTGGTGAAATATTGACATCCCGAAATCCTAACTCAATTTGACTTCGCTAAGGTCCTTGAAAGTCAAGAATACACAAAATAGGATTTTGATGTTGTGCAGAGTTATAACCCAAATAAAGGGGATCTTTGGTAAATCCCCCAAAAATCAATATAAAACATGGATATAACATCATATATTTTGCAAATATGTTGGAATAGGTCTCAACAAACTACCAAGTTCATGCATGCATTTTACATGAATCAAGATCCCCAAGATTAACATATGCTTGTCCTCGAGCATAAAGGTGATAAAACTAACATGAACTTTGGAGTTTGTTGCATTGCTTCTTTTCATGTCACACAAAGTTCAGAAGGTTCAATCCTTAAATAATAACATTAAGCAAGTGAGCTATAAAGTGATATCTTTCACAATCTACAAAACATGCTTAACAATAAGGGGTATTCTGTTTAAACAAATAAAAAGTATTATAGACCGTAAAGCATGCTTGGATGAACCAATAGAATTTATGGAAGACTATTTTTGTTTCTTTTTGTTTCTTTTTTTTTCTTGGATACTATTATTTTGATTCTTTTGAATCTTGGATAACAGAAAGTAAGTAGGGAACATATGTGCTAGACCTCCAATAAAGTAAAAGATAGTTGAGAGCATAAAATAAATTTTGAGATACGTAGTTCATGTCAACGGTACTCATAAGGATGGAGTTCGAAGTATCTCTTTTTACTTTATTTTAGAGATTCTATGGTTTATGTACTTGACATCCTACAAGTTGAATGTCTCATGCACCTTCACCATGAAGCATGTCATCGTAAACATATAATGTCCTCAAGAGCTTCAACTGGGGTACCTCTTGCCCCTTGGTAGGAAATGCCCTTTTGGAATTTCTTATTTTCATGGTTGGCGGGTGATGCATATAAAATGCATACATGAACATTTCACTTTATTGCAACATATTACCACATATTTTCATCTTATAAAACATTATCTCCATGATTTATGATGTTTTGGAGGATTTTCTAAACAACCCCCTCTCCTCCGGTTCTAATTTGCTTTGGCAGAAAACGTCTCTTTTTGTGTTTTTGACTTTTGAGGAGCTACGGGGCTCGAAAAAGGGCAAGGTCAGGGGCCACGCTTCGAAATTTTCGAAAATAAAAAGATGGGCTGAACCAGGACACCAGGAGATCAACAAGCTAGGAAAGAAGCCTGGTGGCGCCCCCCCCCCCTCCGGCCGCGCCGCCTGTGCTCTTTCCCATCTCAAGCGTCTGTTTTGCGTGATCTTTTCGCCCACCGATTTGTTTTGACCTAAAAACCACTATATATACGAACCCCATAGGTTTCGTCGAGGGTATTGATAGTGCTTATCGTAACACCGACTTCACACTGTTGGGAAACCCCAAGAGGAAGGTATGATGAGCACAGTACCAAGTTTTCCCTCAGTAAGAAACCAAGGTTTAATCGACCAGTAGGAGAAAGGCGTGAATTCTGAAGGTGTTGCTGCCTGACTAGTGGCAGGGCGCACTACCGACGTCAGCAAAAACGTGGAACCTGCACACAACACAACCAAAGTACTTTGCCCCAACTTGCAGTGAGGTTGTCAATCTCGCCGGTTTGCTGAACACAAAGGATTAGACGTATCGAATGGAAGGAGATGTTTGCAGAAAGTAAACAGATCAGGATTGCAGTTGAATTTATCAGTAACGGAAATAGGACCGGGGTCCACAGGTTACTAGAGGTGTCTCTCCATAAATAAATAGCATGTTGGGTGAACAAATTACAGCTGGGCAATTGACAGAATATCGATCGATACATGACAAGATGATTACTATGATAATTTTGTATTGGGCATTACGACATAATACATAGACCATAATCCAACTGCGTCTATGACTAATAATCCACCTTCCGGTTAGCGTTCGCACCCCTTCTAGTATAAAGTTGCAAACAACAGACTATCGCATTAAGCAATGTGTGTAAAGTAAACAATACAATTATCCTTAGATAAAACATTGTTGGGTTATCCCTAGTAGCAACAACACATATACAACCTTAGAAGTTACTAAGTCACTCTCCTAGGAAACTAGAGGCATGAACCTACTATCGAGCATAAATACCCCCTTTTGGAGTCACAAGTATCAACTTGGCTAGAGTTTTTACTAGCAACGGAGAGCATGCAAGATCACAAATAACATATGACATGAATATATAATCAATCTTAACATAGTACACAATATTCATTGGATCCCAGCAAACCAAACATAGAGGATTACACATAAAGATGATCTTGATCATGTAGGGCAGCTCACAAGATCGATACATGAAGCACAAAGTGGAGAAGACAACCATCCAGCTACTGCTATGGACCCATAGTCCAGAGATGAACTACTCATGCATCACTTCGGAGGCGGGCATGTCGACGTAGATGCCTCCAGCGATGATTTCCCCCTCCGGCAGGATGCTGGGAAGAGCTTCAGAACCCCCCGAGATGGGTTCGGTGATGGCGGCCGCAACGAAACTTTTCGTGGATGGAGGCTCGGGTATCCAGGGTTTTCCCGAAAAAGATGTATAAATAGGCGGTGGATTCAGGTCAGTGGGGCACCGTGGGCCCCACACCTACCCTCTAGGCGCGAGCCAACCCTAGGCCGCGCCTAGGGGTGGTGTGGGCGCCCTGGTGCGCCTCTTCGTCCCCCATCCGGACTTCGTCTTTGTTTCGGTAAAATATTGACTTCGGTTTTTGTTTCGTCCAATTCCGAGAATATTTCCTGTACAACTTTTCTGAAATACAAAAACAACAGAAAACATGGAACTGGCACTGTGACATCTTGTTAATAGGTTAGTACCGGAAATCATGTAAAAGTGCAATGAAGTGTAAACAAAACACATATGAATTGGTGTAAAACAAGCGTGGAGCATCAAAAATTATAGATATGTTTGAGACGTATCAGTTACCGTGGCGGAGATCAAAAACACATAAACAGAGAGTCAGCATGTTGCCACCGGCGGAGATCGGAGGGGGAAACGCTGTCGTAATCACCTCTGGTGGACTCCACCCCCTCTAGTGTGGGCATCATCAGCATCTTCATCATCTTCATCACCCTCTACAGCAGCACCATCTTCATCTACCCCTTGTAATCTCGTATACAAAAAACGTTGTTGGATGATGGGTCCCCGATGTCAGCCTTTTTGTACAAAAAAAACTTGTGATATCTTCGAAAAAAATAGCCGTTATATTAGGACTACTTTCCTACAACAACAATGTGATGAAAGTTTCTACTAAACATCTTCTTTAATACATCATCTTCAGATATATTTGGTTCAAAACGTTGCACTTGTTCACGACAGGAATGGAGTGACCAAGGATTTTCATATTGAGCATGAGCAGTTTCAAAAATTGCAACACAAGAATTCAAAAGAAATAAGAACAACTTTTATGTAAAATCTCCGTTTTTTGCCAATCATTGGTGATCCCATGCCGCCTTTAAAACGTTGAGGACGCTGCTGCAAAATGGGTCCCACATGTCATCCTCTCTGAACGATAAATGATTTCTTTCTTCGATTTTTTTCACTCGTGATTTCTAGAAAATTGGCTTTTTCTTTAGATCCCTGCTGCCCTGTTACCGCTGCAAATGGGTTCCATATGTCAGCCTTAATGTACAATGAATGTTTTCTTTATTGGATTATTTTTTATCCTTAATTTTTAACTACTTGGCTTTTTCTTTGGATCCCTTGCTGCCTTTGAAACATCGAGGACGCTCCTACCAAATGGATCTCATATGTAAAGAAATTTAGCCAAAAGATGGGCAAGTACTGGAAGGATAGCCCGGAGAGTAACGCGGACAGAGGAGAGCCATGTTCCAGTGAACTGCAACGCCGGGCAAGGGTTTTGCTGGAATTTGAACTCAACATTCATCAGGAATAGGGAGGTTTGGGATATATCACTAAGCAGCTCATGACAGCCAAGATGGCACACATAATCAATTGCATCGTGGATGCGAGAAGCTACGGGGTTCTGGGCTCTGACTCGTCTCCAACCCGAAAAGTTCTGATGGTACTAACACTTTTCTCTCGACTGGCAACGTTTACATTAACTGCATCTATCATGTGCATGCCCCAAGATTGACCTGTATAGCTCCCTGGTTAGTGGTTAATCCTCCCTGTGCAGTTTCAACAATGAGATGAAAACGTTTGCCAGGACCAAATGGGCCATACGAAATACTGATGAAAACATATACTCCTACTGTTATGATCAATAAGGGCATATGATTTGGTACAACACAGGGGAAGCGGAATGTTAAAAGAAATGATGATGCTTTCCTCTAACAGGAGAAAATCTAGACAAAATTTAACAAAGAGAAATACTACAAAAGAGCACCATCAAGAGTGGCTAGTTATTGGTTGGATCCGCAGAACAGCTTATCAGACAACATTCTGACTGGCATCAAAATGAACACATCCCAGACATGCTTCAACCCAATATCAGCACATAGTTTTCGATGTTGACACTTCAGAAACAAACCAACTTCATTGTGCTTTCCTGGGTTCTGCTGGGGGCTTCCAGAGACCAAGACGGTACTTGTGAGCGAAACTCAAAATCAACTTTCTCTGCACCATGGCAAAGCAACCAAAATAGAGGAAATCAGTAATTCAATCCAAACATAATTCTCTTGTATATTAATTACAATCACATGAAAAAGAAAGGAAATTAAACAGAGAAAACATATCTACTAAGGACTCTACCAGTTGAACTCACATCAATGTTACAATGGCAATTACATTAGCAATTAACAAGCTGTGAACCATCTTTGAAAATTTGTGTGGGTTACAATCTGGATATGTGGATTATCTGAAATGCTTTTAGTGCACATATATGCGCTTGTACATGCTGTTCTCTACAACACTGCTGCTGTAAGTATTACTAGAAACTGAAACATCTAACAGATTTTTGTGACATAAGAACATGTTAAATGTTATCCGCAAATTTACGAGCTACCTAGTCCCTAGGAAACATCACAATCAACCTCTCCCAATGCAGGTTTCTTGGCACAGTATCATAGGCAATTTGCAGACTTGGCATACTAGTTAATGACGAGAGGGAAGCTGTATGTTAGCACAGATACGGCTCTTAGCTCCTCTCTTGCCACAGATGGCATAATCAACATACGGCCTCTCCCTCCCTATTTCTTCTCTTTTTTTCTGTCGCTGTGAACAACCGACTAGTGCAGTTGAGTCGCCGCCATCTCCCTCCCTGCGACATTGTTGTGATATTTATCTTAAATTTTGCCGACCAAATTAGTAGTCAAAGTTTTTTCTCGAAATGCGCAATACCCCTATAAACCGGTATGGAGGGAGTACATAATCTGGAAACAATGTTGATATGCAATTAGGATCCCTAAAGCTATTAAATGGAACTTTCCTAAGAGACAACGCATGGGGGTATTTTCTCTTAACATCGTATATCTCCTAGTATAGCGTGCTACGAGACAATAAACTGGGAAAGGCCTAAATGACAACCCACGCAATAAAGATGACCTGACCTAGTTCATAATTTAGTTCTGCAACCCTAATGCATGGGGAGGGGTGCGTATCTCTATCTTCTCAGAATCAGATCAAGAGCCTTGTTATTTCTAGAAGCATTGTCAAGTTAGAGATTTGCCATCCGTTTTATGTAGTAACACAGCAGTCATGGTCCTCATATGGATTGCCCATATCAGGATTTTCCGTGGGATGATACATTCATGTATGTGTTGAAACATCAATAAGTTTCACACATACCAGGAATTAATTGGAGTACTGAATTTTCAGAAAACTGTATTTCCTACAAAACAAAATTTCCTGGTTTCAGTTCAAATCTAACAAGAAATTTAGATATCAGTCAGCATACGTACACATGAACCATGTAATACTAACCCAACCCAGCCCAATTGCTGTTGTTATCCAATCATCACAGCATCTGAGAACAAAAAAACCTAACCAAACTCTACATTGACACAGCTAAATGGCCGACGAAGCAGAAGCTAACATAGGAAGGAACCACAGCAATGCCTTGTACGAAACAACATATACGGCAAGAACTAGTGAACCATAAGGAATGTTTGATCTGGAAGACTGGAACAGGGAGACGCACATGTTTGACGGGGACGCCGAGCTTCTTGAGCCGCAGCGTGCGGGTCTCGAGCAGCCTCTGGAGATCTCCGCCCACTGCCTCCTCCAGCTTGGCGGCGTGCGTCTCCACGCCCTTCCCGACCCCGTTCAGGAACTCCACCACGCCGACCTTGGCTGCGCACGCGCAGGAGTTGAACTCTGCTCAGCGAACGAGCTTGGGGATCAGCGGGGAGATAGGCGTACCTTGGTAGGGCTGTGCGTAGAAGGATCTCGCCGGAGCTCCGGCGCCGGGGTGGAGGAGGAGGCGGCGCACATGGGCGAGGGCAGCCATGGGGGGAAGGAGAGAGGGAGGGGTAAGAGAGTGTTCGGGGGGAATTTTATTTTTTACCCATGTTTAGATCTTTTTCCCTATTTTACTTTGCCATCATTATTTTGCCCCTATTTTCTTGGAAAACGCTTCTATTCGGTCGACCGATCGCGCGGGGCGATCGGTCGTTCCGTTCTCGCGCGCTACTTGGCCCGCGACTCACTTGTTGGGCCGGAATCTGGCCCAGCACACGTTTTGCTGGTGCGCTGCTTCGTTTCTTTTGTGCACCAGATTTTTGTTGTATTCCTGTGTGACTATTTGTAAACATAGTTGGTGTTTTTTTGTTGTAATTCAATATGTACCAAATTAAATTTTACTTGACACTTTGCAGTGTTTGCAAACATATATATTTTTGTTTTAATTATTTCTGACTTTTGTACAAATAGTTGGTGAATGTTGTTGTAATTCAATATGTAGCAAATTAATTGACGCTTCACCACTTTTGCAGTGTTTGCAAATAAATAGACTTTTGTTGTAATCGTTTCACACTGTTTGTAAATATAGTTTGCAAATTTTGTTGTAATTCAGTCTATAGCAAATTAAATGTCGCTTGACCACTTTGTATCATTTTGCAAACATGTTGATTTTTTTATTGTATTGTTTGTGACTTTTTGTACAAAAAGTTGGTGAATTTTGTTGTAATTCAATCTGTAGTAAATTAATGTTTTATTCCTTTTTTGCAAACATATGGATTTTTGTTGTAATAGATTCCGATTTTTGTTAATAATATTGGCTAATTTTGTTGTAAATTGATCTCCAACAAAACAATTTGTTGGTTTAACCACTTTATTGTGACATTACTTTTAAAAAATGTTGTGACTTTTTGTTGTAATAGTATATATTTTTTGTACGCGAAGAGAGGATTTTTGTTGTAATACTCATCATATTAGGGGGTACTGCGGGTTGGTTTCCTGAAAAAGGAGGGTGGCAAATGTAAAACTGCATTTGAACTAATATCTGAGAAATATAGTACTGCGGGTTGATTTCTTAAAAACTAAGGACTAAAATGCAAAACTGCGCTGCGGCTTGTTCTGGACGTTAGATCTCCATCCGATGGCGCGCGTACGACCGATTTCCGATCCCAGATCGGTCGGCCGACGGGTAGCATGGCCCAATTTTCTTTGGCACTCGATGATATGCCCCTGCTGACCCGGGCCTACTGCACAAAGACCAGCATGCCCTTCTCTTTCCCTCTTCCTCGTCCGACCATGAGACCATCCCACTGGTACTCGCTCCCGTCCTTCTCTCCCGACGGTAGGTGGGGAAATGAGGGCGCGGGCGCGGGGCGGAGGAATTTTCCAGCCGTTGGCTTTTTCGCGCTTGGACGATCGTTGCCGCGCGCTGTAGCCGACGCGCCAGATATGCCGCGCTCTTTTGTGCAAAACGCCGCGCGCCCTAAATTTTTTACAGCGCCGCGCCGTTTACCGCGCCTGCTGGAGCGCCGCATTCCGTCCCGCGCGCGCTAAATCGGACGTTTTTATACCGCGCGGCCTATATAGCGCGTCTGTTGGAGATGCTCTTAGAGCTACAGATCACACGACCAAAATTAGATCTTTGGTTGCGTTGCCTAGGTAAGGAATTTTTTTTTTGAGAACACAGTACAACGCAGACGCTCACAAACACGCACGTACAAACACCCCTATGAACGCACGCACGCACACCCTACCCCTATGAGCACCTCCGAGGGACTGAGCCGGCATATCTTGAGGTTGACGAAGTCACCACTGGCGCCTCGCTGTTGACGGGCACGTCACCTACCACTGAAAGCATAGCGCCGGTAAGGAATTAATCCACGTAAACACCAGCAGCACAAGCAGTCAAGCTATTTCCTTTTCCTTTTACTGTAGCCATGGCACACTTTGATACTGGTGCTGATGGCAGCCATGAAGCAACTTCTCCTATATAGTCCATACTGGTCCTAGACTGATGGCAGCTGAAATTGGCAGCTGAAATTTACACTTGACGAATACATTTTGGTTTGGTTGTTAACTTGTTAGAAAATTCATGCCAAAGGTTGTCTCTTATTTAAAAATTCGCGTCAACTTTGGTTAATTTGGTTATTACCGAAACCTAACCGAACTTTATTGGTTATTACCGAAACCGAACCGTATCCTCGTACAAAACCGTATTTACCGAAGTATTAAAACCATCTTTACCGAATGACCGTATTTACCAAACCGAATTAACCGAATGCACAGCCGGACGACCATCCCACTGGTACTCGCTCCCGTCCTTCTCTCCCGAGCTCCTTCGAGTGTACCATCGTCTTCGCCTCGTCCGCCTCTGCATCTCCACCGAAGGAATCGAGCCGGGAAGTTCTGTACGCAACAGGGTCTTCCACGACGACCGCCACGGCCACCGGCAAAATTCCCTATTTCCAGCCACTCCAGCCCTCCTTCGCTTCCGCCGAGCTCGCCTACGCCTTCAGGTGAATCAGGTGCTCACCCTAGTGCTTCTAAGGGGGTAGCGAAGGTCGGCAAACACTGACGACGAGCTTGGCCGGAGCTGCGGAAGATGATGGTTAGGGATAGCCGCGGCAGGCAGTACGTCACCTACATACGCCGCCGTGACGCTGCGTGTGCGTCCATCGCCACGGCGGAGCCACATGCGAAGTACCAGCAACAGCACCCACCCGGCGGCAGCATCCCACCACGTTGACCGCTAAGTGAGCTCAGGAGATGATATAGGTGAGGCAGTTGATGCCGGCGGTGCCCGTCCCGACCACCCTGCGTAAGGTCGACGACTCGCTTCCCCTGGCCATGAGTCGGACGTTGAGCAGCGGGGAGCGGCGGTAGGGGCGAGACGACGGGCACAAGTGTCGAGGCAACGCTAGGAATAAAGGAAGAGAAAAAAAATAGAGGAGGAATATAAAAATAGAAAAATGAGGAAGGAGAAGAATAGGAGAAAGATGTGGGGCTGACAATTGGCTCCATGTTGAACTCATCTTCTTCTCCACCTGTATCCCCAACTCAACACTGACAGATGGGGCTTACCGGTTATGTTGTCATGTTTGCTGTTACAATGTCCTTACACAAGAATTCGACTTGTAACGCTATGTCCCAGAAGTGGTAGTTTTAGCAACAAAAAAAATCAAAAATGGTACTGACCTATGACCAGTGCTCCAATTATAGTAGATTTGTATAATTTACTACAAAAGCAAAAGATCAAGTGTCAAAGTAACTAAGGGCAAAAAGTAAAATTCCCCGTGTTCGGGAGGCGAGGGTTGAGAGTTGAATGGGCTTATGACTTTGGATGGTCTGTTTGGGCCAACAAGAGAGGTCCAGGATTGTTGCCGCAACGTATGAGGAGCCGGCACGTGTCGACCACAGCTCGATGAGTACCCGCGCGCGAGTGCGAGCAAGTACGCGATCCACCCGCGTGGCGTACGCTAGCCACCACGTGCATGATGATGCATGTCAGTTTGTATCAGTTTGTATTTTTTCTGTGGTGACATAGGTACGAATTATAAAACTACACGTACGAGTATAACTCAGTGAAATCCTCGAATACGATTATGTATAATGCACACATACAACTATATATAGAACACAAGTACAAGTATAGTCGCGCACACGAGCGAGTACATGTAGATACAGTGACGCACACGAGCAACTACAGGTACAAAATTGCAATCGCGCATACGGGGAAGTACTGGTACAGAAGCACATGTACAGTAGCGCACACGAGTAAGTACAATTAATGGGTAACAAATACACTAAAAACAGAAGTACTTATCAGTTGAAGGACGAGTACAGTTAGGTACACACCACGAGTACAACCATACTAGTATTGGAAGTACGCAAAAAAATATTTCAAAACCTATCAACATGGGATCTAGAAGATCTCGATGCAAGGATCTCAAAAGTGAAAACGTATCGTAATTTGGACTTACGATTCTCAAGATATTTCATTTTGGAAAAACGAATCTAGAAAATAAAGGGAAAAACTGATACAACGCAGCCCCTCAGGGAGACCACTTCCCAGGGATTTTCTGGCACCACAACGCGCCACTTGTCACGTGCGGAGCGAGTTGTCTTTCCTTCGCGAATGTCAGCTTTTTTCTAACGATTTCGGTGAGTTTGTGATTTCTAAAAATAGTTGCAAGTGTGACATCTGAATATCTGATGCATCTTGCATATTCATCCAAGATCAAACAGTCAAACTCCACGTACACACCTCTAGTTTCTGGTTGGGCTGGCTCGATGGCTTTATACGAATTAGCAGTTTTTGATCCCTTTGATCCTGTTCTGAATCTAATGTGGAGACAAGGTATGTTTGTCACTTGACCACCAACAACAGCGTGGGTCCCGTCATAGAAAAAAAAGCACTGCTGTTACGGGGGGCACAATGGTCGATTGCTAAATAACACCGCTTCCTACAGCTATAGGCTACATCCCTCATTCAAAATCCCATGAATTCAGCTTCTTGAACCATTTGTATTGGTGCATTAACCTTCCATACAACTATACAAGTTTCCAATTCTTCTCCATCTCCTTCTCACACGACATCTCCTCCAGGTAAAATGAAAATTCTTTTATGGCGTTTTGCTCATAACTATCTACCGAGTGGGGTGCAGCTTTGCAAGCGTCAGGTGCCAGAGGATGGTCCATGCATTTTCTGTGAGAGACTAGAAGGCATTGAGCATGCATTATTATCATGTTAATTTGCTCAGTTTGTGTGAAGGGAAGTCAAACAGACGGTGAAAGTTGTCACGCAAAACCTTCATCTCGCATGGACAGTGGTTGTTTGAATTCCTAGCAAGATCAAATGATTTGCAAGCTACTACGTTGGCAGTAGGCTTCTGGCACATTTGGGAAACACGTAATGAAGCACACAATGAAGGTGTGAAATCTTCTCATGCTCATACCTGTGCTAAGATCCTTTCCTATGTGGACTTGATCAAGTCGCAGCTCTTCAAACAAGCCCCGGTTGCTAGGTGTGACTTGGTCCTTCAAGCTCCGAGATGGAATCCACCGCTGTTTTGTTCTGGTGAATGCAGATGCAGCAATCTTTGAGTCTGCGGGTGCGATGGGTGCAAGGGTCGTTATTCGGGATGGCTCAGGAACATGCTTGGTGTCTTGTCGCCAACATTTCTCTGGTGTTCAGTCCCTCAAGGTCGTCGAGGCTATAGCCCTCCGTCGAGCCGTCTCCCTTGCCCAAGGGTAGGGTTTTGGCAGGGCCATCTTTGCGACAAATTGCCTCTCCCTCGTGCAACATCTCAACTCTTGGAGCATGGACCGATCTTCTGTCGGTGTGGTGGTTCAAGACATCAAGGTCATGACGAAGGTTTTTCTCTCGGTTTCGTTTGTCCATGTGAAGCGAAACTTGAATGCGCAGCACATATTTAGCTAAATCGTGCATTTCTATAAACTCTAGTGAGGTTTTATTTTCTGTTCCGGATTGCATCCGGGAAACTCTCGGTATTGATGTTGTTTAATCAATAAAGCGTTGCTTCTGTAAAAAAAAGAACCATTTGTACTGAAAGGCTGACGAAGGGGAGAATAAACCTAAAACATAAAACAGTACTTACTGAAAATTCTACATGAAATATGTCTTACTAACATTTGGCAATCTAACTGAAATGGCAATGCAAATGCTTCAGAGCGACAGAGCAAATAGGATTACACTAAGAGAAGAGATGCATATGTGGAAAATATGTTAGCTTGCCTCTGAAGCTCAGGCAGACGTGTGAACCCGGTTCCCTAACACGGTCACTCCAGCTGCGCTTACTGCGTTTGCATCTTTGGGCGTATTTGGTAGCCTTCATCCATTTCATGCACCACTAGCGCAGTGGGAAGAACCCCCTGCGCATCCAAGACGGGCCATTGTCAACACCCGGATTTTTAAGTCCGGATGCCTATTATGTCATACATCGCAATCCCAGGAATATTGTTGTTGCGAGGCATAATAGTTAAGTATCACAGTCATCATTCATTACATATCATAGTCGTCTTACAAATAGAGATCACATGATCCAATATTACACAAATAGTTGATCTATTGATCAACCCACAAACACAAGTTCATAGCGGAAGCGTAAGATACAAGGACTCTTGAGTCCACAGGCCAACGTCTGACGTCAGAAGATTCCCTAGTTGTCGTAGACATCTTGGTTGCCGTCATCTTGATAGTTCTGCTCCTCTTCATAGTCTGGCCATTTGAATAGCCAGGGACACAACCGTGAGTACTTTAAAGTACTCGCAAACTAATACTAAGGTAAGTACTAACCATTCTAATAAGGGGGTGCTAAGCTCTAGTGTATTTGCATAAAGCCAATTTTAGTTCACAAGTATTTGAGAAAAGACTTCTTTCTGTGCTAGACTAACTCAAGTGGGAACATTAGTGTCATTCCCACCATTCAAGTGGTGATTTCAATTCAATTCACCACTTCACAATTCATTTCACCCATTTCATTTCAACATCATTTTCAAGAATTTGACATCGGAAACTGTATGGCCTTTCCAACCGTCCGTATCCGTGGACACGGCTATTCGAATAGATTGACACTCTGCAGAGGTTGCACACTTGTGCCACAATATTTGATTTCATCCGTCGGGATTACCCCGAATCATCGTAACACAGTACGCGGATCATCAACCATAACCTTTCACTTATAAATCCTAGTATGAGCACCTCTCCCCACGAGCTTGGCCTCCCAGTGAAGACCAATCGTCAACCTGGGAACTGCACAGGGCTTGGCCGTACAATTCACCTCAATTCACATCATTTCTCAACAACGGAGGCAGCCTCGGCATAACCCCTATGACGTGTGTTCAGAGGGAACCCATACTAAGATACATAAGTTTCCAGTTAAGCCCTACCCATAATCAGGTATTGTGGGGGTACTCAATATTGGAAAGGTATCTCATTCAAACCAATATCATTTTTATCAAAAATCACCATCTTTTCTTTGTCATATTCACCTTCAGAAATCATTCAATGAAATGATTCATCATTCCAAGGTTTCAAATTCATTTCAAAGTCACATGTTCCCATCTAGAGTAGTCAAGTTTTAATCATTAGCACTAGCTCTAAATCATGAGGGGTGCTATCTTGCTTTGCTTGATTGAGACTAACTTTACTACTATAGTAAACTTCTTTTACTTTGACCAAAGTTAACTATAAAAGTAACTCTTGGAAAACAACAAGTAAAACTTGTAATGTAGAAACTTGGGATAAGCTTATGGTAAGAAAAGATAAGACTAATGGTGCCTTGCCCCAAAGGGCTTTGCACTTTGCAAGAATATTAGCTTGCAACTTTATAACTTGCAATAGTCTAGCTTGCATTGGTGTTAGCTTGCCTTGGTTGTTGAGGTGGTCAAAGTGCTCTTCTTCTTCTGGGTAGAATCCTTCCTCTTCCTGGTATTCACCGGCACTAGCGTCTATATACGAATACGAGGATACAATCACCAAACAATACTTAAGTATCCTTAATTAGCCTTAATGGCTCACTCCAAATGATCTAGCATCATCACTTAGCCTGGCTACCCAAAATTAATCTAGGGTTCTCTTACTTAGGGTTAGGGAAAAGAATTTCCTCTCATTATATATGTAAATGATAGTTTCCATATGGTTCTTGAGGAATAATTTCCTCTCATTGAATCTTCTTAAGATTTAACTTCCTCAAACAATTATACATGAAATCATGTTGACATAAGTCAACCATTCATCATCATTTGAGGAATTGATTTAAATGAGGTAGAGTACCTCATACCATTTAATAATGCCTATTATGATTTAAAATCACCAAGCATTTCATTTGAGAGTATTTGAACAGGGGTCAATTCTTCATATGAAAGTATTTGGGACAAGATTTAAATGAAGTGAAGCACTTCATATAATTTGCATAATAGTTTTGGACAATATCACCTAAATAAACTAGCCATATTGTCCATTAATTAAACTAGGACATGATCATACAAAGTGACCACACCATTTTATTGCATAAATAATTAGTGTAAGTGAATTGTGAGTTATAGCAATTGGAATTACTTCAAAATTCAAATTGGTTGATTTTTAAGATTTATTTGAAGTCACAAAAGTCCCTGCCTTGTTATTTATGTCACATTAATTCTACACACGATTTTTAAGTGGGACCAGTGGGGTTGGATAGATCTTTTCTCTAGCTTTCTAACCATATAAAATTCATAAAATTTGGTTGGGTAGATTTGAAACTATTCAATTTCTAAAACAGGATCAGTATTTTAATTTCTGCCAAATTATTTAACCAGAATTGGAGAAGTGGGCCGGCGGGAAAGTAAACGAGCCGAAAGATTTAAACGCCAGAAGGGCCAGCCCAGCTAACGTTGCGGGCCTGCTGACAGCAGGACCCACCCGTCAGTGAGCCACACTCACCGAAACGGTACGCGTGAGTGGTGGCCGTTGGATTAGAAGCTTGATCTACGGCTGAGGGTGGTCTTCTTCTCCGGCGAGAGGAGGACGTACTGGCGGCGGAGGTAGGGGGTCGGAGAGCTTGCCGGCGTTCCCGCGGGTCAGTGCGAGGTGCGAGGCGACGTTGTCGACGGTGAGGAAGCTCCTGGTAGCAGTGGCGAGGCGTGGGGAAGCGTCAATCGGTGGCGATGTTCTGCGAGCTCCGGCGGCGATGATCTTGCAATTCCGGCGATGGGGATGGTAATTGGACTAGCTAGCGATGTGGGAAGAACCAGTGATGAGAGGGGAGGAGATTGTGTGAAGAAATTGTGCTCGGAGCTCCTCTATTTATAGATGGGGAGGGGGTGCCGCGGGTGCTGTGAGGGAGCGCTGATGGCGCGGCGTCTCCGGCGCTCGAAAGGGGCAAGGTAGGGGGTCGCTAGGTAGCTGCGATCATGGCGGTGCTAGAGAGCTAAGGGACGAGGTGGGGGACGGCCTGGCGAGCGAGCGCGACGGCGACGTTCATGCAGCAGGGTTGCGGGAATCCGGCGAGGATGTCGACGGCTGCGGCGCTCGAGCGAGACACGGAGCGTGTCTGGTGGGTTTCTGGCACGGTGGCGAAGCTCAACTCGCAGCGTCGTGGTCCAGGGGAGGCGCAGAGAGAGAGAGGACGGCGCGTGCTCTGGGCTGCCCGTGTGCGCGCTGGTGCGACGTCCACGGCATGCTCTAGGCAGCTCTGGACGCGCCAAATCCGGTGAGTGTTGTCGTCCTCCTCGACAAGTGGCAAAGCTAGATGGGGTAGGGTGGTGCTGTGGAGCCAGTAGACATGGTGGCCAGGGTGAGGAGGAAGGAGAAGGGAGGAGAGCATGTCCATGGGTGACATGGCCGGCATGGCCATGCACATGCTAGGTTTGTTTGTCCCCTTAGGGTTTCTGTGCATGGGCTAGGGTGAGAGAGGTCAAGGGAACCAGAGGGAGTGATTTGGGGCAGTAGGGTTTGGTAGTTCACTATTTAGAATAGTGTTTGCATAGTTCCCTATTTGTAATTTGCTATAATTTACCAAATTTGGTTTGATTCAAAAGGTGGCAAGATTTGGAAGAGTTGTATTTAGTTGAGTTGTATTTGATCAGAGAGAATGATGGGTAGTGGTGTGATGGCGTGTATTTCACACGTTCGTTGGGCAACCCCAAGAGGAAGGTATGATGCGCACAGGAGCAAGTTTTCCCTCAGAAAGAAACCAAGGTTTATCGAACCAGGAGGAGCCAAGAAGCACGTTGAAGGTTGATGGCGGCGGGATGTAGTGCGGCGCAACACCGGAGATTCCGGCGCCAACGTGGAACCTGCACAACACAACCAAAGTACTTTGCCCCAACGAAACAAGTGAGGTTGTCAATCTCACCGGCTTGCTGTAACAAAGGATTAACCGTATTGTGTGGAAGATGATTGTTTGCGAGAGAAAATAGTAAAAACAAGTATTGCAACAGATTTGTATTTCAAGTATTAAAGAATGGACCGGGGTCCACAGTTCACTAGAGGTGTCTCTCCCATAAGATAAAAGCATGTTGGGTGAACAAATTACGATCGGGCAATTGACAAATAGAGAGGGCATAACAATGCACATACATGACATGATAAGTATAGTGAGATTTAATTGGGCATTACGACAAAGTACATAGACCGCCATCCAACCGCATCTATGCCTAAAAAGTCCACCTTCGAGGTTATCATCCGAACCCCTCCAGTATTAAGTTGCAAAGCAACGGACAATTGCATTAAGTATGGTGCGTAATGTAATCAACAACTACATCCTCGGACATAGCGCCAATGTTTTATCCCTAGTGGCAACAAGCACAACACAACCTTAGAACTTTCTGTCACTCGTCCCGGTGTCAATGCGAGGCATGAACCCACTATCGAGCATAAGTACTCCCTCTTGGAGTTAAAAGTAAAAAACTTGGCCAGAGCCTCTACTAGAAACGGAGAGCATGCAAGATCATAAACAACACATGTATAATAACTTGATAATTAACATGACATGGTATTCTCTATCCATCGGATCCCGACAAACACAACATATAGAATTACGGATAGATGATCTTGATCATGTTAGGCAGCTCACAAGATCCAACAATGAAGCACAATGAGGAGAAGACAACCATCTAGCTACTGCTATGGACCCATAGTCCAGGGGTGAACTACTCACTCATCACTCCGGAGGCGACCATGGCGGTGTAGAGTCCTCCGGGAGATGAATCCCCTCTCCGGCAGGGTGCCGGAGGAGATCTCCGGGATCCCCCGAGATGGGATCGGCGGCGGCGGCGTCTCAGTAAGGTTTTCCGTATCGTGGTTTTTCGCTTCAGGGGTTTCGCGACGGAGGCTTTAAGTAGGCGGAAGGGCAGAGTCGGGGGCCAGACGAGGGGGCCACACCATAGGGCGGCGCGGGCCCCCCCTGGGCCGCGCCGCCTTGTGGTGTCGCCACCTCGTGGCCCCACTTCGTGTATTCTTCGGTCTTCTGGAAGCTCCGTGGAAAAATAGGCCCCTGGGTCTTCGTTTCGTCCAATTCCGAGAATATTTCGTTACTAGGATTTCTGAAACCAAAAACAGCAGAAAACGAGAACCGGCACTTCGGCATCTTGTTAATAGGTTAGTTCCGGAAAATGCATGAATATGACATAAAGTGTGCATAAAACATGTAGGTATCATCAATAATATGGCATAGAACATAAGAAATTATCGATACGTCGGAGACGTATCAAGCATCCCCAAGCTTAGTTCTGCTCGTCCCGAGCAGGTAAAACGATAACAAAGATAATTTCTGAAGTGATATGCCATCATAATCTTGATCATACTATTTGTAAACATATGTAGTGGATGCAGCGATCAAAACAATGGTAATGACATGAGTAAACAAGTGAATCATATAGCAAAGACTTTTCATGAATAGTACTTCAAGACAAGTATTAATAAGTCTTGCATAAGAGTTAACTCATAAAGCAATAAATCAAAGTAGAGGTATTGAAGCAACACAAAGGAAGATTAAGTTTCAGCGGTTGCTTTCAACTTGTAACATGTATATCTCATGGATAATTGTCAACATAGAGTAATATAACAAGTACAATATGCAAATATGTAAGAATCAATGCACAGTTCACACAAGTGTTTGCTTCTTGAGGTGGAGAGAGATAGGTGAACTGACTCAACATAAAAGTAAAAAGAATGGTCCTTCAAAGAGGAAAGCATCGATTGCTATATTTGTGCTAGAGCTTTTATTTTGAAAACATGAAACAATTTTGTCAACGGTAGTAATAAAGCATATGAGTTATGTAAGTTATATCTTACAAGTTGCAAGTCTCATGCATAGTATACTAATAGTGCCCGCACCTTGTCCTAATTAACTTGGACTACCGGATCTTTGCAATGCACATGTTTTGACCAAGTGTCACAATGGGGTACCTCCATGCCGCACTGTACAAAGGTCTAAGGAGAAAGCTCGCATTTTGGATTTCTCGCTTTTGATTATTCTCAACTTAGACATCCATACCGGGACAACATGGACAACAGATAATGGACTCCTCTTTAATGCATAAGCATGTGGCAACAATTATTATTCTCATATGAGATTGAGGATATATGTCCAAACTGAAACTTCCACCATGAATCATGGCTTTAGTTAGCGGCCCAAAGTTCTTCTCTAACAATATGCATGCTCCAACCATGAAGGTGGTAGATCTCTCTTGCTTCGAGACAAGACGGACATGCATAGCAACTCACATGATATCCAACAAAGAATAGTTGATGGCGTCCCCGAAACATGGTTATCGCTCAACAAGCAACTTAATAAGAGATAAAGTGCATAAGTACATATTCAATACCACAATAGTTTTTAAGCTATTTGTCCCATGAGCTATATATTGCAAAGGTGAATGATGGAATTTTAAAGGTAGCACTCAAGCAATTTACTTTGGAATGGCGGATAAATACCATGTAGTAGGTAGGTATGGTGGACACAAATGGCATAGTGGTTGGCTCAAGGATTTTGGATGCATGAGAAGTATTCCCTCTCGATACAAGGTTTAGGCTAGCAAGGTTATTTGAAACAAACACAAGGATGAACGGTACAGCAAAACTCACATAAAAGACATATGGTAAACATTATAAGACTCCATACCGTCTTCCTTGTTGTTCAAAACTCAATACTAGATGTTATCTAGACTCTAGAGAAACCAAATATGCAAACCAAATTAGCAAGCTCTAAGTATTTCTTCATTAATGGGTGCAAAGTATATGATGCAAGAGCTTAATCATGAGCACAACAATTGCCAAGTATCAAATTATCCAAGACATTTTAGAGTTACTACATGTAGCATTTTCCAATTCCAACCATATAACAATTTAACGAAGATGAAACTTCGCCATGAATACTATGAGTAGAGCCTAAGGACATATTTGTCCACATGCAACAGCGGAGCGTGTCTCTCTCCCATAAAGTGAATGCTAGGATCCATTTTATTCAAACAAAACAAAAAACAAAAAACAAACCGACGCTCCAAGCAAAGTACATAAGATGTGGCCGAATAAAAATATAGTTTCGGGGAGGAACCTGATAATGTTGTCGATGAAGAAGGGGATGCCTTGGGCATCCCCAAGCTTAGACGCTTGAGTCTTCTTAATATATGCAGGGGTGAACCACCGGGGCATCCCCAAGCTTAGAGCTTTCACTCTCCTTGATCATATTGCATCATACTCCTCTCTTGACCCTTGAAAACTTCCTCCACACCAAACTCGAAACAACTCATTAGAGGGTTAGTGCATAATAAAAATTCACATGTTCAGAGGTGACACAATCATTCTTAACACTTCTGGACATTGCATAAAGCTACTGGACATTAGTGGATCAAAGAAATTCATCCAACATAGCAAAAGAGGCAATGCGAAATAAAAGACAGAATCTGTCAAAACAGAACAGTCCGTAAAGATGGATTTTATTAGGCCACCAGACTTGCTCAAACGAAAATGCTCAAATTGAATGAAAGTTGCGTACATATCTGAGGATCATGCTCGTAAATTGGCGTAATATTCTGAGCTACCTACAGGGAGATAGACCCAGATTCGTGACAGCAAAGAAATCGGGAACTGCGCAGTAATCCAAATCTAGTACTTACTTTTCTATCAAAGACTTTACTTGGCACAACAAAACATAAAACTAAGATAAGGAGAGGTTGCTACAGTAGTAAACAACTTCCAAGACACAAATATAAAACAAAAATACTGTAGTAAAAACATGGGTTGTCTCCCATAAGCGCTTTTCTTTAACGCCTTTCAGCTAGGCGCAGAAAGTGTATCTCAAGTAACTTCGAAGGATGAAGCATCAACATCATAATTTGTTCTAATGATAGAATCATAAGGTAACTTCATTCTCTTTCTAGGGAAGTGTTCCATACCTTTCTTGAGAGGAAATTGATATTTAATATTACCTTCCTTCATATCAATAGTAGCACCAACGGTTCGAAGAAAAGGTCTTCCCAATATAATGGGGCAAGATGCATTGCATTCAATATCCAAGACAACAAAATCAACGGGGACAAGGTTATTGTTAACCATAATATGAACATTATCAACTTTCCCCAAATGTTTCTTTTTAGCATTATCAGCGAGATTAACGTCCAAATAACAATTCTTCAATGGTGGCAAGTCAAGCATATCATAGACTTTTTTCGGCATAACAGAATTACTTGCACCAAGATCACATAAAGCATTACAATCAAAATCTTTGACCCTCATTTTAATGATGGGCTCCCAACCATCCTCTAGCTTTCTAGGAATAGAAGTTTCAAGTTTTAGTTTCTCTTCTCTAGCTTTTATGAGAGCATTTGTAATATGTTTTGTGAAAGCCAAATTTATAGCGCTAGCATTGGGACTCTTAGCAAGTTTTTGCAAGAACTTTATAA